>NC_139219.1:161466030-162066030 GCF_055691185.1 Crinia signifera | reverse complement strand
CTGGCACTGGCCAGCAATGTATATTTTACTGTCCACCATGGGTTAAATTGAGCCGACACATAGCACAAATGTTGACGGCTGCGGGATTTGTACGCACCACTGGCCCCTCCCGCTCCTTTTATTATGTGAAAACAACTGTGGGTGTGCACCTTTTTAACCCTGAAAAGCCCATTAAAGTCACAGGCACTCATTTGTGCTGTAAAAACGTTTTGAAGAGCTAAAACGTTTTACCTGCAATGGGAATGGTACTTAAATGGCATTTAAATCTGCTGCAGTGGGAATGCTAAATACCGTTTAAGATTACCTGCAACTTAAAACGGGTCTGCAGTGGGAAAGCAGCATAAGTTTGAAGCTTTGCAAGATCAGTTGGAGTTTATTTATTTATTTAGTTTCTTATATAGCGCACACATATTCCACAGCTCTTTACAGAGAATATTTGAACATTCACATCAGTCCCTGCCCCAGTGGAGATTACAGTCTACTGTATATACCCTACCACATACACACACACACATTCATTCTAGGGTTAATTTTGTAAGGAGCCAATTAACCTACCAGTATATTTTTGGAATGTTGGGGGAAACCAGAGTACCCGGAGAAAACCCATGCAAGTACGGGGAAAATATACAAACTCAGTACAGTTAAGGCCATGGTGGGAATTGAACCCATGTCCTCGGCACTGTGAGGCAGTAATGCTAACCATTACACTATCCATACTGCCCGAGTTGCATCTAAACTCAAATTGCAAGTGGAATTTGCGGTGCAATAGCAGTCAGTTTTCTCTCATACCCATAGATGTCAGTCTTACAATAGTATATCAAAAAAATAAAAGTACAGTATAATAGCAAAATAAATTCCAGTGATCAAATAAATAAAGTCAGGTATAAAAGAAGCAAATAGTTTATATAGCAAAACAAAACCACCTGGATGCCTGAAAGTCCTAATACCTTTGCTAATTAATACAGTGTATATATATTTTTTGGTATTGTGATTTTATAACATGTTTCATTTACACAACAAAAAAGTGCCAAGAAACAATATATACAATAGACGTAAGGGTTAGCATTACTGGCCTGCAGCACTAAGCTATTGGGTTCTATTTCCACCAAGGCCATATGTATATCTATTTTGTACTTGGTAGTATCTGTCACATTATTGCACATGGCTGTATTCAGCATCAAACACAGAGCATATCAAGCTATCTTCTCCCATTAGAAGTAGTCTTCCTTCTCTAGCTGATATTTCACTAGCTGCCATAACTTTACAAAGGGTATACGGTTGTTAGGTTGACAGCACCAATGCATTGTGTCAACATGAGCCAAGGTCAACACATGGGAAGGTCGACAGTCAAAATGGGGTGGTTTTTTTTGAGCCGACATGTGCCAACAGGTGGCATTTCATACCCTATCATCCACTAGGCCATGGAGGCAGAATAAAATAGTGCCTGAAACATGGCGAGCACAGTGAGCCATGCGAGGGGACGCAGTGCACCGATACGGGGTCCATTTCGGCTGTGACGAGATTCAAGACAAAAAAGTTAAACAACCCATGTGGACCTTTTGACTGTCAACCTAATGACATGTCAACCTTGGCTCATGTCAACCTTCAGTGATCGACCCAATGCATGTCGACCCTATCAGCCATACCCGCTACCCCTAGCCATACCCACACTCCAGCCTTCAACTTACAAAACCCCCGGCTCACCTCATATGGACATCCCTGGCTTGCACCTCTGTGCTCCTACTGCTGGTAATGGAAGTCAATTTCTGCACTATTTAATGTGCTTGGGTGAGAGGCACAAAGGATTTGACAGTGTGGAGTTAATGCACTGGTGGCTGAGGCAAATGCCTGGCAGAGAGTGCCACTATAGACCAATATGGCGATAGTAGTTTCACCAACAGTGTGCGGGGGTATGGTAGGGTGGATAACAATGGGGGTAACTCTCTGGCATGACTGGCAGAGAGCAGCAATCCTAAAGTGTGATTAGGCAGTATCTTGCTCACTAGACCTGTATACCCCATTAATAGGGACTCTCTCTAATTTTAAGCTAGTCCCTCTTATGCTCAATACCTGCCAAATACAGCAGTGTGCAGCAGTCTGACACTGACAGTTGGCAGGCAGACAAAACATTCTTCCCAGCTGTGAGGTATAGGCAGGCATATCGCAGCAGTGGCCCTAGTGCTGCAGAATTGTACTGATCTGTGGGGGCACAAGGCACCCTGTCCTCCAGCCATGCCCACCACTGTCTGCAAATCACAGATATTTACTATATGTAATTGCTAGCAGTTTGGCTTCTTGCATTCCAAATTGCCAGCTATCTGGAGGACATTTAAAACCCACATATAGGGGGGCGTGGCTTGGACGAGCTAGGTGCAGGCAGCATTTTCTTGCAGCTCCTGAATTCCATCCTGTATAACATCCTTATTTGCCCTAACTGACGGCTCCAAAACCAGTACTGACGAGAGATTACCTACCTGACCGCCTGGTGCCCCTGCTAGAACATTTACGCGGTCTGTCTGCAGTTCCAGGTGACACGTCTGATGCGGCCTATCATTACTCTTCGTCGCTTGCGGTCAGCGGCCCTACACGGAACGCAACACCCTGCCCCCAGGTGGTTTGGTGGGCTGGGGGGACTTGCGCTGGTGTCCTCTCCGGAGGTTTTTTTGGCGGGGAAAGCGGCAAGCGGTCTTCACTGAGACTTGCTGCCGCTGTCCGCACGGAGAGAGCTGGCGCCGTCTTGCCTGGCTCACGGGACCATTGGGCGGCGCAGAGGTAAGGAGACTGCAATAATCCCTGCTGCTGCTGGCTGCTACAAAGCGACCTCATATCCCTACTTTGCCCTACAGCACCTATACTTACTTGGCACGCAGACGCTAGTTCTCCTGTTTAGAAACTCGCTTCCTGTGATTGCACTACCAGTCTACTTTTCAACTATTCACTCTGTGACCCTTATTAGACGACTACCGATTTGGACAAACATGGACTCCCCTTTACAACAGATCCTGCGTGAGATCCATGCCTCATCTGCTAGATTATGCAGGCAATTGGATGATTTGCGGGGAGGTGGTTCATCCTCCCTATGCCCCCTTGGAAATTGCGATATAGGCCCTTATTCTAATCTGTGCGGTACGGCCCGCGTGCGGCCGTACCGCCGATGTTTTCACTCTGCACATGCGCAGAGGTCGCTCTGCGCATGTGCAGGCGAATTCGCCGCACACAAAAATTATACGCCGCAAAGGGGGCGTATAGGGGCGTGAGGGGCTTGATAGCCTCATTTACCTATGTATACGCCCCGCGTTTCATGGGCGTTACCATGCAAACGCGGGGCGTATGCATGGTAATGAGGCTATGACGCCAGTGATGGGGGCGGAAAGCTGACATCGCCGGATGTCAGCTCTCCGCCCAAATACAAGCTTTCACACGGACGATTGTCCGTGTGGTCTAAGCTTGCGTGAGCGGGGGGAGCGTGCGGCCCTGCCTTCGATGGTCGTCGACCATCGAATGCAGGGGGCAGCTCCCACCATGGTGGAGGCGTACGCCCCACCATTTTCATGCGGATCGCCAGCCGTCCGCGTACGGACGGCCGTGGCGATCCGTCATGTAGGCGGGGATTGGTTTGTGCGGCCGGAGCAACGTATGCGGCTCCGGCCGCACACATCAGAATAAGGGCCATAGTTGCTGTGGGAGATATCCCTACATGCACAAAACCTCAGGCAGCTCCTGCTACACTCCTGAATTATACAAACCTGCATGAAGCCTGGGAGGGAGACCCACCCTTTTTTTTCAACTCCAGAGGATGCTATACAACAAATGCGTGGGATTCCTATATGTCTAAAGTTCCTTTGGTCTATCCTGACGGGTCTGACTTCTTCAATGGACTCATACTTCCTTGCTGACCTACACAAATTTATGGCTGTTTGGTATACTACACCTGTAGGCATCAATGACAATACAGTTTGTCTCCAGCTACCTGCTATGTTACTGAAGACTATGTTTGCCTCCTATATTTGCCATTACATTCTCTCTGGATATCACTCCAGTCTTCAACGTGGGGATACTCCAACCTACAGGAATCTAATTTTGCTCCATAATGGGTCTGAGAACTGGCCAGACTAGCGCTATATTCACGTCAAAATGCTGTTTCTGCTCATATAAGTTTTACCACCTCTACTTTTCATATTGCTTGTTCACAAATCCTGTTTTGGGTTATAGAATGGATCTATGTTAAATACACCACTGTGCTCTATTAATATGGAAATCATCTTTTCTTCTCCTCTGCTGTGTTCAATGAAACTGACTGTCTTATAAATATGTGTGGTTGGGGTAGGCTGGTCCTAAACTAGCTCAAATATCCTGTTATTTTTATTTTTTTTGCCCCTGCTATTATCCGGTCAATCTCCTTTATGGGGGGTGGGGGGACGGACTGGTTTAGACAGTTAGCATAGTCAGTGGGGGGGGGGGAGGGTACTGTTAAGGGATCCAGGTACGCCTAGTTGGGGACGGGTTGTACAGGGTGGGGGGTTATAGGGGAGGTTTGTTTTGGGCCTTTGGATGGGTTTTCTTAATTTCTATTTCCTACACCTCGTTTGGCCAGACACCTAATCTTGAAATGGTAACTTGTTCCAATATAGTGCATTTTTCTTTCACTGGAAATTATGCTATTACACCTGACTCTCCTACCCACAGCGTTGAAATTTTGCTATATCTCTGTGATATTTCACTGTGAATCTGTGTGTGTCATATACTCGTCATTTTCTGGAACCCAAATGGCGCCTTTGGTCTATAGAAATCCGTATATCCTGCTATGTAACTACTTTCCTGTTATGTCCACACAGAATACCCTCAATATGCTGTTATTTCTGCACACTATTTTCTTATTAATGTTATCCTGCCTATATGCTGCTGTATAAGTACCTGTGAATTTGTTTCAATGTACGTGGAACTTGTTGTCTGTGCCTATTATATCCTACGTCTGTTTTGGGAATTTTGTTTGTGTACCTTAAAATCACAATACAAAATTACTGAATAAAAAAAAACCCACATATAGGTTAGCAGGAGGAAAATAAGGGATAAAAAACAGCAGTATTTTGTTGCCCTGAAAAAACAACTGCTAGAAGGACTAAGCTTTGCTTAGCACCAGGCTGCATTCCCTAAAAGAATTGAGCATGCAAACAAATATAATAAAATATTGACATGCCCCTTTAATAAAATGAGCATTATGTAGTTGTGGGTGCAGGTACTGTAAGCACTCAAATATATAATAATCCAAAGTTTTTATTTTTTCAGAGGAACAGCATTTCAATTCCCTAAAAAAGTCTTCACCTATAACTACTATTTGGGCAGTTGTTAAAATCTAATAAAACATCTCAAAAAGTAGAAGTGATAATAAGTAGTAAATGCTGTAGTTAGTAGCCAGAACCATGCATACAGTAGCTAGTTAATACTTACCAGTAATATATTTCCCAAATACAGTACATACCGTTCGTGCTCCTACTTCTGGCAAAGACACCCGGCTGATTTCATTATAAAGCAGCACAGCAGAAAAGCTCCTCCTCCGTTAGTATAACTAGGTGCATACTTTAACCTGGAGAGTAACCTAGAAATATGCCATAAAGTGTTCATGTTTATTTTCAGAGGCGTACTGTACCTCTTATCAAAGGTAGCAAGTCATTTATAGCCAATCTTTAATATCAATACATTTATCCGAGCAATGGTTTTGTTTTTAACACAAAACATGACAGAGTTTGCGCAACTATAAAATGATAAACACATATAAGACGCATGTAAGAATCAGCCAAACTCAGCAGAACTTTCCATAGGCACCGCTACAACAAGGAAATTTAGCAAAATTGTTTTCTGCAAACACTACCGCTAATCGTCTCAAAAAGCACTTTTCACATAGAACGCCTTTTGGGCAGCATGTTTGGTGATCTTCCTTAAAGAAAGAGGATAAAGACGCCTCTATCTGGAAAAATCACCATAGAAGTGTATGGGTGGTAACCAGTGGTTTGCGGTACACCACAAGGTTAATGGAGGTCAACCACAAGATTGACCTCATTAACCTTGCGATCGCAGACCGCCATTTGCCCATCTACATTCCATGTAGGCATCCCTGGGGTTAATAAATAGAGAGAACCAATCTATACCGTATTAGTTATGTTTAGTTTTTTTTTTACACAGGTGACCTATGGATTCTACTGGAAAAGGCCATCAGGGATTTAGGTAGGTATATGTGTCAGTATGTATGCGAGAGGAGTGTGCACTTAACCCTTTCTTCCCGGACTTCATGGAAAACGCAGGAATTTTTTTTTAGGAAAAGTACAACCGTGTACATTCATAGCCAAACAAGCTTAAACTTCTCTGAATCATGAATACAGTAATAGTAAATGCACCCCATAGTAAATGCTTTGTAAGTTAAAAGCCAATCTTGAAACAACCAGAACCTTGTGACAGCACTTTATCAAAGTAATCAAAGTGAAAGGTATCTTTTAGTGGAATTTAAATTGTAAACATTATCACTATGTTATAAACCACTAACTACAGAGTTATAAAATATAGGAAAAAGAGTGGGAGAATACAGTAGCACACAAATAATATATTATGGTTTTATAGCACCCAACTACATTTTTAGGCGGTGCTAGCTGCTATGAAACCATAAACAGAAATTCAGTGATACATTTCCTTTTCTGCTTTATGTTTTACTAATGGTTTATTTTATCTTGTGATACTGTACCAATATTTATTTTATATTATATAGGGGATAGTGGTGACAGATCCCCACTTTGCTTGTGACAGCCAACCGGCCAGACGGTTAATGCAAGCGGTTATGGTATATCGGATTGACGCTGTCTAGATTGACCATGTTATGGGCGATCTCCCTAACTCGAAACAGTTTAGTTAGACCCCTAAATAGTGTTCCCTCTAAGCTTCTTTTGCAGGCTGCTGCACCCTGCCGTTTTTATTTGTGACACTGTGTGCCGTGCTGACATGCCGCTGAGAACTTTGTTGTGTGCCATCATGTGTAATGGGTATTAAGGTATATGCCATCATGTGTAATGGGCATTATGGTGTGTGGTATAATGTGAAAGAGTCATTACAGTGTGTGCCATAATGTTTAATTGTCATTATGACAGAATATGTATGGGCATAGCAGAGTATGACCATGTTTAATGGGTGTAATCCTAGTGCAGTGTACAAATTTTTATATACGAGGGTGGATCAATAAATACCTGTGTTAAAGAATGAAGACGAAAAATTTTGATAACATTTTTTTTCTTCAACATACTCTGCTTTCACAGCAATATACTTTTTTCCAAAGTCCCTGCCATTTATTTAAACCCTCTAAAAATTATGATTCGTCAAACTCACGTAAGCTTCTGTCTCGACGATGACCTTGTTGTTTGAGCTGAATTTTTTTCCTGCCAGCCAAGTTTTAAGGTTAGGGAACAGAAAGAAGTTGCAGGGAGCCAAGTCGGGTGAGTACGGTGGATGCGGCAACAATTCATAGCGCAATTCCTGCAATTTGGCCACAACAATTCCGGATGAGGGAGTTGGAGCATAGTCGTGGTGGAAAAAAAAACAATTAAACTATAAATCAATCAATCTGAAAGTTACATAGTTACATAGTAGGTAAGGCTGAAAAAAGACTTGCGTCCATCTAGTTCAACCTGGTATAGATATCCATTGCTGATTGGGTAGGTTCTGGTATTTTACAGACAAATTATATTTCTTATTTGTACCCATGGATGTTTTTCTCCAGTAAATGTTTGTCCAACTTTGCCTTGATCGCATTTAATGAGCCAGCCGTTACCACCTCTCTGGGAAGAGAGTTCCAGAGTTTGACTGTTCTGACCGTAAAGAAATTCTTTCTACTAGCTGAGTGAAATCTTTTTTCTTCTAATCTATACTCATGCCCTCGCGTCCTAGATTCCTTTCTAGTAGAAAAGAGGGTGCGTGACAGTTCCTTATATTGGCCCTTGATATACTTGTACATGTTGAGCATGTCCCCCCTTAAACGTCTCTTTTCTAATGTAAATAGTCCCAAATTGCCTAATCTCTCCCCGTAGCTTAAATTCTCCATTCCCCTAATAAGCTTTGTTGCTCGCCTTTGGACTTTTTCTAATTCTATGATGTCCTTTTTATAGTGTGGGGCCCAGAACTGTACTCCGTACTCTAGGTGAGGTCTCACCAATGCTTTATATAGTGGCATAATTACCCTTGAGTCCCTAGTTTCCATTCCCCTCTTAATACATGCCAGAATTTTTTGTAGCTACATTACAATGGGCACTACATCCTAGTTTGCTGTCTATTTGGACTCCTAGATCCTTTTCAAGTATGGAATTACCCAGTTCCTCTCCGCTAAGGTTGTAACTTGCACACTGGTTGTGTCTCCCAAGGTGCATAACCTTACATTTATCTACATTGAACCTCATCTTCCATTTTTTTGCCCACTCATCTAGAATTGCAAGATCATTTTGAAGCATGGTAATATCTTCTGATGATTTGATGACTTTGCTAAGTTTTGTATCGTCCGCAAAGATGGATACATTGCTGAGTAACCCTATCCCAATATCGTTAATAAAAATGTTAAACAAAATGGGCCCCAAAACCGAACCCTGGGGCACTCCAACCGAACCCTGGGTATGGCGTTTTTTGGAAGATGGTAGTACACAATAGTAATACCAATATTACTCAGCAATGCCACCTGTCTTCAAACACAGGTACTTATTGCTCCACCCTCGTTTGTTTTTTCGTGTGTTTCTAATGTAAAATTTATAATATAAAATATGCCCTGCCTGGTGGTTAGCACCCTGCCCTAAAAATATCCTAGCGTGAACACTACCTAAAGATAGTCAACCGTGTCTAGATTGACCGTAACGGAATTTGGAATCATGCATTTTTTATTTACTATTTATTACATTTCTTATAAAGTGCACACATATTCTGTAGCGCTGTATAGAGAATATTTGAACATTCACATAATTCCCTGCCCACTGGAGCTTACAATCTATATTCCCTACCACATATACACGTAAACATTCATTCTTGGGTTATTTTATTTTGTTAGGAGCCAATAAACCTACCAGTATATTTTTGGAATGTGGGAGAAAAAGGGATTTTTGTAAGAACTTACCGTTCGAATCCCTTTCTCTGATATGGTCCTGGTGACACAGCTTCACATTGGGATGTAGGAGGGTCCGCAGGAGCCAGGCACCTATCCTAAAGCTTTTGGAGGGTAGGCTCCTCCCCTACTGCATCCCAGATTCCTCAGTTCAATCTTTCAAAGCCACTGGAATACATTAACTCAGTACAAACACCTGCACATATTATATGCACAATTTTAAATTTAACTTTTCAACCAATTATAACATGAAACATCATGAACACTGGCATACTTACTGAGCGTAAGGGAGGGATCGCTGTGTCACCAGGACCATATCAGAGAAAGGGATTCGAACGGTAAGTTCTTACAAAAATCCCTTTTTCTCTTTCAATGGTCCTGGTGACACAGCTTCACATTGGGACGTTCCAGAGCCGGTCCTTTTGGGTGGGTACGCTCAGGTCTGCAGTTTTCATCACTGCTTGCCCGAATGATGCGTCCACCGACGCGAACTCATGGAACCTATCGAATTTGGCAAAAGTATGAACAGAAGACCAAGTGGCAGCCCTGCAAACCTGCTCAGCTGTTGCCCCATGTCGAACCGCCCAAGAGGTGGCAACCGACCTGGTGGTATGCGCATTAATCCTGGCCGGTACAGGCCTACCAACTTTAGTATATGCAAACGCAATAACAGAGCGCAACCTCCTAGCAATGGTCTGCTTAGAAGCAGGCCAACTAAGTTTGTGTATGTCATACAAACCAGTAAAGTATCAGTCTTTCTGACACTCTTAACTCTGTCCACATAAACGCGCAAGACGCGCACAACATCCAAATTCCTCAATTTGTCCCTTTTTCTAACAACCCTCTGGGGGTTGAAACACAGGCAGAACAATCTCCTGATTTAGATGAAAAGCAGAGACTACTTTTGGTAAAAATCTAGGGGTACTGTCCGAAAGGCAGCCCTATCATCATGACATATAAGGGAGGAAGACTTGAAGAACAAAGCAATCAACTCCGATATTTTTTTTTTTTTTTTTTCTGACGCCACCGCCAACAAAAATACCAGCTTCCCTGAAAGGAAACTAAGGTCAACCGACCTTAACGGCTCAAAAGGCGCCTCTTTAAGGTACTCCAGAGCCAGAGATAATTCCCCTGGCGCTACTGGTTGGTTGTAGGGAGGTTTCAATAGATAAACCCCCTGCAGGAAGGTCTGTACTTCTGGTTCTAACGCAATCCTTCTTTGGAAAGAAAAATTGACACGGTCGAGATATGTACTCTGAGTGACTGAAGGCCTAACCCAGAGGAAAGGCCCTCCTGTAAAAAACTCCAACAATTTAGCCATTTTAAATCTCGATGTGCGTGACCTCTGTCTTACACACCACCAAATATAGGTCTTCCAGGCCCCAAAATAATTTACAGAAGACACTGACTTTCTGGCTTTCCTCATTTCGTTAACCACCGCCTCTGAGAATCCTATATTCCTCAAAATGGCGTTTTCAACAGCCAGACCGTCAAAATTAATCGAGCTGAATCCAGCTGGTTGAACGGTCCTTGTTTTAGAAGGTCTGACCTCAGAGGTAGACGCCACGAGTCCACAGAGAATCTCTGAAGCCTCGAGTACCAGGATCTCCCTGGCCAATCTGGGGCCACTAAAATTACTGGAATTGTCTGGGCCTGTATTGTTTTCAACTCTCTTGCCAGCATTGGAACTGGCGTTAAATCATAAAGAAGATTCCCCTCCCAGGGGATAGTCATGGCATCCACTGCTTCTGCCAGTGGATCCCACGTCCTGTCATACAACCTGGGTACCTGATGGATGAATCTGTATGCCTTCAGGTCCCTATCCGGGGTTTCCCCCTTATTGTAATCTAGTGGAATACTTGTGGATTCAGCCTCCATTTTCCTTCCATCAGTTTCTCCCTGCTCAGGAAGTCGGCCTCTATATTCTCCACTCCTGGTATGAAGATTGCTGATAATGCTAGAACATTCTGTTCCGCCCACAAGATTGGCCAGATTGCTGTGTGTGCCTCCCTGGTGATTCAGATACGCCACAGCTGTGACGTTGTCGGTCTGAATGCCTAAAAGGGAGCTCTTGTAATCTTTTCTCCCGCCAGAGAAAACCTCTTCCACACAGCCCTCAGTTCCAAGATGTTGATCAGTAAGGCAGACTGTAAAGTATCAGTCTTTCTGCTCTAAAGTCCACAAGCCCTGCAGACGCAGGTCCACGACTACTGCCCCTCAGCCTCTGAGACTGGCATCGGTAGTGACTACCACCCAGCTCCAGGACTGCAGGGACCGACTCCCCCGAAGGGAATCCACCTCCATCCACCATTTTAGGAAGGATCGAGTTTCTGAAAACAACACCATTTGTTCTGACCTCATGGTCTGAGTGTTCCCTGTCCACTGGGACACTCTAGAGTGGAACCTGGCGAACTGTAACGTCTCGAAAGACGCCATCATCTTCCCCAGCAGTTTGAGGCACCTCCATACTGCTGTGCTCTGAGACCCTAGGATCTCCTGTACCAAGGCAGCCAGATCCCTGGCCTATGCCTCTGGTAGAAACACCCAATGCAACTGGGTATCCAGACCAATCCCTAAGAATTGGAGTCTCTGTGACGGCACCGATTGAGATTTTTGTAAATTTAAAAGCCAGCCGTGAATCTGCAAAACCTGATGGTTTCTGCCAAGTGACTCTTCACTTGTCTGCTGACTCCGCTTTAAACCGCAGGTCGTCCAAAAATGGAATAACCATGATTTCCGTCAGTCGAAGCACATCCGTCATTTCTGACATTATTTGGTGAATACCCTTGACGCTGTGGCCAGACCAAAAGGCAACGCCTGTAATTACAGGAGAAGGTCTCCTATTGCACACCCCAATAGTGCCTGATGTTCCGGGTGGATAGGAACCTGCAAGTATGCGTCCTGGACCTTCATGGACGCTAAAAATTCTCCCTGGTCCCGGCTTAGCAGCACAGACCGTAGAGACTCTATTTTGAAATGGTCTACCCACAAATGGCTATTAATGCCTTTAAGTTTAGGATCAGCTGAAAGACCCGTCTGGTTTGGGCACCAAAAACAGAGTGAAATAAAAGCCTTTTTTCCCTCCGCTCTGGGGACCGGGACTACCACACCCTTCTCTAAAAGAGAATGAGCCGCTCCCAAGAGAGCTGTACGGAGCTGAGCCTCCTTTGGTAGTGGTGTAGGAATGAACCTTCTCGGTGGAAGAACTTTGAAGGGAATCTTTTAACCCTGGGTTATATTTCTAACCCAAGCGTTCCGGTCTAACAGTGCCCCTGTGTCTCTGAACAGTGACAGACGTCCCCCCTCCTTAAACACCGCCGGGCAAAACCCCTGGCAGTATGCGGAGGATTTTTCCTCTCCTATGGTTTCTTATAAAAAGAACCAAATTTTGACTTTGGGGCCTTGCCCCTGGAGGACTGAGACTATCCCTTAAAAGACTGTCCTCAAAAGGACGCACCTCCTCTAGGGGAGGGCCGAAAGGATGGCCTGAAAGCAGAAAACCTTGATGTCTGCTTTGGCTGCAGGGGAAGGCAGGAAAGTGCTTTTTTCCACCTGTGGCCTGCTTATTAATCTCTTCCAGTTGTAAACCAATAACAGCTTTCCTTTAAAAGCAAATGCCTCTAAGCCTTTTTAGACTTGTTATCTGCCTTCCAAGCTATAAGCCAGAGCACTCTCCTGGCATTCCAAACACTGAGGAAACTCTGGCAGCCATTTTGAGAGCTTCCTGCTCAGCCTGAATCACCTTTCTGCAGCAGCATTAGACTTCTCTGCATAGTAACAACACACACAAAACAGTATGTCAACTAGAGCACAGGTCACTGACCCACCAATCCTGGCCTTAGAGACCCAGACTGAAGCCAATCAGAGGACTTGCTTGCTTGAAGGCTTGCACTGGTAGCACAGTGGCTTTTGACAAGTATACCACAGAAGCCTCTACCACTGGAACATTTTCCCAGAGGTCTGCATGATCCTCAGGCATGGGATACAGGCTTAACCATCTATTTTGGCATCTAAAGCCTTTTGTCAGGGGTTTTCCAATAAATCTTGTAAACCCCTGTCTGCAGAGAGATATCATTTCCCTCACGCTGTCTCTTAAAAACAACCTTAGCAGGAGTTTTTTACTTCACAGACAAATTCAATGTCTGTTTACAGCAGTAATCAAATCCTCCACCCCTGAGGGTGAGGACTCTTCAAAAACATCACCCTGAACCCAGGGTATGTCTGTGTACTCTCCCTCATCAGCAGCTAATAATGGCACTGAATAAGACCTTTTAGGGGTCCCCCCAGAATAACCATAAAGCTTGTCAAACAAGTAATTTAAACCTGCTGATTCCCATAGCAGTATCCTGCATGACTTGTAGAAGTCAGGATCTGTCTGGGTCCGAGGCAAAGAGCTGGCCGGACTGCTGAGAGAATGGCCCTGGTCTAGGGAAATTACCAGCCATCACTCTGCCTGTCCAGTAATGCACCAAAGCATTTTCAGACCTGTCTCAGGGACTCAGCCCTCGCAAGGTCCGATGCACTACCCTCTGGGGTTCACTCCCCATGGGTTTCACAGCAGCGCATAAAATACAAAAGCCCCCCTTAGGGACAAATTTCAGTGTACAACCACTGCAAGCGCTCAATGCATTAAAGGCTCCCTCCCCCAAAACCACAGACTGTTGCTCAGACATGATGTTCTCAATAACACAGTCACAGCATTAAATGTACATACATTATATACAGTGTACTCAGTCACTTAGCTTTCTGTAGTCTTCAGAATGGGGAAAGCGAAGCCCAGGAAATCCAATCACTCTGTCAGGATCAGTAAGCCAGCTCAGCTCCGCTGCAAGCGTTCTGAATGGCGCCAAAAACAGAGTGAGGGAAGGGACCAAGTCCCTGCTGCTGCGGGGTCTGTGACTTTTGGCGCCAACTACCCCCAGACAGCCGCTCCCATTGTAGGATCTCCTCGTTCCAGTATCTCCCCCTCAGCTGGGGACCACTCGGAACATGCCTGTAACAACACTGCTGTCCTCTCAGTATAGGAGCTCAGTGTGTAAGCTCCGCAGAAAATGGCCGCCGCCATCACGGAGCGCCTGTCCCCCATGATCCCCACCTAGCGTGAAGCCGGTTTCAGAGCGCTCCGGAGCCCAGGCAGCTTCTTAAAAGAAGCTGTAAGCGCTGCACAGGGAGGCCAGACAGCGTCTCCCTCGTGCACAGTGAGCTGACAGGACTCGTTTCTGTCAGCTCCTGCTGCGCTAGCAGTGCGAGGATTCACTAATGAGAATCCTCACACTGTGCCTACCTAGCTAGTGTAGAAGTTAATAAAATAATAAAAACCCTAACTAACTCTACTCCTTCGGCTGCTCCAGCAGCCCTTTAGAATAGCACCCACTCCAGTGGGCACCTAACACGAACTGAGGAATCTGGGATGCAGTAGGGGAGGAGCCTACCCTCCAAAAGCTTTAGGATAGGTGCCTGGCTCCTGCGGACCCTCCTACATCCCAATGTGAAGCTGTGTCACCAGGACCATTGAAAGAGAAAACCCACGCAATTACGGGGAGAATATACAAACTCCACACAGTTAGGGCCATGGTGGGAATCCAACCCATGACCTCAGTGCTGTGAGGCAGTAATACTAACCATTACACCATCCGTACAGCCTGTCGATCCATTAGGAGGGAGTGTGTCTTGTATGAATGAAGGAACGCTCTTTGCAATCAGAAATCCAGAACTGGTACTGGATGATTTGGATTAACAATGTCCTGCGCTACCTTCTAATGAGGCTGCCTTAGGTTTGTCACTTAAGTCTCCCTCAGACCTTGAGATACTATAGTGGCACTGGTTGGTGTGACAAATATACCGGGTGCCAAAAGATAAAATCAGGGAAATTTATTAAACAAATAGACATACTCAATTAAAATAACTTGAGTGGATTCTTACCCCTAAGTTTTTTTGAGCCAGCAAGGGATGGTGTTATGGCATGGTGATGGTGAAGTGCACCCTGCCTTGCTCCAAAAAGTTTTAAACGCATTTCGAGCATCAAAGTGCTCTTCTTCCTCTGCCCATGAAGAAGAGCACTTTGATGCTCGAAACGCGTTGGTGTGACTGACATCACCTGGTACCTGTGAAGAGACCTAGTGCTAAGCTTTTTGGAGCCAGCAGGGTGCACTTCAGGACTGCATCCCTGCCCTAACACCTTCCTTGCTGGCTCCAAAAACCCTTGGGGCAGTTCTGAATTTCTACCCCTAAGTGCAGCACGTCTTGGGAAGGCATTAGAGATGATTTTTTCCAATAGATCTTCTAGCCATGAGACTGTAGAAGAGCAACTGTGGTCCACAAATGATAATACAATAACTCTGGAGATCTGGCCAACAAGAGCAGGTCATCGAGGCAGGGCACAATGCGAACCCCCTGACAGGGTAGGTGTAATACCATCACTGTTGAACAATGCGGGGCAGTTTATTGTGGTTCAGGATCAGTCAGTGCAATATATCTGGTTTGTCGACCAGGAAGAGGGTGGTGTAAAATATCTGATCGCGCTGATTCTGTGGGACCAGAATAATAATATAGGAGAACAACAGGGAGTAGAGGGAGTGACGTAGAACCACCTTTTTCACTGAGTCCTGTGGAAGACCCAAGCGAAAATCTCACTCTAGGGTCCCCCAGGTGAAGGCCCATCCAGGCAGGCTGCATGGTAGCAGGGGGTCAGATAGCCCAGGGCTTTTTGACATGGTTCCTGGAAGTCTTAGGCGCTGGGATTTGGAAGAAGCCTGTCCCAACTCTAGCCTGGTGTCAAAAGGAATGAAAGGTAGTTTTGGGTCAAAGAGGGCATCTCTCTGAAAGGGAAGGGCCTCCAAATCCACATGCCAGGATTGTAACCACAGTGTGCATCTAGCTACCCCCGTAGAAGCAGACACCTTTGAAGCCAACACCACCGAGTCTAAAGCAGCTTCCTTAAAGGTACATACTTGCCTTTTGTATGTTGTTAACATTTCTTGACAGCTAGTACCATCAGAGTCCTCTCTCCAATTTTTCCGCCCACTCTGTCACTGCTTTGGCTACCCCGGCTGCGGCCAGGGCAGGTTGGGTAATTGCCCCTGCTTGGGAATAAGCTGTTTTAAGGAAATTCTCCAACTTCCTATCAGAAGGATCCTTCAGCGAGGAAGTATACAGAATTCGCATTACAGAGGAGCGTACTAAGTGTGCTTAATTGGCAATTACCGTTGGAGGTACTTCCCACCTTGAGCTATCTTTGGGAGGTAGTGAATAAAAGGAGGTCCACATCTTAGAAAGTTGAAACCTTGGGACATTTTCATTATTGTTCCTAACTGGTTTTCTTGCTGCTGGTTGTTGACAACTTACCAACAAAGTGGTCAGGACTAACCAACATCACCTGCCTTCCACCCCTGGATTACAAATGTACCTGGCTAGGTACCTTGCTGCATCATTTTGAGGACACTTGGTGCAATGCTATCTAAAATGGATTGAAATCCTCTAGCGGCACCAGGTAACTATCAAATCTATTGCAGGCTCTCCATGCCACATCTGTCATCATAATTGATATACCTTTAACCGAGCAGCACACCAGTAACGGGACTTTCACCCAAAATTTCCCTCGCAGATTCTGGTCTGGGCCCATTTGCCACAGTTGCTTTTAATCACAATTTATTTTTATTTTTCAACTTATGCTTGTAATTTTAACTGTGTCAAACTTTTAAAATATACATATACTATAGGTGTTGTTAATAAATAGTGTTATTCTTTCATCATCCATGCGCCACTTTTCTATTTTTATTTTTGCCTATTTGATCGGACTGACTATCCCACAACCAAGTGGCTGCATTGACAAGGCACCCCTGGCAGCACCTGCTGACGCTACCTAGGTAGCTTACCCCCTTCCCTTTTCAGGTTCCTGCTGAGAGAGTGCAATCACCTGAGGATGCATTCCTTATGACGCCACACATCGGGGAACAGATATCATCCACCTCCTGAGAAGAGATCAGAGAGCTTACAAAGCAGTGGAGTCTGGGCTGTAGTCTCACACCTATCCAGTAATAGCTGGAATGAGAAGGTTTAAGGGGTTAACTCAACAATCCAGCAACAGCAGGATAGGAGATTAGTAAATAAAGAAGCCTGTGAGGGGAGGAGACAGAGTGAGGAGTAAGGTACCTGTGGCGTGCCGTTAGCTATGCACCATGCATGTCCCAGAGGTGGCGAGGTAGCAACAGGCTGCCTCATCTCTCTCTCTCTCTCTCTCTCAGGTGCCTCTCTCTCTCTTAGGCGCCAAACCTTTGGTGGTCCCAGCCTATTAATGTCATCGGTGGTCTAGTGGAAGGGTGCAGCGCTGCCTAACCCGCACCTCACCTACCCCCACTGTCATCACCACAGGGAGCCTTCTCTTACCTGGACGGCAATTGCGCGCTGCTGGAGGACTTCCAGAGCTGCAGAGGCACTGTGGCAGTAGTGACCAGACCAATAACTGGTGCTACCCCTGCCGCTGCCAGATGCTGAGCAGCAGAGCAGACAACTCTTTACAGAGCACCCAACACTGCTCAGAAAAAAATAAAATTAGCCGGCACCAAAGAAATTTGCCGGCACCAAAGAAAAAAAACAGTGGGGTGGGGTGTACGGGAGACCGGAGCATGCTGGGTACAAATTTATAGCCCTTTGGTGCCTGCTCCATTCCATCACCTCTCCATACCAGAATATTCACTCCTGTGTCCCTTTCTGGACAAAAAAAAAAGATATATAATCAATAGTAATACCACACACTCAAGAACAACAGAAACAAATACATGTTTTATTATTACAACAACATTTAAAATATTTATATCTGAGTATTTGTACAGTCATACATATACAGTAAGTATAAGAATAGAAACCATAATATAAAAAAAGATCCAACATGTTTTGTATTGCTTGGCTACAGGTAATCCAGTTATTTCAAGGAATCCTCTCAGCTCTGAAGACTTTTGACATTTGTAAACGAACCTTCAAATAGAGAAACACATGTAGTTATAGTTCTGTATTATTCAGTCTTTGCATTAATGAGATTAGTAATGTGATCATTTATAGTAAATTAGCACAACGGAATTTGCTATAAGGAACTATTAATAAATAAATGAAGTAACCACGGAGTTTAAAGCTTCAAGTTATTAAGTTACGAATGAGTTGAATGTAAACATTCTGTCTGGCTTCCTCCCAATTAAATTTGTTGTAATGTCTATCGATCAGCTCACATAAAAATGCATCAACCTGGGTTATCTTTTTAGTGGAAAACAGCTACAAAACAAATAAATGTCTCTGGTCCATTTACCTTGGAATCCAACCCAAGTAGTGAACAGTAGTGGACACTAGTATGACCTAGGTTAAGGGACAGCATAAATGGGTTACCCAGGTTGTCCCACTTAGGACCCGTTTACAGCATTCTCAGAGCCCATACCTCCACAACCGCAGAGTCCTGTGGACAGTAGGGAGGTTTGGTGAGACAGCAGACGTGGTCATAGCTGCTGTGCGGACAGCAGCACCATCTGGGTAAAAGGTGTGCTAGAGGCAGCCAAGTAGCTTCTAGAGTGCTGTGCTTGCACCAGCATGAAGTTATCAAATTTCTGTAGGGGAGTGGCCTAATGGGACCAAAGGCATGGCCCAGGAGTCCCAATCTGCCAGTTCCCGATCTGATCCTGCTTGGAACAGTGGGGCAGATGTATGAACGGTCGTTATGGGGGAGAAGGGGTATTAGCGCACGTTATGTGCACTGATACCGCTTCTCCCCCATGTATGAAGCGGCCGGGATGCGGTAAAGGACAGGGGCGCTATGCGCCCCTGTCCATATCGGCGCTGCTATCAAAATGATAGCAGGCCGAATGTATGAACGGTCAGCATCGCTGACCGTTCCGCACGAAGCCGGATTTGGCTTCGCCAGCATCAGGCTGGCGAAGCCCTATCTAAACAGCAGGGACAGCGCTGTCCCTGCTGTCAGCTGTGGGCTGCGCTGGGGATCTCGCGTGAACAGCGAGATCCCGCGCATGCCCAGTGCGGCCGGCCTGGGGACAGGAGATAGCGCATCAGTATTAACTGATGCGCTATCTCCAGAAAGGGACATCGCCGAAGGGGGGAGTTAGCGCTCCCCCGCTTCGGCAGACAAGATGTTAATACATCTTGTCGATGTCCCTTCCTGCTTCGCCTCGCTATTGAGGCGAAGCAGGAAGTATCATAGCGGCGCGATAAGCGCTGCTATGATACATCTGCCCCATTGTTCCAAATACCAGGTCAGGTCCCTTACTACAGTGGAAAAGGGATATAAACTTCTCTAATAAATTGTACAGATATTAGTTGTCACAGAGTAAAGCAGTAGGAACATACAAATAAGGATTAATTGTTAACATTAAGATGACTAAACTGTTTTTTTTTGTCTGCATTATTGTAGAAGTTCTACATTACAATAAGAATGATGTAAAGGTGGTATCTGCCACTGATGTAAAACTTTGCTTGACCAAACTTAAAAGAACAGCTAAAGTCTCTAAAGTCAGCAATTTGTTTTTCTTTTCATAGTACTGTGTAGAGGGTGCTGTGAAAAGATAATACAAGTAATCATTCTTTGGCATCACTTTATAACCTAAATCAACTTTAAAACATGTAAAATAAAGTAAAATGTCACTAGCTTAAAATGTTATATTTACAAGAATAATTGGTTAATAAACTACTCTTAAGTTTAACAATACACATATATTACATACTATGGGGGGTAGTCAATCCCCCGCCTTATTTCAGACGAGGGAAATAGCAGCGGGTGCCTATTCAATGCGGTCTTTCACGAAAGCACTGAACCGGCATCTCCGCAAAACGGATCCGACTTTAAAAAGCAGTTGGGCCCGTTCTGCCGAGAACGGCCGTGGCCACGGACACGCCCCCTTTCCAGCACTTGGCAGACGGGACAATGAATCCCGCCTGCTGAATCTTAGTCGAGTGGGCAGAGAATGGACAAGGGTCATGACATGTTGCACAGCTTCATTTTTGTTTGTCTACTCAGACTAGTCCCAGCAAGGACAGAGCAGAACTGCTATAATGGCATATTATAACACACAATTAAATGATATTTGGGGCATCACGGATGGTGTAATGGTTACCATTACTGCTTCACAACACTGGGGTCATGGGTTACCCATCATGGCCCTAACTGTGCAGAGTTTGTATATTCTCCCCGTGTGTCCTCCCACAATCCAAAAATATACTGGTAGGTCAATTGGCCTCCAACAAAATTAACCCTAGAATGTGTGTGTGTGTGTGTATACTCTGTAAAGTCCTTAGAATATGTATGCGCTATATAAGAAACTGTTAATAAATACATTTCTTTAGTCACCAGTGTTAGCCCTGTAAATATCTAATAATTTTACTGAAAATTATAGCAACCTAGGTTAAATGAAATGAAATGTATACTCACTGCTTTTTCTTCCGGGAGCAGAACTCCATCTACTGCAACAATCTGGTACTGCTTATGTTTTAAGCTCCCCACGTATTTACGGAGATGTTTAAGAGCAGCATTGTCTATATTGCGCTTCGATAACCTCTGCATAGCTTCAGAAGGACATCCAGGGTCGAATATTAATAGACAGTAGGATTTATTTTTCCTCTCTTCAATTCCCACAATTGTGCGGCTGTGACCTGCAGCAACCAAAATGTAAGATATGTATATAATTGCAAAACATTAGGTAAAAGTCAAATGACTGCAAGCACCAACATAGCGCCTGCTACAACATAATTGGAACAGATTTTATTTGTATATAATTAAACATTTGCATTTAGTTATAAAACATAAGGGCACATTCGAAGGCTTAAGCATAACATATCTATAAAGATGTCCACTTTCTCCTGGCTCTACCACATACTATATATGGGCAAATGTATGCTGCTTTCTGGGCAATCGCTACACATGCATAGTTATCATGGATTGAAAGGGGAGTCTGAATGGGGGAAGGGGGGAGAGTTGGGTTGTAAAATGATATGAATGGTGAGGAAGTGGTTGAGAAACACATAGCTCAAAGATCATCAAAAAAAGGGAGCAGGAAGGGGGGGTTGTTTTCCAGAGATGGGTTGGTTTGGTGCTCCTGTATATATATGTCCAAAAAAACATGGGGAAAGTGATTAGATATATATTCTGTACTCTATTAGGTGTAAAGCTAGTTTGAAATATATAATTTGACTCAGGTTATCTGTTATATTATTGTTTCGGTTGATAATTGCTTTTAAGTTTGTATATCTTATAGGTATCTACGTCAAATATAGGCATTCTGGATAATCATTCATATCTATATCTCACCAATAAAGTTAGTTATAATAAGTAAAGACAGGGATAAGATCAAGGTGATCCAGGGTACTGCGTCAACATTTCAGTCCAGACGGACCTTTATCTAGACTTAAACAGCAGGAGCAACAGATAACCGTGGCACACAGCAAGTCACACAGGAGACACAATGAGCAGATCGCCAGGCCCCTCCCTTATAGGTCACAAATCGGTGAACTGCCTACCGCTTGTGTGTAAATTGGCTGGATAATCTCAAAAACAGAGGATAAAAGGAAAAAAAATAAATAAAAAAAACACAACTACATACTACAGACAATGCCAATCACCGACTCACAATGACCTGCAAACGGCATCTACACCGCAAGATACCCAGCGTAAGATCAAAACAGGTCTTCAGAAGTGCATCAGGAGGGACTGGAAGTAACTCATGGAGGTAAACATATATACAATGCTGCTTATAAACAAGGTCCCAATTTGAAACAATTAAAACCGCTAGCCTAGTCCATTATGAAAAGCAGACTCAAGACTTTGGTGAAAAATAAAAATAATAAAAAATATATATATATTTAGTCTTTATATTGGCATATATAGAGAAGTTTCTCCCACAACACTGAGAGCATGCAGATGTAACTGTAGCTATAAGATTCTTGGAGGTGCCCAAAGGTCATTATGGAAACCATAGAGCATTGGATGCACAAGTATTGAACTCCCAGGCCAATCCCCAGCCACACAGAAACAATTTGACACCGCAGGAATGGAAAGACCTAGAAGATCTGAATAGCTAACATGATGTGCTAATAAGACCATCGGACAAGGGGGGTGGAGTGGTGGTGTTGGATGTACAAGAATACTGTGCAGAAATCTATACCCAATTGGCTGATACTAAAATCTATCATTCTTTAGACAAAAAGCCTACTCATGTCTTTAAGGCCAAGCTTGATGCGAATCTTGATAAAGCAGTGATTGATAAATGCATTTCCTCTGTTGTTTAAGATTCATTCAAATCAAAATTCCCTAGAGTGCCTATCCTGTAAACAATGCCCAAAATTCATAAGAGGATGACAATCCACAGAAGCAACCCATCATATCTGCCTGGGGGTAGTTATTCATTAACATCCCTATCTATTTGGACTGCTTTTTGCAGCCATGTGTACAGGATAGAGGGACTTATTTAAAGGACACCACTGGGTTATTTCTAGTCTACTTAATAACGACATGTTCGATATTGAATGAAGAGGATATGTTTTTTTGGCAAGGAAGTCTGCAGCAAGATATTATTATATAAGAAGTACATAAATGATGTCCTGCTTCTGTGAACAGGCCCAGCGGCTGGATTCATCAAGTTTGTTGCGACAGTTAATTGATATAATTGACCTATCAGAAATGTCTAGAAGAAATTGCCTTATTGGATGTAAAAATTGCAGTGAAAGATCAGAAATGGAGAACAAACCCACTGATCGTCATACCCTGTTAAGGGCAGAAAGTTATCAACAACCGGCAACAAAGAATAGTTTAACCTATTCTCAGTTTTTGAGAGCCAGGCTTTTTAACAGTGATCAGGCATTCAATGAATGGCTTGAGGAGATGACTTAAGTACTGTATAATGAGCATGGTTATTCAGACCTGACCATAGATAAGGCTAGAAATAAATACCGAACATTTCTAAAGAAGAAGCGTTCACAACTTAAATAAAAATTAAGAACAAGGATAGATTGCACTGGGTGCAACGTTTTGAGAGAGCACATCATAATATCAGAACCAATACAAGCTCGCTGTGGCCTATCATTCAGAATAAGGATTTGAAAAGTTTGAAACTAATATCATGCTTTTCTTTAAAAAAAAAAAAAGGGGGGAAAAATTATTAAAGATTGGCTAGTTCATTCAGATGTCACCGAACATATGCAAAACAATAAAAGGGTACTGAGAAGGAGCCCAGGTTACTACAGATGTACAGGATGTACAACCTATGATCCCCTTTGAGCATTTTTTTTGCATCTGCATATACTGTAGGCAAACTTAATTCCATCAAGTATGCTTTAATATGTAGCAGTACTTCCGTATTCTGTATGGTCAAGTGTCCACGCAGCTTATGTTACATTGGCAAGACCATTCGTTCAAATGAAGGAGCAATTGGCCTTGCACCACAATGCAATTATAGCAGCTCTTAATGGCAAAGTGTCTGAGCAGCCCTTAGCCAGACAATTTGCAGAACAAAAAACATAAAATTTAGCGAGATAAACACTTGAAACCAAAAGAAGGGGTGCCCGGCATTTGAGTTACCGGCAATTGGATACATATTTTGGACACTGTGAAACCCAGGGGATTGAAAGATCACTTAAATTTAAATGTATATTTATAATGTGATCCTTGCTAATGTAATTGAAGTATATTTTTTATGGAACATTAATTGTGATCTAGAATTGTATTAGGTCCTATATGATGTAGATTCAGTTTACTATGCACTTTATATAGGGGGCAATTGTTTTGTTTAGGTTTACACAGCTGCCACAGGGTTGTCATGGCATCAGCCAGCCTCACAGCACTGTGGGGAACGCGGACCCGGAATTTGCAGTGTGGCAGGGGTGCCTGGAATACATGATCGGAAGCCCATGCAGTCATGGCTTGCAGGGATCGTGGCAGCTCCGGCGAGAGAGGTAGTAGCACTTTACCATTTAAAATGAGCACTTTTTTTTAGGTCTTATGCATGTAAACTGAAGAAGAGCATTAAAGCCCGAAACTCATTTCTTCCATAATTGAGCCTGCGTCTGATTCTTCTTATTTACAGAGAGAGCTAGAGAGAAAGCACCAGAGAGATATCCAGAGATCTGTATTAATATATATTAGTGGTGATCCGCACTTTGCATAAAGTTGTCAAACAATGTCCTGCATCTACACAGTCTGCAACCACAGGTGCGAACATATAAAGGAATGCTCAGCTTGGCGTGGTCGCATCTGATACAACCATGCCATGCAAGCGGTTATGTAGAAAGGGGCGATAATATCCAGAACGAAAGATACAGGTGACTTCACACCCACCAGTATGAAACACTAGAACAGGCATGTCCAAACTATGGCCCTCCAGCTGTTGTGAAACTACACATCCCAGCATGCCTTGCCATAGTTTTAGTATTCCCTAATAGCAAAACTCTGGCAAGGCATGATGGGACTTGTAGTTTCACAACAGCTGGAGGGCCATAGATTGGACATGCCTCCACTAGAAGATATACTGTATGTAAACAAGTTGAACCTATGTTTCTAATATCACTATATCAACTGTACTTACTAGTTGATGACAGCATTGTTGAAATGTATTTGACAGGCACGTTAACTACTGTATTGTTAAAATTTTCACTATCCTCAGGATCATCTGAAGGCCATAGAATACATAATGAACCTTATAGAGGCATTTGTTTGAAAATAAAATGCAAGACAGTGTTTTTCAATTGGACAAACCCATATCCATGTTAGAACAAAATGTTTATTCCTGAAATACAGTCAAGCCACACTAATAAGACATATCTAGTGACCTAAAATGTAATATGGACTGTACCTCACCTTGGTGCTGAAGGTAAATGGCTGGTTTGGAAGAACATAATACCTTGCCTCCAGTTTCATTAGCATCAGATGCATAATAGTTATGAACCCACTCAAACAAGAGAGGGTGTGTTCCAGAAGGACTGCTTGGCTTGTGAAGGTCAAGTATTCGACATCTATACAAAATATTTTAATTAAAATAAAAAATCAGAGAAAAAAAAAATCTGGTGATCTAGATTGCAATCGATCAAGTCTAAGGCCTCTCAAGACATTGGGATAGATGTCCTCTGTATAAACATGATATTACTTACTTCATCTTCAGAGATGTTAGAAGGCAGTAAATTTCAGAAGCGCCAATCCAAGCCTTGGTACCCTGCAATTTGCCACTGAAGTGAGAAGCACCCTGAGGATCAAATCCTTCTTTCCAGGCATCCTCAATCAAAGACTGAATTTTCGGAATACAAGGAATATGCCTATAATCTAAAGTAACAAAAAACAGTTTACAGCTAAAGATTTTAATAAGATTTTACCATGTCATGCTTCTATTTTGCTACACAGCCTGACAAATTACAGACAAAAAAACTTGCTTGATTTTCCTTAAGCACTTTGGGCCTGAATTGAAAATATACAGATGATGTAGCTAAACTAATTCATTTTGAGGCTATTCACACCCATGATTAGTTGCTGTGGGTAACATGCACATACATGTGCATGTAGCCACAGCCTATAGACATTACATTGTCTAATGATGGGTGTGAATAGTCATGCATCCTGGCAATAATGAGGCTTGTTACATCTGTACATAAGACATTTTTTCCTCAACCGTTAATTTAGGGTAACGGTGGTGTGGGGTGCGGTGCTCCTGGACTGGGTGCCTTTAGTGCGGCATGCTCTTACATTCTATTAACACTTTTCCCTCACTAACACTATCTTTATCCTATTTTAATTACATTCATTTATCTCTCCCTTTTATATAGCTTCGGCTTCCTATCACTAATTATTAACACTTAGTATATCACTGGCATGCCGCGCTGGGCTTCCCAGCTTATGATGGTTTTTGGGGTGCCGCACCCTGCACCTAGATATAGCGTTAGGGACCCCCAATATACAGAGAAGCCTTGACGCGGCTTGGGGGCATAGCATACACCTGCGCAGGTATATGTAACCAATATCTCTGAATTCTATTATCATGTAGTGTTCTAGATTGGTTACTAGCATTGCTCAGTGTGCTGAGGAAAAAATGTCTTGTTTTACTTACCCAGTAATTAACCCCTCCCTCATGCACCTGGGAAATGCTACTGAACTAATTGAGCATCTATCACTATCTGTATGTATGTTGTTAGAGGCAGAAGGGAGCCCATATTAGGAGGAGATGTGGGTCCTGATATGCCACATGGAGTAGTCAGGGGTTGCTCCAAGGTAGGTAGCTCTTAGTTTGGATATATCAAGTAAGGAGCCATTATCATGTGGCTCCTTGCTGGTTAATCGTAGACCCAATTTAGGGTAACGGTGGTGTGGGGTGCGGTGCTCCTGGACTGGATGGGCTGGGTGCCTTTAGTGCGGCATGCTCTTACATTCTATTAACACTTTTCCCTCACTAACACTATCTTTATCCTATTTTAATTACATTCATTTATCTCTCCCTTTTATATAGCTTCGGCTTCCTATCACTAATTATTAACACTTAGTATATCACTGGCATGCCGCGCTGGGCTTCCCAGCTTATGATGGTTTTTGGGGTGCCGCACCCTGCACCTAGATATAGCGCTAGGGACCCCCAATATACAGAGAAGCCTTGACGCGGCTTGGGGGCATAGCATACACCTGCGCAGGTATATGTAACCAATATCTCTGAATTCTATTATCATGTAGTGTTCTAGATTGGTTACTAGCATTGCTCAGTGTGCTGAGGAAAAAATGTCTTGTTTTACTTACCCAGTAATTAACCCCTCCCTCATGCACCTGGGAAATGCTACTGAACTAATTGAGCATCTATCACTATCTGTATGTACATCTGTACATAAACCTGATGATTTTCATACAGCTCTGATAGTTGGGTGTCAGTAAAATCCATACAGGTCCCCCCTAAACCACAGCCCGATTGACGGGACACAGTAGTGGATCACACCAGCATGTAGGTGGTGTCTATCTTTTGCATATTTTCACACAGTAGAGGTGTCCAATTATGCAGGCCCTTTGTGCATGATTCAGAGGTGGATGCAAAGCCAATGTCTGCGCTGTTGGCAGTTGTTGCAGCTAGCATCTTCATGCACAGTGGTTCTGTGACAACGTTCTGAACAATCATAGTGGGAGTGAGCCAGAAGTCATTCACATGGCTACGAAAATAAGATTCACAAGCAGAGACTGGTGATATGCAATATTCTGTATGTGACTGCAGCATTATCTGCTACGTTACAGGGTTATGTAGGAGTGCACAATTCCAGCAAAAAACAAAGCACCAAACGCTACAAAATTTACACAAAATGCCGAGAGGGTCTGTTTGGCGTGACCAGCAAAGATGTATGAAGACACAGGTGTAGTTCTGCCTGTCTCATCACTCTGAAGCATATTTCAAGCCACACACACACACACACAGAAAATGAGAAATACCTCCTAAAAGGTGCCCATACATGGAGCTTTTTCTCCATGCTATGCGCACATCAGATTAACCAGCACAAAAAGTAGGCGCAGCCCATACTTTTTGTACTATTTCACATCTAGTACAAGATGCTGTAGCACATCCCATGTTTTTTTGTATTCGATGCAATCAATTAATGTATACATTAAGGTAGTATGTTGTCTATAAATAACTGTGTAAATGGATTTGTCCTTTTGTACATCTACAGTATACACATGTAAAAGAAGTAATGTACCTGAAAATCATTAAGATATTAAAAGGAAACTCCTGACACTCTGCCTGTTGCATGTAGGGCAAATAATAGATAGTAAAACCAACATCGACAATGATTAATCATCTATATGTCTAGTGTCTGATTGTGTCTCTGAAACACTACCATCTGTTGGCAGCCAGTGAAACTACATCTCTTTCTCTCTCACACATGCACAAACAGAGGCAATCACAAGGTAGCAGATTAGCTTTTGAAGCATTTGCTTCAAGCAGGCTTACTAGTAGTGACATAACTTAAGTATTATAATGTTGCTATATATCAATACCCAAAATAAGCCTAAAATACCTGATTTACCTGAAACTGGATATTTGTGATCAGTAAGAAAACACTCTGGTCTCGGGCCTGTAGTAGAATGGAGTTCACTGGTACAGCAGCTATGAATTAAAGTGGTTTCAGGTTGGTTTGCAAAAGCAAACTCCTCCTTTAATGGACAAAAACATGTGCACTGCAGGTGGGGCAGATGTAACATGTGCAGAGAGAGTTACATTTGAGTGGGGTTTGTTCGAACTGAAATATAAATTGCAGTATAAAAATAAAAGCAGCCAGTATTTAATCTGCATTTAATCTGCACCGAAACTCACCTAAATGTAACCCCACCTGCAGTGCACATTGTTTTGGTCCATTAAAGGAGGAGTTTGCTTTTGCAAACCAACCTGAATCACCCCCTAAGCTGGGTACATGCTATATGATCTATCTACAATTCGAGTAAAGAGTAGATATATCATTAGCAGGTCAGAGGGTATGCAAACGCTTAGTCCATGAATGGTGACGTTCATAGTCAGATCACTGCGGCTGTGCAACAAAGCCGATAGCCAATGCATCTTTAGATATATTTGTGCATCTGATTGTATTTACGGACAGTCCACTGACCACCTGTACACTTGCTGCAGGGACTGATGTCACAGCTGGGCAAGTTCAAATGCCGCTCAGCTGGATGACAGGACCAAGATATTTAGCAGTAAATTGATAAGTGTATATGCTTACCTGGTTTGGCCTGTGTGAGCATTAGGGCGGGTCTGCAGATATCTCGGTCCTGTATGTAACCAGTTGATGTTTAATGCATATTGGGGAAACTTTGGGAGTCAGCAATTTTGCAATAAGGAGGTTGCAAGGGTTGCAGAGAATGACTTTGCCGGTAAAGTGGCACTAACTGTTTGGGAACCATTAGAAAGATTTTATGATTATTAGATCTCCTTTGTCCAACCTTCTACGATGTAGAATTGCAGAAACAAAGTTAATCTCTGCCATCGTGAAACACCAGTCATCATGAATCTCTAGCCACATAAAAGCATCCCAGTTAATTTCCCAAACATTTCTAAGAGGAGGGAGGGGGGGAACAGACAGTGCAAAACTCTTGACCAAGAAAAGACCAGCCCTGCATGGTGTGCACAGAAGTTTATATAATACCACATACTATTTTCTTATGAATACTGGTCAAGTCCACTGTAGAGTAGTAAAATGTCTAAGTGAAGACATACCTTGCAAGCAGTGTCTGTATGAATCACTCATTAAAATGGATGAAAGAAGCATTTGAAAATTTCGAAAGCCACAACCCCATCCTCTGTCTCCTGCAGAATTGCTGTAGTGATCCAAAGGAGAGCAAAGCCAGACACGACGCACTTCAGGAGCAGCGATATTATAATAGTGGTGTAAAGCTTCCATAACTCCTTTTCAGACAACAGCAGAAACAAATAATTAGGATATCACACACATAAAAAACAGGTACATCTGCATTCTACAGGCGAATAAACATACTGTAATGTAGGTCTTGATGTTGCTATTGGCACATACACCCAACTACCATTAAAACACAATGGATTGGAATATTCTGGTGCCAAAAAAAAAAAAATGTGGTACTTGTTTCCTAGCACGGCGCCCAAAATTTCCATCTTATGGCATCGCATGCCATATAGCCGCATACGATGCAAGCGATGCGATACGATTTTTAATTGTATAAGCCACCCCCACTATCAACATGAACCTGAAGCGTGGCGAGCGCAGCGAGCCCCTGAGGGGTAGTGGTACGCGTCCTCCGACCTTTTCATACCCCCACTATTCACGTCGGCGTGGAGTTGATTTTAGATAGTGAGCGAGCACAGCGAGCCACCGAGCCCAAAGCGTGGCGAACGTTTTCTGTATTATTTTTATAACAACAACAACACTATTTTTTGGAAAAATATATATAAAAATATATATATATTATATCTATATATATAGATATATATATATATATATCTATATATATATATAATATCACTCACCCAGCCTCCAAGAAGGAAAGAAAGGAAAGGACCAGCACTCACAGTACTGTGAGTGCTGGTCCTTTCCTTTATTTCCTTCTTGGAGGCTGGGTGAGTGATATTATCAATTATTTATGGACCCTGCACCACCACCAATGTTACGATATGCTACGGATATATATATATATATATATAGTACTTGTTTCCTAGCACGGCGCCCGTCGGGTCCTATCGCATACCTTAACTTAAGGTATGCGATGGGACCCGACCAACCCGATTTTCGGCCTTTAAACACGTTTATAACGCACTCTGAAAATCGGTCGCATCGCATGCCATTATAATGGCATGCGATGCGACGACCCGATTTTTACATTGTAACCAATGTAAAAGGGGTCCCTGAGACCCGATTTTACATTGGACCCAATGTTAAATGGCACCCAGACCCGATTTTTAATTGTAAACCCACCCTGATGGTGAATTATATCAAATGCCCCCCCCCCCCCCATTGTTAACGCCAAGCCACGATTAACGTCAACCTGAAGCGTGGCGAATCCACATCGGCGTAGAGTTGATTTTATATAGGGCAGTATTCAATGTCCCTAATCGCGATGTGCAGCGAATCCTGTTTAGGATTCGCTGCACATTCGCCGTGTTCCGTAGGGCTGGAGCCCTCGCTGCCAGCCCTCACTGACACAGTATTCAATGAGGCAGGGGCTCGCTGCTCCTGACCGCAAATGTGAACCGAGCCTGAGGACGGCGGCAGGCAGGGAGATGGAAGTCTCCCTGCCTGCCCCAGAACGTATGTGGGGGGGGAGGTGGGCTCCCCGGGAGCCAGGCAGCACAGGCTGCCCCCCGTGAGAGCCAGCAGGGGACCGGGTATTCACTGCACCCGATCGTGCATATGTTATGATCGGTAGCACCAGCATATATCTCTCTACTTATCACAAAATATCTCCCATCTCGACCACTCCGCTCTGCACAAGATTTGCGTCTCTCTTCTGTACGGATCACTAGCTCCCATTCACTATTACAGGACTTTCATCGGGCTGCTCCCATCCTATGGAATGCCCTTCCACGTACAATAAGACTCTCCACTAGCCTCCAAACTTTCAAGCGTTCCCTGAAAACACACCTCTTCAGGCAAGCCTATCATATTTAAGTTCTACATGCACAACCCTCTGAGGCACTTATGTATTATATAGCTTCCCTTCTGGACTTGTAACTTGGTGGGACTGCTATGCTATTACTGGTGCCTGTCCTTGTGTTTCCCCCCTATATCCCTATAGATTGTAAGCTTGCAGCAAGTCTGTCTGTTGTTACCCAGTTGGTTTTATCACTGTCTACTATTGTAAAGCGCAACAGAATCTACTGCGCTATATAAGAAACTGTAAATAAATAAATATATGAATATCTAATGAGCGGCTATAAAATATAATATTAATATTATAAAATAAAATAATATATATTTTTAAATTAAATATATCTTCATGTGCTATAGGCACATGAATAAAAAGAGCATGACCCTTCACAGAATAAAATTCCTGATTTTTTGACACCAAATGTAAAACAACAACTTTATTTTAAAAGTTCACTTTCCACTTCACCATAAAAAGATGGCGATTTGCTACACGGCGAAAATCACTTAGAAAGACAGCGAGAAGTGCACGTTGAATAGGGTGATTCACTTTCTGACCCAAAAAATCACCTTCCAACGTGAAAATAGCACAAATTTGCCGTGAAACAGGGCGAATTATCCTCATTGAATACTGCCCATAGTGTGGCGAGCACAGCGAGCCACTGAGCCCGAAGCGTGGTGAGCGCAGCGAGGGGACGCGTAATACGTCTGAAGTAATGCGCGTCCCCTCGCCACTACATAAAATCAACTCCACGCCGACGTGGATGTGGTGGTATGAAAAGGTCGGAGGACGCGGGCCGCCGCCCCACGCGGGCTCGCTGCGCTCGCCACGCTTCGGGTTGACGTTGATCATGGCGTGACGTTAACAATGGGGGGGCATACAATGAAAAATGGGGTCGGTCGGGTCGATCGCATGCGATTTGTTTGCATGCGATGAGATCGACCCGATTTTTGCGACCCGATTTCATACAATTAAAATCAGTGGCGCCGTGCTAGGAAACAAGTACCAAAAAAAAACAAAAAACACCTCAGTAATTTTGTAGATTTACGATAGCAGCAGATTTGTAACCAGTATTACCTGGTTGCCTCTTGGTGCTCTGTGCTACCACTGATTAACCAATGTGTCACTTATTTAATAGTATTTGATGATCTAGGCCGTGTTGATATATTGCTGGTATAGATAAGCAAGGTATGGTTTGGCGTTTTGCAGGCATCTGGGAAGGTATGCTATTTATACACATTCAGATGGCACATTTAAGGTTTGCCAACTCTGGATTAGTATATGATACTTAAAAAGCCACTCTTACTTATTCTTGGTGCAGGTATGAGGAGTGTGTTTAAACTTGATTTTTTTAAGGGATTTCTATAAAAGAAATGGGTGGTAAAACAGGTCTTATGCCCCCATTCACGGTCTGTTTTTTCGGTCCGTTCTGTACTTTTAAAGTACACATCGGATCGGATCGCATCCCTAGTGCATGCAGTGTGCATGCACTGCGATCCGATACGATGTGCACCTAGTACAAAAAGTATGTGCAGCACATACTTTTTTGTACCGTACTATGTGATGCGCGGGAGCGCGCATCGCATAGTACAAAACGGAGCCGGACGCAACGGAGCGTCTATGGGCTCCTTTAGTATTAATTATATTCAGATTTTTGATCTAAACAGAAAGTAAAAGCGATGTGAATTTGCTCACAGCTCATTGTCGGGGCATACACACTGGGCGGCTTTGAGCCGAAAGTCGCTCAAACCTGCTGTTTCGAGCGACTTTCAGCTCAAAGTCACCCAGTTTGTATGGGCCTTCAATTTTGCAAAGCATGGTGGTGGAAAGCAAAGAGCAGGACACAGACATGGCATCAAATGAACAAAATGTACTGTAAATCGCCCATTTTAAGCTCCCAATATTGAGTCCCATAATAAAGGGAAAAAGTACCAACCTGATGTTCTTGTTCTACCATCGTCTAGTCCTGTAGCTAAAGATTCCATCATTTGTACTTTGTGCCGGTGAAACTCCATAGGCTGAACTCGTCCCCTTGCAACTGCCCTTTCTAGATGTTGCATGGATTGTTGTCGATAGCCACCAGAATGATCTAAACCAAATTGTCTCTAGATGGAAAAGTTTCAAAAAGAATTAGCCCTATAAGTCTATAATATGACAAATACTAATGCCATTTTTCTGAGGTCTGTTTTTTTTGTAGAAGGGAAATAAATCTAAAAGTAAACTCTTGAATCTGTAGTTTGTGATCAGCTGCACAGGAATTTTTTTTTTAAAGGAATATTCTGCTGATTGAGACAAGGGGATGATTCAAATGGATAAATGTTAACATCTCCCAGATGTATCTCACTAAAATCATCTCTTATATATATATATATATAGTAAGAGCCTATCTCATCTATCTTCCTTAAGGCCGCCATACACTATGCGATTTGGCCCTGATTTCACCCGATCCAGATGGATCGGGCAGTGAAATCGGACCAAATCGCAGGTTTTGACACCCGGTCCGACCCGATGCGCGGTCCCATGCGCATCGGGTCAGAGTCGGGACGTCGGACCGGCTGCACATACCGTCCGGGTAGGGGGGGGGGGGGGGACACGCCGCTAGTAGTGCGGACTCTGCGGGGGACACAGGCGGCAGTGACATAGAGCTGGGCCGGGGGAGCCCGGGAGCTGTCAGCACTGAAAAAAAAAAAAAAAGCCCATACAATGAATGGGCAGCCTGTGATTGGCTGAGCGCTCTCTCAGCCTGTCACGCACACACACACACACACATACAAAATGTCCAATAATAACGCACAGTCCAATTAAAATAAGGATCCGTCCATGTAGATATAAAGAGTCATGTAGTGCAGCAGATTCTCCAGGAAGAGGCTCACCAAAGCCTCAAGTAAGGGCCATATAGAGGAAAATCAGAGAAGCACACAATGAGCGTAGTAATTCACAACACTTTTACTGATATATAAGCTCACGTACATGAAAGTTTAAAACAGCAAATATACTCATGGATAAATGACAGCCCGGGCGGCAGCAGCCAATATCACCATGGTGAATCAATACAGTATGCAGGCGGCGAAGCCTAGAAGCCAGAAACTGGGAGCTGGACAGATCACAAGACGTCAGCAGCGTCAGGAGATTTGGATCTACGTCACTCAAGAGAAACGCCCCTGACGAAACACATTGGTCATGTCTTGATAAAGGGCTAGCCGCCCGAAACGTTGATACACACACCTCTGTGTTTATTGGAGTTATTTATTGAAAACTGCCGCCGTGCAGTATTGAAAACCTTCTGAGTGCCCTCAAATGTACTGTACATATACCTCCCCCGTGGATTGAGGGGCACCCAAGTCAATATATATATATGGATAAAGAGCAAAAACAGAGTGCGCCAATATTATATAACTCCACCACCAGATATGGAAAAAAAAAAAAACTAATAATTACAGACAAATAACAATTCAACAATTTAATATAAATTCATTAACAAAAAAAAAAAAAAAAAAAACTTTTCCATCTGTTTGAAGTCAATCATTCAGTTCAGTATGACAAGGAAAACACCCCAGGCGTTTCGTCATAGCGACTTCTTCAGGGGTAACTTTCCATAAGATGTTATACAGTGAATATAAGAATTCACTACAGGTTTAACTCCTTCTGATAAGGATGGATATCATAAGGATACTAATATTGCGCATAATTAGACTGCATCCATTTCCATAAAAATACTTTTAAAATCAACTGGTCTGGAATGGATTTTTCCAAAAATTGCCTCAGATAGGGTCAGAACAGGTAAGTCTATCACCTGCAGCCAGTTCTGACCCTATCTGAGGGGGTGTGGTATATTTCACCGACAGTCGGGATTCTGACAGTCATTAAAGTCTGAATCCTAACTGTACAGCGGGGGGAACGTAATGAAGCCCTTGCGGGCTCGCCACGCTGCGGGCACGGTGGCGAGCTGTGCTCACCATCTATTTTATTCTCCCTCTATGGGGGTCGTGGACCCCCACGGAGGGAGCAGTCGGGATTCTGACGTCGGAATCCCAACTGTCGGGGAGCCGTCCGGCACCCATCTGAGGCACATATCCTGAAGATAGTGCAAACAATAAAGCACTGAAACGTTGGTATTTACATCAACACTGTATTGTCTTTTATTTAATCTTGAAGGAACCGAGTGCCGCACCTACGTGTGTGAGATATATATATATATATATATATATATAAATGTGGCGATAATAAGCGGCACTCGGAGGCTGACGTAAATGGTGAAAGAAGAGGACATTTATTCCTTGTGCAGATGTGAAAACATTTTGGAGCTCGGGGGCCCTGTCGTCAGTTCAGGGAAAGCACAATTGACATACATACAGTGTGAAATTTATAGGTGACTTACCCGCCCCCTGTGGGTCCCGTCCGTGTCCTCCTCCAGCGGCTTCCGGGTTGGCGCCGTCTCTGTGACGTTGCTGGCGCAGGTCCGATGGTCGCGATGGTTGCGTGCGGGACGTCACTGATGCGCGCTCCCGGCTGCCGGCTCTAGGGTCACGTGGGGCGGCTGTGCGCTGTAATGATGTGTGGCAAAGATAAACATAAAACTCAGTCACAAATTTGCATAACACATGAAGGACAAGTACAGTGATAAAAAACTGTTTCCGTATACATGGGAAACGGATAAATTTCAGTGGAAAACGAATGCATGGTAGTGACAATACTATACAAAGGGAACAGTGGTATTTGACTGCCATCTACTGGGCAGAATGTGAACGTGTTGCTATATTACACAAATACATATAACGTTACTAAACATACTTTCTAAAAAATGCGGACAGCATTTGGGGACTGTCCCTGCAATCTGTGTACAACAGTCTACATGTGCCAGGGCAGAAGGCTATGATAGTACCTGTGCGTGTCTGCTGTCTAATGAGGGATATGCTATCAAGTATTGCATACTCCCATGTGGTTAAAGGGCAACATGTGTGTGTACAAGGGCAGGCAAGTGGGTGCCTATGTATGGCACCCTCAATATGTAAGGGCAAAAAATTGTTTTCACAGTAGTGTACCCCCTCTATGGAAAGAGCTAGAAAAGTGGGTGTAGGTTAGTTGTCAACTGACTATGCTCTGTAGGCCGATAGTAAGAGAATGCAACGGGAAATCTATGCTAAACCCTATGTAAAGAAGTGCTCTGTATGCGAGACACAAAGCCTGACCCAAGTGGGAACAATTAAAAGTGAGATGGATATTCTGGGCCTACTGTATTATAGAAAATTGTATAGGCCAAGGTTCTCATTGAGCCCTCTGGGTTGTAATGAATCTAGTTTGAAAATCCATTGGGATTCAAGCTGCAACAACTTTCTGGATCTATTGCCGCCTCTGATGGAGAACGGTACGTGGTCCACTATTTTGTACCACAGGGTTGCCATGCTATGTTTAAATGTGGCGAAGTGGCGAGCCACTGGCTGCTCATTTTTGCCGGAAATCAGGGCTGCTCGTATGGCACATCGATGTTGAGCTATTCTGATTTTTAATGTGCAGTCAGTCTTCCCCACGTAATACAAGCCGCAGGGGCAGGAGATCACATATATAATGAATTTGGACGTACATGTCAAAGGCCAACGTATTTTAAATTTTTGCCCGGTGTGCGGATGTTGTATGGTAGTGCTGGGTGTGAGCGAACTGCATGTGGTGCATCCCAGGCAGCGATAACACCCATTTTCACGCTGTCTGGTGCCTGGTGGACTGGAATTGAATGCAGTAATATCTAGCTTTACCAAGCGATCTTTAAGATTATAGCTACGCTTGTAGCTTGGTAATAGTCTAGTTTGTTCGAGACTTTTGAGATCCGGGTCTGACGTGATAATGGGCCACCAGCTTTTCGCTAGTCTGGTTGTGACTGTACTAGACGTACTAAATTCATTAACCCATGGGATGGCTGGGAGTTGAGTTTTCTTGGGTTGGCTGCTAGTAATCATGGACAGTCTGTCCTGTGCCAGCGCCCTGTCTTTGGCCTTGCTTAGACTCGCCCTGGGGTACCCTCGTTGTTCAAATTTGCGTGACATCTCATCCAGTTGTTGTAGGCGCAACTGGGGGTCCGATGTTATTCTGCATGTACGCAGGAACTGCAAGTAAGGCAGTCCCTCTACAGTGGATCGTGGATGGAAACTATTATGCCGAAGTACAGTGTTCCGATCAGTGGGCTTGATGTACAGTGCAGTATGCATCTGATCCTGCACTATACTGATGTTAACATCCAGAAAATGGATTTCCTGTGGGCTGGAGGTCAGGGACAGTTTAATGGGATGGCTGGAAGCGTTTTGTGCTGTAATCAGGTCCTCTAAGATGGTAAGGGGCCGTTCCATATGATCAAAAGATCATCTATATAACGTGTATATAGATCTAGATGCCTGAGTATGGGCTCTTCACGTAAAAACAAACTTTGCTCAACCTCCCACATGTAGGCATTTGCAAAGGACGGGGCGACAGGAGAACCCATCGCACACCCCCTGTCCTTTGGAAATAGAACCTCCCATCAAACAAGAAGAAATTATGTTTTAAAGTGTAATCCAATAGATCCAAAAAGAACGCGGGATCTGGCCCGTTGTATCGTGGGTTGCTGGAGATGAGGTTACCGACTGCCCGGAGACCCTCTGCATGGGGAATGCATGTATACAGGCTCGATACGTCTAACGTTGCTAATATGGTACCCTTGATCACATAATCATACATGGATAGAATGCCCAGTAGTGCATTGGTATCCTTAAGATAGGTGGGTAATGCATGAATACATGGTTGCAGATAGGTATCAAGATACACTGAAATAGGCTCACACAGCGACCCCCTGGTTACATAGTTACATAGTAGGTAGGGCTGAATAAAGACTTGCGTCCATCAAGTTCAGCCTGGTTTTATAATAGCTTGTCCCTTCTAGTATAGTATGCTCAGGTATATTAGAGAAGGATTATGTTACTCAATGGTACCCATGGATGTTTTTAACCAATAAATGTTTGTCCAGCCTTATTTTAAATGTATTTATAGTGTCTGCCGACCCCACTTCACTAGGAAGAGAGTACCAAAGTTTTACTGCTCTGACAGTAAAGAATTTTTTCCTTCTAAGTAACTGAACAAAATATGTCTTCTAATCTAAACTCGTGGCCTCGCATCCTAGATTCCTTACTAGTAGAAAAAAGGGTGTTTGACAGTGCCTTATATTGGCCCCTGATATATTTGTACATGTTGAGCATGTCGCCCCTTAAACGTCTCTTCTCTAGTGTAAATTTTCCCAGATTGCTTAATCTCTCCTAGTAGCTTAAAGTCTCCATTCCCCCAACAAGCTTTGTTGCTCTTTATAAGCTTTGTTGCTTATAAATGATAAAAGTAACAAATGGTAATTAACCGCGAGGCAAAAATGGGCCAATATCGCGACCGGTGGTATTAGACCCAACCCAATTACAGCCTGTCTATACTGTGGGGTAAAGGACCCATTTTCATGCAATAATACATCCAGGATAACTTTCCGGACCCATGGCGTTAGGGTGGAAAACCGGTGTTGATAGGGCTGGTTATCAGGGTGTCTGCTTAATCCCCAATACTTGCCAGTGGTCAGGGCTAATTGGATAGAACACTACATTATCTATTGAAATACTGTTCAAAATATTCTAGCATTCAATCCCAGTCAGATCTTTGGTGGTACTGGTCCTCTTTCTGCTGTGATGATGATTTTACAAAAGATCCGACGGAGTGAAACGTCAACTCTGTACCTGAAACGTCAACTCTGTACCTATTATGATGGATAAAACTTTCTATTGGCTTGTATTTGGCCCTTGTGAGTGCCTTTAGACTCAGAGTACCTTAGAGTGGAGATGATGGGTCTCCCAGGGGGGTGCTGTGTGTCCTTGTGGATCTTAGGAATGGCGTAAAAAATGGGCACCACTGGATACTCCACCGTGAGTTTTTTACAAACAGTGCTGGTAATAATACTGTTATTAACAGCTTGTGACAATAAGTTGTCCAAAGTTTTTTTTATAGTTACCGATGGGGTCCTGTGCCAACATAGTATACGTCTGGGTATCGTTAAGCAGTCGATGGCATTCATCTACATACATACTGGTGTCCATGACCACAATGGCCCCACCCTTGTCGGCCCCTCTAATAATGATGTCTTGCCTTCTGCTGAAGTTAGCAAGTGCTGTACGTTCAGCGGCAGATAGATTGGGGTGTACCTGGGGGGGGGGTGGGTCGGGTAAGGCACTGTCCAGTAGACGATGGTACGTCTTGATCGCTGCGTTTGTTGAATGTGGATCAAACCTGGACGGCGGGCCCAAGCGTTGTATGGCAGTGGGTAAGAGTTCGGTTTCGGGTTGTAGGGCTGACTTTCCGAAGAATTCTCTAAGTTTCAGCGTCCGCTGAAACTTGAAAGAGTCAACTTTCCATTTGAATTTGTCAGGGGGGTGTGTAGGAACGAAAGAAAGTCCTTTACTAAGGAGGCACATCTCGGACTTGGTAAGAGGTGTCTTGGACAAGCTGTTAATAACAGTATTATTACCAGCACTGTTTGTAAAAAACTCACAGTGGAGTATCCAGTGGTGCCCATTTTTTACGCCATTCCTAAGATCCACAAGGACACACAGCACCCCCCTGGGAGACCCATCATCTCCGCCAGGGGGTCGCTGTGTGAGCCTATTTCAGTGTATCTTGATACCTATCTGCAACCATGTATTCAGGCATTACCCACCTATCTTAAGGATACCAATGCACTACTGGGCATTCTATCCACGTATGATCATGTGATCAAGGGTACCATATTAGCAACATTAGACGTATCGAGCCTGTATACATGCATTCCCCATGCAGAGGGTCTCCGGGCAGTCGGTAACCTCATCTCCAGCAACCCACGATACAACGGGTCAGATCCGCGCTCTTTTTGTATCTATTGGATTACACTTTAAAACATAATTTCTTCTTGTTTGATGGGAGGTTCTATTTGCAAAGGACGGGGTGTGCGATGGGTTCTTCTGTCGCCCCGTCCTTTGCAAATGCCTACATGTGGGAGGTTGAGCAAAGTTTGTTTTTACGTGAAGAGCCCATACTCAGGCATCTAGATCTATATACACGTTATATAGATGATCTTTTGATCATATGGAACGGCCCCTTACCATCTTAGAGGACCTGATTACAGCACAAAACGCTTCCAGCCGTCCCATTAAACTGTCCCTGACCTCCAACCCACAGGAAATCCATTTTCTGGATGTTAACATCAGTATAGTGCAGGATCAGATGCATACTGCACTGTACATAAAGCCCACTGATCGGAACACTATACTTCGGCATAATAGTTTCCATCCACGATCCACTGTAGAGGGACTGCCTTATTCGCAGTTCCTGCGTACATGCAGAATAACATCGGATCCCCAGTTGCGCCTACAACAACTGGATGAGATGTCACGCAAATTTGAACAATGAGGGTACCCCAGGGTGAGTCTAAGCAAGGCCAAAGACAGGGCACTGGCACAGGACAGACTGTCCATGATTACTAGCAGCCAACCCAAGAAAACTCAACTCCCAGCCATCCCATGGGTTAATGAATTTAGTACGTCTAGTACAGTCACAACCAGACTAGCGAAAAGCTGGTGGCCCATTATCACGTCAGACCCGGATCTCAAAAGTCTCAAACAAACTAGACTATTACCAAGCTACAAGTGTAGCTATAATCTTAAAGATCGCTTGGTAAAGCTAGATATTACTGCATTCAATTCCAGTCCACCAGGCACCAGACAGCGTGAAAATGGGTGTTATCGCTGCCTGGGATGCACCACATGCAGTTCCCTCACACCCAGCACTACCATACAACATCCGCACACCGGGCAAAAATTTAAAATACGTTGGCCTTTGACATGTACGTCCAAATTCATTATATATGTGATCTCCTGCCCCTGCGGCTTGTATTACGTGGGGAAGACTGACTGCACATTCAAAGTCAGAATGGCTCAACATCGATGTGCCATACGAGCAGCCCTGATTTCCGGCAAAAGTGAGCAGCCAGTGGCTCGCCACTTCGCCACATTTAAACATAGCATGGCAACCCTGCGGTACAAAATAGTGGACCACGTACCGTTCTCCATCAGAGGCGGCAATAGATCCAGAAAGTTGTTGCAGCTTGAATCCCAATGGATTTTCAAACTAGATTCATTAAAACCCAGAGGGCTCAATGAGAACCTTGGCCTATACAATTTTCTATAATACAGTAGGCCCAGAATATCCATCTCACTTTTAATTGTTCCCACTTGGGTCAGGCTTCGTGTCTCGCATACAGAGCACTTCTTTACATAGGGTTTAGCATAGATTTCCCATTGCATTCCCTTACTATCGGCCTACAGAGCATAGTCAGTTGACAACTAACCTACACCCACTTTTCTAGCTCTTTCCATAGAGGGGGTACACTACTGTGAAAACAATTTTTTGCCCTTACATATTGAGGGTGCCATACATAGGCACCCACTTGCCTGCCCTTGTACACACACATGTTGCCCTTTAACCACATGGGAGTATGCAATACTTGATAGCATATCCCTCATTAGACAGCAGACACGCACAGGTACTATCATAACCTTCTGTCCTGGCACATGTAGACTGTTGTACACAGATTGCAGGGACAGTCCCCAAATGCTGTCCGCATTTTTAGAAAGTATGTTTAGTAACGTTATATGTATTTGTGTAATATAGCAACACGTTCACATTCTGCCCAGTAGATGGCAGTCAAATACCACTGTTCCCTTTGTATAGTATTGTCACTACCATGCATTCGTTTTCCACTGAAAGTTATCTGTTTCCCATGTATACGGAAACAGTTTTTTATCACTGTACTTGTCCTTCATGTGTTATGCAAATTTGTGACTGATTTTTATGTTTATCTTTGCCACACATCATTACCCCACGTGACCCTAGAGCCGGCAGTGCGCGTCAGTGCCATCCCGCACGCAACCATCGCGACCATCGGACCTGCGCCAGCAATGTCACAGAGACGGCGCCAACCCGGAAGCCGCTGGAGGAGGACACGGACGGGACCCACAGGAGGCGGGTAAGTCACCTAGAAATTTCACACTGTATGTATGTCAATTGTGCTTTCCCTGAACTGACGACGGGGCCCCCAAGCCTCGAAACGTTTTCACATCTGCACAAGGAATAAATTTTCTCTTCTTTCACCATTTACGTCAGCCTCCGAGTGCCGCTTATTATCGCCCTATATACATCCTAAAGACTCATCCCCTCTCGTGAGAGGGCACCGGAGCTAGTATCCCCTGGCATCCACTCTTAAGACCTGAGTGCCGGTCTCATTGGACTTTATATATATATCATTGATTTTCCGTAGTGAGTTTAAGATGTTTAGCAATGAGACGTAGACTTCGTTCAAAAGGTATTCTCTTTATTTAAAAAAACCAACGTGTTTCGTCAACACAACTTCATCAGGGGTCACGCAATATATAAATATCAGATTCTTACCTGATAATATGCTTTCCTCTACTCCACCATGGCAGCCATCACATATGGGTTTTTCCCTGATTGGGTAGCTTTGGAAAGGAAAAAAAAGACTCCTCCTGTATAAAAGGCTCCTCCTCTTTCCTGCTTGTGTCTTTGTTCCTAGCTCTTAAACACAAACAGTTAGTTGCACAAAAATACAGGGTAGGGAACTATGCTGCCATGGTGGAGTAGAGGAAAGCATATTATCAGGTAAGAATCTGATATTTCCTCTACCTCCCCCATGGCAGCCATCACATATGGGTAATACCCAAGCAGTTCCACGTTCCAGGGCTGGGTAAATCATATTTCAACTTAAACCATAACTTTCACATGATTATTATATATATTTTTTTTTTTTGTATTTATTTATATATATTTTTTTTTTTTTTATATATATATATATATATATATATATATATATATATATATATATATATATATATATATATATATATATATATATATATATATATATATATATATATATATATATATATTTTTTTTTTTTTTTTATATCACTGCAGACAATACCTTACGTCCAAACTTTGCGTCTGCTGACGCCATCACATCTAGTCTATAATATCTGGCAAAGGTATGCACCGAAGCCCATCCCGCGGCTTTACACAGCTCTAGAATGGATGCTTCGCCCTTTTCCGCCCATGAAGCTGCCATTGCCCGGGTCGAATGCGCCTTCAACCCTTTGGGCGGCTCCTCTTTCATCGCCTTATAGGCTTCTAGGATACAACACCGAATCCATCGGGCAATTGACATCTTTGACGCCTTCTGCCCTTTGTTCTTACCCTCCGTAAGTATAAATAGGTTCTTATCCTTTCTGATTTCTCCAGTTCTTTGTTTATATATAGTTAGGGCCCTAACTACATCCAGCTTATTCAATCGAACTTCCTTATCATTTTTGGGATTCCCGCAGAACGACGGGAGCACAATCTCCTGATTCACATGAAAGTTCGATACCACTTTGGGTAAGAACTGCGGATTTGTCCGTAATACTATTTTATCTTCAAACTCATTCATGAAGGGTTCTTCTGACCATAGCGCTTGTATTTCCGATACTCTTCGGGCCGATGTTATAGCCACCAGAAATGCCACTTTCCAAGTAAGCATTTTAAGCGAGACTTCCTGTAATGGTTCAAAAGGCTCTTCAGTGAGCGCATAAAGCACTAAATTCAGGTCCCAAGGTGCTAACGGCTGATGAAACCTTGGCCTTATCTTTTTCGCTGCTTGAAAAAACCTCTGGATATATTTATCCTCCGCAATATTTTTATCCAGCATCGCCGCCAACGCTGACACCTGCACCTTCAAAGTGCTAACTGCCAGTCTTCTATCAAGTCCTTCTTGCAGGAAATCTAATATTACTGGAATCTGCTCTGGGCTTCTGTTTTTCTCCTTGCACCATGATGTGTACTTTAACCACGTCTTGTAATAGACTTTTGATGTATTTGGCTTCCTTGCTTTAAGTAAGGTTTCCACCACCTGACTAGAGAACCCTTTCTTTAGCAGTGTCCTGGTTTCAACAACCACGCCCTCAGACTCCAGGCTGATGGTTGAGGCTGCTGCACTTTGCCCTGTACCAGCAAATCCGCTCTTTCTGGAAGTTGCATCGGTCCTTCTATTGTCATATGAAGTAGTTGGGGAAACCACGGCCTCCTGGGCCACCTTGGCAAGATTGCGATCACCGTCGCTTTTTCCCTTTGCACCTTTCTTAGAAATCGTGGGATTATTGGGAATGGTGGGAACGCATAGAGAAGTTGCTTTGGCCAGGCTGCTGTTAGTGCGTCCCACTGCTCGGCCTGTGGGTCCTGGAACCTTGAAAAGTACCTCTCCACTTTCCTGTTTTGCCTTGATGCCATGAGATCCACACATGGGTTGCCCCACTTTTCCACCAGCATTGCAAAGACCTCTCTGTTCAGTCCCCATTCACCTGACAGACACAGGGTCCTGCTTAGGCCGTCCGCCACTTGGTTGTCCTTGCCCGCCAAGTAAACCGCTTTTAGACTTTGGACTTGTTCCTCTGCCCAGGCCAGCAATCTCTCGGCTTCTTGCATCATGCTTAAGCTCCGTGTTCCTCCTTGTCTGTTTATGTACGAAACGACTACCTGGTTGTCCGACCTGACTACCAGCTCCTTGTTCTTTACCCTTCCTTGAAAGATTCTGCATGCGTAAGTTACTGCCCTCATCTCCTTGAGATTCGAGTGCATTTTCTTCTCGTCTGTTGACCAGACTCCTTGGGACGACTGGCCCTCGCAGACCGCCCCCCAACCAGTTCCGCTTGCGTCTGTCGTTATTACTACCTGGTCGGGTAGATGGAACAATCTTCCTGCCTGCAACCTGCTTCTGTCTGACCACCACCTCAGATCCTCTTTCGCTCTTTGCGTTAGCCGAATTCGCTGGGTCAGATCCTTGTTGTTGCCATTCCACTGCGCCCACTGTAAGGTTTCCAACGCCGAGGCCATCAGTCCCAGCACCTTCATACATGCTTCTGCTGTCGTCACTGATTTCCCTAATAAGGGTTTTATTGACTGGATCAATTTCTCCTGTCTTTCTGGCGTCAAGGTGACTCGGAGCGCCTGCGTGTCCAAGATCACCCCCAAGTATTTTATCTTGTTTGATGGTTGTAATTGACTTTTGTTTTTGTTTATTACCCAACCGTGCATTGTCAAGAACTGTAAGACCTCCTCGGTGTGTTTCACTGCCAGTTCTCTTGTCCCTGCCATGATCAGTAAGTCGTCTAAGTACGGCCATATCACTATGCCCTTTTGTCTTAACTTTGCCACTAATACGACTAGTATTTTGGTAAATGTCCTTGGCGACGTCGCTAGGCCAAACGGTAGTGCCCTGAACTGGTAGCTTATCCCCTGGATAGAAAACCTCAGGTACTTTTGATGGCTGATACAAATGGGCACGTGAAGATACGCGTCTTTGAGGTCGATAGAGGTCATGTAGGCGTCCTTCTTGAGGTCTGGTAATATACCTCTTACCGACTCCATCCTGAACGTTCTTACCTCGACTAGCTGGTTTAGTTTTCTCAGATCCAGTATCGTTCTGAATCCCTCCGATGGTTTTGGAACCACGAAAAACCGTGAATACCAGCCTTCTCCTATTTGTGACTGCGGTGTTTCCACCACCACTCTCTGCTGTACCATCTCTTTCAGGCTGGACAGTAAGGCTTCCTTCTCCACCGGATCCCTTGGTATTGGAGATTCCGTGAAGAATGACCCCGGGCGTTCTTTGAACTCTATTTTGTAGCCTTGTTGTACAATCTCCAGTACCCACTTGTCCGAAGTGGATCCTTCCCAGGTGCTCCGAAATTTGAGCAGCCTGGCCCCCACCGCCTGGGGTTCGGCGTCATTGTGTATTTTGTCTTGTGGCGAATTTACTGTCTCTGCCCCTTTGGGCCTGAAAATTCGCCCTCGACAGCCAGGTACCTCTTCTGTACCCCCTGCCCGGCCTGTAGCTCCTAGCCTCTCTAAACTCCTGACTCTGGAACTTGAAGTTTCTATTTCCCGGTGTTTTCTTACTTTGTTTTTCTTGAGGGAGCCACACTGATTTGCCTCCAGAAATTTTTGTAATGATCTGGTCTAGCTGGGTGCCAAACAAGTAGTCTCCTTGAAAAGGTAGAGTCAATAGCTTGTTCTTTGACTGTACGTCAGCTGCCCATGGCTTGAGCCATAGTGCCCTCCTGGTCACTGCTGCTGCCGTACCGGCTCTAGCCGCCAGTCTCATCGCATCAAGTGATGCCTCACACATAAACTCAATCGCCAACTGTACATTTTGCACCGTCTTGAGTAGCTCCGATCTCTTTATGCCGTCCAGCATATCTGCCTCCAGCTGATTACACCACTCTCGCGTCACTCTTGACGTGATGGCCATGGCTGCTGCCGGCCTCAGTGCTGCCCCAGCAATCAAATGTTGCTTCCTCAGCCCCAGCTCCATACGGCGTTCCATAGGGTCTTTGAAATTATTCGCGTCCTCCAAAGGGAGGGTTGTCTTCTTTGAAAGTCTCGCAATTGCTGCGTCTACTTTCGGCAGCTCATCCCACGCCGTCGTGAGATCTGCCTGGAATGGATACATTTTTCCCATTTTAACCGGGACCACAGTCCTTTTATCAGGATGCTTCCATTCATCCAGAACTATATCTGTTAGTGGCTGAGACAATGGGAAAATTTTATTCCTCTTCTTCTTGTCTCTAAACAATAATTGGTACTTCTTTACTTTCACGGCGCCAGCATGGCGCCGCGCGTCAGAGTCCCCTTGCGGGGCTCGCTTCGCTCGCCCATGCTGCGAGCTCGGTGGCTCGCTACGCTCGCCACGCTAATTAAAATCAACTCCATGCCAACATGGATAGTGGAGGTATGAACTATCCATGTTGGCATGGCGTTAACTTAGTTTATTTAACTTAATTAGTGGCGAGCGTAACCCGGAAGTACGCGCGGCGCCATGCTGGCGCCGTGAAAGTAAAGAAGTACCCAATAATTCTTGTAACTTAAGCTCCTCTGGGGCCTCCTCTATATTGAGTGCCTTGTTTATCAACGCCAACAAGTTTTCCACCATATCAACGCTGAAGTCACTCTCAGTTTTCTCCACCGGTGTATCCTCTGTGTCCTCTAAAGCCTCTGCCGTAGAGATCCCTGGCTCCTCGCCAGACTTCCCCTCACTCATACGGGAGCGCCCCCTTTTCCCGGTTGCTTTTACCAGGTCTTCCTGGGTCACAAAAGTCCCGGTCAGGGCTGTTTTGATCATGTCCACCAATCCGGACATTTGTGACAATGGGATCCTTGGGACTTTACATGTCTCACATATACTGCCTACATGTTTGTCTGGCAAGTTTTTGTCACACATCAGGCATCTGTCCACATGTTGTTTCTTGTGCCTGGCTTTTCCTGCTTTATCTTTACTGCTGTCGGACCTGCATAATACAAGCCCTTAGTTACTATCCATGTACACCCTAAAACATCCTCTCTACTTTCATGGTGGCTTACCCTGACTTTTGCATGGCCTGTCTCTTCTCTTCCTCCATTTCTAGGCACTCTAGTCTAAAAAGACATGATACCTTCAGTGTCAAGCGGCAAATAAGGCATAATTACTCACATTGTGAGCGCCCACTTACCACCCAGTGGTAACTTCCAGTCCAAACGTGATCTCTGCTTGCCGCCGCTTACACACACTGCTGGGAGCTCCGTTGGTGACATAGTCTGCACCGCGCTGCTGCTCATATACTCGCGCGCCGGCCTCCAGCCGCGCGCTGCGTGCACGCGTCCAGCGCTCCCGGACGTGCGCTCTCACGCAGCTGACGCTGCAGCGCCCGTCGTCATCTTCCGGCGCCTCCCGCGCGCGCACGCCTTCTCACTCGCAGCTCCATGTTGCTGCGAGTGTCCCAGACGCCCGCCCGGCTTCACTAATGATGGACCCGGACAGATGACCGCTCCCATGGCCACCTAGGACGCCACCGCCTGTAGCCGCCCATACCTGAGGACGGCATGCGGCCTGTGAGACTCCGGCACTCTCAGGTACCCTTTCTCCCCTCAATGACCCCAAAAGGGACGAGGGGAGGATATAGCCAAACTTCACAGGGCAAGCCACCAACCTTCTGCTACCCATTCTTTTAGGGAAAGGAAAAAAAGACACAAGCAGGAAAGAGGAGGAGCCTTTTATACAGGAGGAGTCTTTTTTTCCTTTCCAAAGCTACCCAATCAGGGAAAAACCCATATGTGATGGCTGCCATGGGGGAGGTAGAGGAAATTTGGATATCAAAGTTTACAACCATGAGGCATTCCTTATACAGAGTAAAAGTATATATTCAAGTTCACTAAAAGGTGGTGAAGACAACCTCACTGAGGTAAGTCTAACTTCACTCCAGATGAGTAAATAGAGGCCGTATTAATACGGTTCACGCTCATATGTAGAACGACCCTATTAAGTATCCATTTTAGATTTATAATCCCATCAGAATACGGGAATCACCCGTAAAAATGAGGTTTAAGCTCATGCATAGAACCACCCAATTCAGTGGTTTCATCATCATGGGTAGACATTCTACCTTCCAGGAGAGAGCTACGTTATCTCTATTGTGGGAGATTTACCCCCATTCTCTTTGCTGGGTTTGGAAAAAAAAAAAAAAAAAAAAAAAAAAAAAAAAAAAAAAAAAAAAAAAAAAAATCGATGAAACCACTGAATTGGGTGGTTCTATGCATGAGCTTAAACCTCATTTTTACGGGTGATTCCTGTATTCTGATGGGATTATAAATCTAAAATGGATACTTAACAGGGTCGTTCTACATATGACCGTGAACCATATTAATACGGCCTCTATTTACTCATCTGGAGTGAAGTTAGACTTACCTCAGTGAGGTTGTCTTCACCACCTTTTAGTGAACTTGAATATATACTTTTACTCGGTATAAGGAATGCCTCGTTGTAAACTTTGATATCCAAATTTATATATTGCGTGGCCCCTGATGAAGTCGTGTTGACAAAACGCGTTGGGATTTTTTATAATAAAGAGAATACCTTGTATGTAGAAAGAATACGATGGCACTCCAGGGTCTTTTCATTGCATTTTTACCACTGTATGCCTTGACAAAGGGGTGCCGTTGCCCCGAAGCGTTGGCTATTTATTCTGCTGTGAAATACACGTTTTTTTCCCCACTGAAAAGACCCTGGAGTGCCATCGTATTCTTTCTACAAATCCATTGCACCTGGAGAGGCACCGGGGCCAATAATGGAGAAGTGGGGAAGGGAATGTGCCGGTCCAATCCTGCTATATATCCAAAAGGTGTCGTGCAACTGTGTACGAGTGACTCCGAAATTTGCTTCAAGGAGGGGGCTTACACGGTCATCTGTTGGCCTCAAGTAAAACTACATCTAGTATAGATGTACTACTAAGACTAGTATATATATATATATATATATCTATATCTAGTGTCCATTTGTGTGTCACTGAAACACTGCCATCCATTGGCAGTGAGTGAAAGAACAGCTCTTTCTCTCTCACACATGCAATCACAAGGTAGCAGACTAGCTTTCAAAGCATTTGCCTCGAGCGGGATTACTAGTAAACTATGTTCTGCTAGTGTCTTAGTACAGTGAAAGCATGACAAAAGAGCTCACTATACAATACAATTTCCAAGCAGGAATGAAACATTCAACAAAAGAAGTGTATTGCATAATAATAATGATTGTATATTTGCAGAGAGTTAGATTTGGGTGTTATTTTCTACTTTGCAGGGTAATTACTTGAGGTTTATTTTTACACTGTATTATATGCCCGGTACACACCAGGACGATGGTGCTCGTGAGCGGGTCATCACAGGAACGTACGACCTGCTCACGAGCTGATGGCGCTGCAGACATGCTCGCAAAAATGGCGCTGATGTGATCGCGATCCAAACACGACCCCCACCCACTACAATGGTTGGTTCTGAGATCCTACCTACAGCAGGTAGGATCTCAGAAAAGTTCGACCAACCCGCGGGGCCGTGCATCGGATCAGCATCGCATCAAAAGGACAGCGAAATGGCCCAAAACAATCGGTCGATATTGTATCTAAATTGACTAGTTTTGGGCCATATTGTCCTGGTGTGTACCCCACAATAGAGATCAATTTGAAATACACACCCAACACAAATATAACTCTCTCTGCACATGTTACATCAGCCCCACCGGAAGTGCATATGGTTTAGTCTAGGAGAGAATTTGCTTTTGCAAGTGAACCAAAATCAGGCCTTGAGTGTAGAAAAGCCTTGTGAGAGGGAGAGCTAGATTCCAATTCAGAGTCCTGGGAAGAGGATATTAGATGCAGACTGACTAGAGATCACAAAAGAGAAGCCATGCAGGCAGGACTTAGAGAAACTAATAAGAAATGAGAGGGGAGAATAGTAACTCAGAGGAAGCTGAATTTGCATTATAGTATCTGTAAATGCGTTGATGGGTACTGGTCTGTATATTGCGGTGTTTTGCACAGTTTTGAATTTGACATTTTTATGCACGTTATGTTCACACTGTATCTATACTTGCACTTTGAAAGTCACTGTGGAACCCTTGTAGTTCCCAGTGAATAAATACAATAATTAAAAGCATCATATGGAAAATACCTGTAATTTTTGGAACTCTTCCTGCTCTTTTCTAGATTCCTCTTCTCTTTGCCGCTTGTATTCCTCAGCCTGTAGTTGTCTTGCCAAGAAAAGGTCATTGGAGATTTTAGCTGTGGAAAGAAAAATTCCAAATATATTTAGAAAACGGAGCGTAAAGGGGCATACACATGGGGCGATTTTAGACCCTATTCTAAGCAATCTGAGTAAATCCCTTAGAGAAGGAGCACGGATTGCTCCATGTGTATGCCCTGCAGCAATGGCGATGCGTGGCCCTGGCTGGCATTCCCTAGATCGTGGGGCTTTGCCTACTAAATACAGTATAGGCAAAGCCCCATTCAGCACGATTGCTCAGCACAAAGCATCGCAGGACACCCGTGACGTGTGCTTAGCGATCGTCTGAGGCGTGCCCAGCCTGAAAGCCAGGTCACCCCATGTGTACGGGGCTTAAGAGGGGGAATGTAGGGGCCGTTTTAAGATCACTCTTTGCAATCCAAATTCGGCCCCAGCGCCAATGTTTGGGCTTTGCCCATGTGCATTTCTGTGCATGTGCAAACCCCGGCAATTAGACGAGTTACACACTCGCTGCGGGGAGGCAGGACCGGTGGGGGGGGTGTAGAGGGGGGCCTCAGGGGAACGCTCAGCGTTTTATGACCGCCCCCATAAAAAAGCTAGTGGGCTGATGCCTGCTGAGAGCAGGAGACTGAGATCACATGCCGTCAGTGCCCACCCCCTCTTCGGCGCACTGCGACAGAAATAAAAGGTGACCAAAGGATTTCTCTCCCCTTCGGCCGCATGCAGGGGATTGTTTGCATACATCCCCTCGCATGGTACCAAGGATATTCGGTAGCGGGCGGATGTTCATCCAGGCAGTGTTTATGGGCTCACTAGACAGCGAACGACCGCTGCTTAGCGAGCCAGCTGAACCAGGCATGTTACCAGTGGAGTACCCCAGGGATCTGTACTTGGACCAGTGCTTTTTAATATCTTTATTGGTGAAAATGGAATTGAGGGTAAAATGTGCCTTTTTGCAGATGACACAAATCTATGCACCAGGGTAAAACAAATGATTTATGATCTAGGTAGATTAGAGGAATGTTCAAGAGCATGGAAACTACAGTATAATGACAAAAAATGCAAAATCATGCACTTGAGGGACCTAAGTGTCACTATTTCAGGGTAGAAAGAAAGAAGTAATAATGCCACTGTACGACCTCATCTGGAGTACTGTGTTCAGTTCTGGAGGTCATATCTCCAGAAGGATATAAATACATTAGAAGGGCAAAGAAGTGGTGCATTGCCTACATCACAAAACTTACCTGGAAAGACTAAAAGATCTTAATATGTATAGTTTATAGCAGAGAAGGGAAAGGGGGGACATGATATAAACTTTCAAATATATCAAGGGTATAGTAAGAAAACACTATAATGCATTTATCCCTATTTAGAAAATTAACCTTGGTCACAGTAGCTTTCCTCCAAATGCAGGTTTACATGTTCTTGTAGGAGATGTTCATTGGCACAAAACACTGAACACATAGGGCATTCATACTCTTGTCGTCTGGTATTTCCTAATGGAAACATAAAATAATAATAAAATAAAAAAAACAACAAGTACTGTATGCAGACAACTCTACTTTCTTCTTAGTGCAGTATACAGTGCACATTTACGAAATGTGCAGCGAATCCTGTTTAGGATTCCCTGCACATTCGCAGGGTTCCGTAGGGCTGGAGCATTCGCTGCCAGCCCTCCGTGTCACCCTATTCAACTCGTCAGGGGCAGTGGGCCCCTGGCGGAGAATTTTAACCCCTGCTGTGAATGCCGCAGGGAGCTGGGGGAAGGCGGCAGGCAGGAAGATGGAAGTCTCCCTGCCTGCGCCTGACACTCAGGAGGGCTGTCAGGACACTGGTAGAGCCCCCCCAGAGCTGGCAGGGGGCTGGGATCATCAGCCGCTGCACTCCCTGGTCCCGATCGTGCATATGTAATGATCGGGACCAGAGTGCAGTGAATAAATGAATATTAATGAGCTGCTCTCGGCTCCCGGCCCCCTGCTGGCCAAAGTGTAAAAAAAAAAAAAAAATGTAAAAAAAAAAAAAAAAATTGTAAAAGAAAAATTAAATATATATTAATGTGCTTTAAGCACATGATTACAAATAGCATGCCCCTTCTTAGAAAAAAAATCTGATTTTTTTTACACCAAACTTCCCCCCCAAAACCCTTTATTTCAGATCACTTTCCTGTTCACCCAAAAAAGATGTCGAATGCAAAACGGCGAATCATGGCAAAAATCATGGAGAAAGCGGTTATCCATCCTAGCATTGAATACACTCTCGGTGAATCCCAGTTAAAACCCCATTGAAATACTCCAGTGACTTGCAGCGAACATGAAACGGAGAACTGGCCGGCATTCACTGTTTGCTTTCGGCGAACAGTGAACATTGAATAGGATGAAACACACTTTCAGTGAAACAGATTCACCGCAAGGGGTGAAAATAGCCCGATTCGCCGAAAAAAACTGAGAATTGGGAGCATTGAATACTGGCCTTAGTTAGCAGAAATAAAAAGAGAACCGATATAACATAATAACAGTAACACATGGTTCCAAAAGACAAAAATGTTTAGCTTTAGCCCAGTCACCTAACTGTTACTCATTCTCCTATGGAAATCCATGTTAACACATACTGGTAAGGATTTTACTCATACTACAATATGGTCCCTATTCTGGTTTACTCGCAAAGGCAAATTCCTTCTCAAAAGGACAAAACCATGTGCACTGCAGGTGGGGCCGATGTAACATGTGCAGAGAGAATTAGATTTGGGTGAGTTATGTTTCTGTGCAGGGAAAATACTGACTACTTTATTTTTACACTGCAATATAGATCTCACTTTGAAGTAAAACCCCACCCAAATCTAACTCTCTCTACACAAGTTATATCTGCCCCACAGGCAGTGCACATGGTTTTGTCCATTTGAGAAGGAATTTGCCTTTTCGCGTGAACCAGAATAAGGGCTTTTATGTTTACATTGACCCTGCATTTTGGATACATTCATTTGTATAAATCCAATCAGCAGGATCCTTCAAGACCAACTGCTCTCTCCGCAGGGTTTAGGGGTCAGTAAAATCATCTTTAGAACTGTTTGAGCTGCTTTACAGCATAGCCTGTCTGTCACACCATGGAACCGCCACAAAGAATATGCTCTGATGTTAATCATCCATATGCTGCATAGATGTGCACAGTAACCAAAACATCTCTTCTCCATAACAGGCAAAACAGAGCAGAAAGACACTTATATGCTGCTGTAGACAAAAGTCAAATAGGGTGGTATATATATTTCCAACTTTACTAGTTAATTACAGGAATCACAATGGAGAAAGGTGTTTTGGTAGATTTAAAAACCCTGTTCATGTGGTCTGAGAGAGAGAAAACTCTTTACAGGGTTCTGCCGATCTCCTGTAATGATGATAGAATACATTGCTTCACAGCAATGTTGGGTAAAAACAGTGTTATGCAGGTCTTACGAGGACAATAAAAAAGAAACCTTTTAAGAGTAATGGTGTGTACACCAAGTGTGAGTTTGGCCATCTAAATGACTATATAGTTAAAATCGCATAGCAAGATAGCCGAAATTGCAGTGGCCACATGCAATACCGATGCGTGGCCCCGACCTGTTGGTATTGCAAGTATAAATAGACTGTGCAGCAAAGCCTGTTTTTACTATATTGTAAGAACGCAACATCCCCCTGTTGACCGATTCAGGCACCCCACGGCCCTCCAATAACTGTATTGATATCGGCAGCCACTGTATCGCAAATATATAGTTTAACCCTGGGGCAGTCCACGAGAGCTACCAACAGTTAATGTTTTCCAGATCTCCTCACAGAATCACAAGTGAAGTAATTAGCTCCACCTGTGGATCTTGAGTGCACCTTTGCAGCAGCTGTTGGTAGCTCTCGAGGACGGAAGTTGGCTACCACTGGTCTAACGCCATAATCATAATGATTAAACCTAGTACGTTAAGTGTTAGTCTACTGCTAAATTCGCTTTATGCAGCAGGAGGCTTACTGTGTAAACAATGCCTTTTTCTGCGATCTGCTGCTGAATGCAAAGACGCAGCATCAGATCACTTGTGTGAAAAACAGCCATCGGAGTAACCCTCCAGTTACTCAGGGTGGCTGGGCTACCAGGTTTCTGTGGTAGAAGAAGATATTGGCCTTGGCATTCCCAGAAAAAGGGCCAACACTGATCCATTTTTGGGAAATGTATATGTTGTATAAAAAAAAAAGAAATAAAAAAAAAAAATCACTGCGTACAACTCTGAATCAAGCTTTTTAGTGCTTTCACATAGAACTATCCTACTAAAAAAGAACTCATAACTAATAAAGAACCTAACAAGATAATCATATAAATACTAACCTTTAGGAGGGTCTAAGAGATCCACATGTTCCATCCGTACATGGAACTCAAGTTCTTCAATGGAACTTTTTACATCAAAACAAAGAGGGCATGCTAGAACATTGTCACCATTGACGTTGCTGTTTGTTGCGGAAACAAATGATTGAGAATTGCAATCATTTAATAACTCTTGGTCAAAAATAGTACTCCTCAATGCAGATTCACTTGTGGTCAGAGATGAGCTAGAAGGCTCTGCTTTCTGAGATAAACTGGAACTATTGGGAGCATTACTCGTGATATCTTCTGCTTTCACACTGCTCTGTGTATTGTGGTTACTCAGCCCAATGTTGAGAGGCAATCGGATTTCATTAGGAGAGAATTCCATATGGTTTCCTGAGGCCAAACTTTCAGTTTGTGTATTGTTCGAGCTGCTGGTGGGAGAAGTTGGTGGCTTATGGATTTCCTCAGGATGTTCCTCATCACTACTCCAGTCCTCTAGTGTGTCTGCATGAGATGATTGAATGTGATGGTGAAGTTCATCGTAAGTGAGTCCAGCAATGGTGCAGAATGGGCAATAATTATCTTGTTCCATGTGTGTCAAAAGCAAATGGCTCTTCAAATCATCTTCAGAAAGCACTTCCTGAGTACATATGTCACAAACCAACATGTTGAATGTCACGCTTCTGAATACGACTTATTCTTAATATTCATAATAGATACATGCTCCTTTAAAGCTGTCAAAAACAGAGAACAAAGGTTAACAAATACATTTAATTTCAATTACTATATTGGTAAGTTCTCCATGTAAAGTTTTTTGTATTTTTATTCAGTTGGTCTCAAGAACAATTTAGGGACTTTAACTCTCAGTTCTGGTTAATAGGTTGACAGACAGTATGTTCACATTGTTTGGTTGACAAGTTTTGAGGATTTTTTTTTTATTCATACTTTACCATTCACGTGGACTATGATTAGGAACAGTACCCTGTGCCAAACACAGTGGCAGCAAAGCGAGAACCCTTTCCCAAAGTATGGAGGACAAAGTGTACCGGTGCGAGGGGACACGGTGCACTAATTTGATGTCGAAACCCACAAACCGACAATTTTTTATCTTTTAACAAAATTGTGTCACCCTAGACACAGTTAACGTTTTATACCACACCCCTTACTCTATGTGAGAATTCAATTAGCAACTGTGAAAACTGCTGGTCCTATTTAATGAGAGCCTACAGCAGGCATGTCCAACCTTGGCCATCCAGCTGTTGTGAAACTACAAGTCCCATCATGCCTTGCCACAGTTTTGCTATTAGGGAATGCTAAAACTATGACAAGGCATACAGGCATTTAGACGCCTGTTCTAGTGTTTAATACTGGTGGGTGCGAAGCCACCTGTATCTTTCGTTCTGGACATTCTCGCCCCTTTCTACTTAACCGCTTGCATGTAAGTAAGTAAGTAAGTTTTATTTATATAGCGCACTTTCACCAACAGGACTCAAGGTGCTTTACAGACATTAAAAATAACAATACACATGCTGCAATACAAAGGGTTATCAATACAAGGAACAGGCAACAATGGCAGTACAGATGTACATCACAAATACAGATATGCACAAGACGCATTCTAATAAGGGACACTATGGCATGGCATAGTTGTATCAGATGCAACCTCGCCAAGCTGAGCATTCCTTTATATGTTCGCACCTGCCGCCCCGCCAAGCACCCCCAATCCCCCGCCGCCCATGCAAACCCCCCCCCCCCCAATCCCCGCCGCCCCTGCAAACCTCCCCCCCCCAATCCCCTGCAGCCTTACCTATCGAGCTGGTCCCGGCGGCTCCGTTCTTCTTCTGCTGAGGACCACCACAAAATGGCCGCCCCCATACAGCAGACAGTTTCAGAGAACTGTGTGCTATATGGGGAGCGGCCATTTTGTGGTGGTCCTCAGCAGAAGAACGGAGCCGCCGGGACCAGCGAGATAGGTAAGTCTGCGGGGGATTGGGGGGGGGGTGGGTGTAACTATAGCACCGCAGCCCCCGGCGCCCCCACATGCACAGCGCCCCCCCGCGGTGGCGGGGGCTGCGGTGCTATAGTTACGCCGCTGATATGTATTAATTTTCTACAGGCTTTACAGACTCAGCTTCTTTAAAAAGGTACGATTTGTGAGTGGGACTATGTAAAAACCAGACCCGGACAAGACATTAAAATCTGCAGTCCCAAGCTTGTAGTGGCCAGTCCGGGAGGTGTCCTGTCCGGGGCTATGCCAGTGATAGCTTTCACCAGGGACATGGGGAAGGGGAGACTACAACCTCCCTGTGTGGTCCGGACCGTTCCGTTTTTTGCTACATGCCCGGACCGTACAGGGAGGCTTTGTTCTCCCTCTCCTCCTCTCCCTGTTGACAGCGGTCACGTGAAGACCCCGGACCGGACACTATAAGCTCCGGACTGCAGATTTTGATGTCCGGTCCGGCGGTCCGAGGTCTTGTCTGGGTCCGGTTTTTACCCATACCCTTTGTGAGTATTTTTTTGCTAGACTGTGCATCCTAAAAACTAGCACAATCCAAGTGAGTAAGAGCACTACAACGTCCAGAATATAAAATTTTGCTGGGGTTTCGTCCATTCAAGTGTGTACCCATTCCCCCAAGTACACGTGAATTATATGAAAATAAAGTGGATGAGGTATATTTTTTTATTTAATTTAAGGACCATGGATGTGCTAAGATAACCAGCTATAACGGGAGATAGACGCTCTGGGAAACCATACTAAACATTTTCTCCAGAGACACAATCATGAAATGAACGTGGAGGAAGAAGAGATGTTGGAGCTTTTAAGTTTGTATTCACCAAAGATACAAAATAACAGTCCTAGAAGTACCAAACCTGTGATATAGATATGTAGTACACGTCCTACCAGTTTGTGAACTGGTGCCCATCCATTCCTTACCCCTGCGACCTGCGTCCCATATACCGAGTGTACAGTGAGTACTAGCAGCTTAGGTACTGATAAGTTTCGTTTCTTCTCCCGGCAGTGAGCCCAGCTACACACTGACTGATTGTCATACATAGGACACTGGCCGCGCCTGCTAATTGCGTGTTTCTCTTTGACATGGTGAGTTCAGCCAGCCAGAATCTGTCTGCGCGTCTTCAAAGGAAAACAGTGGAGGCCATTTTATTGACGATCATACATTTGTCATTTAGCAAGGACCCTGTAGGCAGCGTTGAGCTAATAACGACTCGACTGGGAAGTGCTGTTGAAAGCTATTTTTCATTTTAAGCGACTGAATAAACGTTTAACGCCAGAGGCGCTTTGATAGTCTCTTCTGTTCTGGGGTCGTCGGGAAAATGGCGACGCCGTGTGCTGCATACATTCAAACGGGAATAGGCGACATACGGAACCGGACCACCAGACCTGACTCCGTTCTGTTTGACTCCGTCCCGCCGGCTCCCTGCAGCGACATCTGCTGTCGCAGAGTGTAGAGACGGGCAAAACGGGTCACTAGCGAGAGCTGGGACCCAGCAGATCAGTCGGAGAAAAGATCCGTATCTTTTAGGCCCCTCGGCGGTTCACTTTGAAAGGAGGGGGAATTTGATGATAACGAAGCATAATTTGTTTTACAATCATTTATTGCCATTTTTTTTTTTCCTTTTTTTTTTTTTTTTTTAAACCGTGAGCTGCACAAATAAGAACATACATAACAGAGTAAAACACTGATCGATGGCTGGGTGCAGAATCGCCATCGATGGCGTCTGCACCGATGGCCATCCCTAACAGCAGCAGCCTTATTATTCTTTCTTTTACTTGCAGTCACAGCACTGTACTCAGTCTCCTGAGTTAGTACATCTCAGCTGCCACAGGTGGCAGTGCTGAGCATAGGCAAATGCATTGTAATGAAAAACGAAAAGAACGATGGATCACCTTTTTGGGATCGGCGGCTCCCTCAGTCTTTTATGGGATCTGTTCAAAAGACCCGCTTCGTTCGCTAACGACCCATCTCTAGCAGAGTGCTTAGCTTTGTGTTCGCGCATTCGGCCGTCCGTGGGACTCGTGTCTGCAAGGGGGATCCTCTGGGGCAGCTGCAGCTGAGACAAGACGGCAGGGAGAGTATTCAGCGGTGTTTAGAGTAGACCAGAGGTTCCCAATCGTTTTTGAATTACGGCACCATAGAGTATCAGAATTTTTTTCGCGGCACCCCTAGCCCCAAAAAAATAAAAAAAATAACCGGAAAAAAAAATAACATTAAGTAGATTCGGTTTATATGCTATTCCTAGGGTCAGTTATGTGGTAAAGGGCAGGATTTCCTTCTGTTTGTACACATTTTATGATTGGCAGCAGCCAGCACTGGTTTTGCTCATAAATAATTAACCATAAATAATTTGAATTGGTTCTTGACCACCAACCCGGGGCACCCCTACAGGTGTCTTATGGCACCCCAGGGAGCCACGGCACACAGTTTGGGAACCACTGGAGTAGACTGTAAATAATGAACCTAAACACTTGCTGTATTTGGTAAAGTGGAGAGAATTTTCGTGCGGCAAATAACAATAGTGAAAGTGAATAATTTAGGGCTATTTCACACGCTCCGGCTCCTGCCGGGCGGTGAAACCCCGAACGGCCAGGAAGCCATGCTGCACACAGAAGTTAATAATGGACATAAATGTGTCCATTCACACAAGACGGCCAGAGCCCGGCCGCCCGGTTGCAGCCGGATCCCTTGACCTATGGCTCCATGCAAGTTCTTACCTCGTGGGGTAGCAATGATCTTGAGAATGTGAGGAATCAGCCAAGAACTGCATGGGAGCATAGGTGCCTATTTATATTTTTGCTGGTGGGTGCTCAAGCCAAAAATATAGATGAGTGGCTTCATGGGGAAGGGGTTCAGCCACAAAATAATACCAATTTATATTATGGAGCACAGTTGTCTAATAATAATAATATAATAATAATCAAATTACGGCAAAAGAGTTCCACATACATAAATGCCCCCACAGTGCAGGTACATAAATGTCCCCACAGTGCAGGTACTCCGCGGACAGAATACACTCTTCCCGGCATACTGTTTCCCAGGTGGCGGGTCCGGCGATGTGAGTGCTGCAGCCGCAAATTAGCAAGTTAATATGGTAGCAGGGCTCGGGCCCGTGGGTGCTCATCAATATCCGTGGGTGCTCGGGCCCTTGAGCACCCAGAGAATCGGCACCTATGCATGGGGGACCTGGTCAATGACCTCAAGAGAGCTGGGAACAGTCCCAAAGGTTACCACTAGTAAATGTCATGCTTAAGCCTGCACATGTACAGGCCCGTCAAAAGTTTGCCACTGACCATCTGGATGATCCAGAGGAGGATTGGGGGAATGTCATGTGGTCAGATGAGAGCAAAATATAACTTTTTGGTATAAACTCCACTCACTGTGTTTGGAGGGAGAAGAATGATGGGTGGCATCCCCAAAACATCATACCCACTGTGATGTATGGGGGGGGGGGGAAACATCATGCTTTGGGGCTGCTTTTCTGCAAAGGGGACAGGACGACTGTCCGTATTAAGGAGAGGATGAATGTGGCCATGTAGTATGAGTTTTTGGCCAAAAACCTCCTTCCCTCAGTAAGAGCATTGAAGATGGGTCTTCCAGCATGGCAATGACCCCAAACAAACTGCCTGGGAAACTAAAGAGTGGCTCCATAAGAAGCCTTTCAAGGTCCTGGCGTGGCCTAGCCAGTCGCCAGACGTCAACCCAATTGAGAATCTGTGGAGGGAGTTGAAAGCCTGTGTTGGGTACTTATGTATTATCTGGGCTCCCATGTTAAATGCACCCCATTTTTTTATACCCCTACTATCCAACTACGCATGGAGTTGATTGTATATAGTGTGGCGAGCGCAGTGAGCCCCGCGAGGGGACGCGGTCTCATAAGAAAAACGGGAGCCCAGATATTACATAAGTACCCTGTGTTGCCCTGCGACAGCCCAAAAACATGACAGATCTAGAGAAGACCTGTGTCACACTTTGCTGCGGCTTTGCACGTTGGGTACAGTACTCACCCATCCATGCCCGCCAACAGCTGGCGTGTGTTAAAGCCAAGGCGGATGCTGAATTCGAGGTTAAAAGAAATATAGATTGTCGCCATCGAAACTCTCGTCTTCAATTCCTGGTAGAGTGGTCCGGTTATGGTGCTGAGGAGAATTCGTGGGTAGTGGAGAAAGATCTACACGCTACAGAGAAATACTCACAAGACTCGTAAATGTCCTGGGTCCACTCTGAAAGGAGGGGGTACTGTCACGCGCCGCCGCGGCTTAGCACGTCGGGTACAGTACTCACCCGTATGTGCCCGCCGACAGCTGGCATGTGTCCGCTGGTGTCATGGTCGGATCGGCAGTGATGGTGTTGTACAGCTGTGAGCGGCGCACAGGGATTAAAATGGAGGCACAGCAGTCTGGCTGTCAGGAGGCTGGCACCGAGTGCGGTGCCGCCAGCTTGGTTGAGGGCATAAGCAGTATTGGCCAGGTCAGGGCTTCTCCCATTCTGACCAGGTATAAAGGGGAGCTGCCTAGGTCCATCTGTGTCAGTACAACTTGTTTCCTTAGCCTGGAAGCAAGGGGAAGTTCCTGGCCATCCTAGTGCCTATGCACTGCGCTCTCCAGATGGTTGTCACTGCTGGCCTCGGGTTCCATTGTTGCTGTCTCTGGTGAGCCAAATACTTCAGTTGCCTTACCTTCTGGGAATTCCTCGGCTCATCCTCATACCCTATTGGGTAATCTGCATCCATCCAATCCTCAATCATCCAATCTTCAATCATCCAATCCTCAATCATCCAATCTTCAATACACTTCTTTCAGTCATCCATCATCCAAGCTTCCAATTTTTCAAGTATCCAATCTTCAGGTATTCTTTGTCATTTAACTCAAGTGTCCGAATCATTGTTTATACAAAGACTGCCATCTTGTTTACTTCTTTCAATGCAAAAGACTGTTATAGTGTTTATTACCATATACCAGAGACTCTTTGCTATTATTATTATTCATCTATTTAAGAAGTTTTGATGCCAGTCATATTATTCTTTTGTACAAGTTCATTTATTAAACCTGCTCATTTTAACCCAACTCCTGCTGGTCCCGCCTCTCTTAAAATACGGGGGACTAGGGTGGCCAATCCCGGGATCCCGGGATTTGGCCCCCAAAACGCCGGGAATTCAATCCCGGGATTGGAATTTCCAATCCCGGGATTTCGGGATTAAACTGCGCATGCGCAGTTTAATGCCGGGCAGCGTCTGAGCACTCAGACGCTGCCCGGCTTCCCCATACCCCGTAGTGCGCAGCGTGACGAGGTCACGCTGCGAGGTCACGCTGCGCAGGGCACACGGCACAGCCGCACATCCACGACTGCCCGCCCGCCCAGTTCTCCCGGCCACCCGCCCGCCCACCCAGCGCTGACGGCCGGCCACCCACCCAGCGCTGACGGCCGGCCACCCGCCCTCCCACCCAGCACTCACGGCCGGCCACCCGCCCGCCCACCCAGCGCTCACGGGCACCCAGCGCTCCCTACCAACCACCCACCCAGCGGTCCCTGACAACCACCCACCCCCCCATCCACCCAGCGGTCCCTGACAACCACCCACCCCCCCACCCACCCAGCGGTCCCTGACAACCACCCGCCCACCCACCCAGCGGTCCCTGACACCCGCCCACCCACCCAGCGCTCGGGCGGCCAGGGTGTTTTTTATTATTAGGGAAGCCAATCCCGGGATCCCGGGAATCCCGGGATTGAGCATTTTTCAATCCCGAATCTCGGGATTGAAAAAATGCCCTGGGATTGGCATCCCTACGGGGGACCCCTAGTCATTTTGTCCCCCGTATTTTGGGAACCAGCCCCGGACCTAGAGCCTGGGGCTGGTTGTTAAAAATCAAGGAACCCCTTTTTGTCGGGTTCCCTGATTTTTTAATTACCGGCCTCGGCTCTGTCAGCCTGGTGCTGGTTACAGCTGTGGGAGGGGACCCCACGCCGTTTAAAAAAAAATATATATTATTTTTTTTTTCACCTTGCAGCCTGCATGGATCTGTCTAATCCGTGCAGACTGCCTACACTAATTCGTATTAGCGGCCGTATAATTTATACGCCATCGGAGGGTTACAAAGCAGTCGTATATGACTGCTTTGCAAATCCCCCTCCGGAAAATGACAAAGCATACGAGGTATGCTGTCGTGTTCATTAAGAATACGAATGCAACTTTTTGCATTCGTATTCTTAGTAAATTTCCCCCATAGTGTTAGTGGAGCTGCTCTAGTGGCAAAATCCTGTATAAACCTGCGATAATCACCCACCAGAAGTGAGAACCACTTCTACTTTACTAGGCTGAGGTTTAACCTGTCCTGTTCCCACAATGTACCCCAAATTCTTGGCTTCCACCATACAAATGGCACATTTCTCGGGTTGATGGTAAACCTGTGTGCCCGTAGAGACTTTTAGAAGACCTCTACCTTTAGTTAGGTGTGATTCTCAGTCAGAACTAAAAATAACAATTTGTCTAAATATGCAGCTGCATATTCCCTGTGGGGCTACAGCAACTTATTCATAGTTCTCTGGAAGGTTGCTGGGGTACCATGTAAACCAAATTTTGCAAAGAAATTAGCCGTCTGGGGTAGAGAAGGCTGTTTTTGCCTTAGCACCTTCTGTAATAGGAAATTACCAGGTACTTGTGAGTTATCCGGGCTGCCGATTTTTTCATCGCGCCCGAAATCGTGGGCATCGCGTCGGTCGTGGCCGTTATAAGGGGCCGCGACGCGATGCCCGCGATTTCCCATAGACAATAATGTTAAAAGACGCGATGGACCCGATTTCCCATAGACAGCAATGTTAAAATAAAATGACAATGTGAAATTGGCCAATATGGCCATTTCACATTGGATATGTTTTAAAAAAAAAGGTTTCATGGCCCCCCACCACCGTTAACGCCACCCCGCTATTGACGTTAACCCGAAGCGTGGCGAGCGCAGCGAGCCCGCGAGGGGCAGAGGTACGCGTCCTCCGACCTTTTCATACCCCTACTATCCACTAGGGCGTGGAGTGAGAATAGAATAGTGTGGCGAGCGCAGCGAGCCACCGAGCCCGAAGCGTGGCGAGGGGACGCGGACACCTGTGAAGCCCGCAAGGGGATGCGGATACCTGTGAAGGTTTCCGCGTCCCCTCGCGGGGCTCGCTGCGCTCGCCACGCTTCGGGCCTCGGTGGCTCGCTGCGCTCGCCACACTATTCTATTCTCACTCCACGCCCTAGTGGATAGTAGGGGTATGAAAAGGTCGGAGGACGCGTACCGCCGCCCCTCGCGGGCTCGCTGCGCTCGCCACGCTTCGGGTTGGCCTCAATAGCGGGGTGGCGTTAACGCTGGTGGGGGGACATGAAACCTTTTATTTTAAAACATATCCAATGTGAAATGGCCATATTGGCCAATTTCACATTGTCATTTTATTTTAACATTGCTGTCTATGGGAAATCGGGTCCATCGCGTCTTTTAACATTACTGTCTATGGGAAATCGCGGGCATCGCGTCGCGGTTCCTTATAACGGCCACGACCGACGCGATGCCCCCGATTTCGGGCTAAATCGCGGGCATCGCGTCGGTCGGGTGTCCTTAAGTTAACTAAACTTAAGGACAAAATCGGCAGCCCGGATAACTCACAAGTACCAATTACCAATATCCTTTTGTCAAATCAAGAGCGATAAGATACTGACTCTTGGCTATATTTTCTACCAACTCATCAACCTGGGGCATAGGGTACAAATCAAAGTGAGAACCCTGATTTAATTTACAATAGTCAGTGCAGAATCTAAGACAGTACTAAGCAATGGGATTATTCCACTCGCTGGTTGATTCCTCTATGACCCCTAGGTGTAGCATCTCTTTCACCTCTTACTTTACCACTGCCCACTTTGCCTCGGGTATGTGAAATGGCCTTTGTTTAATGACCACCCCGGGTGGAGTCACAACTTCATGTTGGATGACCTGTGTTTTTCCTGGATTGGCAGAAAACACATCTTGGTACTGTGCCACCAAATTCACCAGTTCCTGATTATGTCCGGACTGTGTGAATTCAAAGGGTATCTGACTATGTGTGAATTCAATGGGTGTTTTGTTACTAAAGAGGGTTGACTGGCACTTTCCTTCCAATGTTTTAACAGGTTTATATGGTAGATTTGTAGCTTGCTCCTTCTACCCTCCTGTCGAACCTTGTAATTGACCAATTTCATAAGAGCTTACATCTTACTTTTTGTAGTGGCCTCAAGCACTAGCGCCTTGTCTCCCGGTTTAAAGGACTGGTTGACTAAGGTGATGTCATAACTTTGTTACTGACATTGTTGAGCCCTTTCCATGTGTTAGTTCAGGAGTGGCGCAATCTGCCTTGGGCCTCAGTCTCAGGTTCCTGGGGCAGATCCGTTTTGAGAAAGTTTCCAGGCAATTGGGGAAACGAAACGCTTTGACGTAATCAGAAATCCTGAGTTGGGTCTCCCCTTACTCTTCACGCTGTCAGCTTACTCGCTGTTTTCAAATAACCTACTCCAGCCTCCGTCCAGCGGTGACGTGAACTGCCAGCTTCTTTCTCCCCCACTGCACGTGGTGAAGGACCTGCCGTCGGCGCCTCAAAGCATGCCTCATACGGGAAAATTACCAACTGTCTCCCACGGAGCGGACTGCCTATAAACAAGCGGCGCATGCCGCGTCAGTGGGGTGAGATATAGCAACCACCATCTTTCTTATATCAGAACCAGCTTATCGGTGGGAATAACAAATAATTTAAGGGAGAGAAGGGGGAGGAGCTGAAACATACTGCTTCCTACTAGTAACCCTGCTCTATTCACACTACTAACATGGCCAAGCTATTATACAGTATGTGGGTGTCTGCTTACATGCTACAAAGACTGCCGTTAGTGCCTAACCTCCTGCTTATTAATCCAGTGTTTTGTGGATCCTTGTGAATTCTAACTGCTGACAACCTGTAGATATTCATCGTGACTGTATGCCATTTTATATTTACAACATATGCTTTCAGTAAAATTTGGAGACTCAATTGCAATTGCTGCTATCATATGGTTTATCTACATATTATCCTATTTGTAGTTTTAGTTTTTGTCTTGAATTGTCATGTGATTTTGTTTTTATATTTAGAGAAATAGATCTTAAACTATAAAACTGATACTTTATTCAAACAGTGTGTCTGATTTAATTTTGTTCAAATAGAATTATTCGGAGTTCTATCCCATTGCATTATACCCAGCAGCGCAACGCACACCATCGTGTTTCTTTTGTATTTTCATTCTATATTGTGAGTATAGGCATACTCACAGGTGATGCATGCAGCAGCGGGTATTTAGATATTGCACTTTACTAACAAAAAAATAATATCTTTATTGAAGCGCCAGGTTGTTTTGCGACCTGGAAAGGGTTTTCTAAACCTAATTTTCAGCCAGTACTCAGATTCCTCAGTGGCTGACTGTCATACCATGGAACCAGCTGCTGCACCAATGGGAAGTCAGGGCCCAGGGTTAGCGGATAAGGTGGTCGGGAGGTCACAACAGCTACCACCCTCGGTGGCCGGTAATCCCGAGAGCACTCCTAAACATTGTCATAAATACACAATACCATGGCAATAGGAAAGACCTGTTCAGCACCCGGAGGAACCATGTTGGCAGCAACAATGGTAAGCTCACTACCAGACTCAACCAGAGCCCAGATCTCCTACACTTCCAACTGTACCAGTATCTGTAACAGGGTGGACTCTGTGCCACTTTTCCACCACTGCAATCCATCTGCTCTCCCTGTTTTGGGCGGTGCTGCTGCACAAGCTCCAGGTTTGCCGCATTCAAAGCACACCATGAGATGCAGAGCCTTTGGTTTAACTATTTGGAACTAAGTTCTGGGCTCTGGTATTGCCACGTATCCTGACCTGGCTTTTTTCAGAGAAGCTCGCAGCTTATAAGGCCCTAGAGCCCCCCCCCCATGCCATGTCCCCTTGCAACCATGCGAGGGGATATGTCACAAAGACATCCCCTCACATGTGCCTGCTGCTGGGGAAATCATTAGATGGTCGCTGGTCATCGAATGATTTCTCAAGGGCTCGTAAATATAAGTCAGTGGAGACATATTTGTGGGCTTCCGGCAGAAGACAAGGCGGACGGCTGACGTCATGTGACATCAGCCGCCCACCCCCGGCACCCGCATCATGCTGATATTTGCATGGGAACACCCAGCGTTGGCATGGGAACGCCCATGAAATGCTGGCCATTCTCCACCCCCTTACACCCAAGTACAGCCCCATCTCACCCTCCCTCCACCTGCCCCCCTCCATCCCCACCCCCCCTGTGCTAGTGCCGCACCGTCAGTGCAGGTCGGGAGAGCATATGCAGACCTTCACCATTGGACACCCACTCACAGGGCGCATTTGCTTAGTGGAATGAGGGCCAATGTGTATAAGAGGCTATACAACAGAGTGCATTATGTGTGTAAGCGGCACTACGTCTGTGGGCATAATGTGTGTAAGAGGTGCTACAACTGCGAGCATAATGTATTTAAGGCGCTACAATTGCATGCATAATGTGTATAAGCGGTATTATGACTGTGGGCATAATGTATATAAGAGGCGCTACTACCACGGACATTATGTTTATAAGATGTGCTACTACTGTAGGCATAATGTTTATTAGGTGCCACTACCATGGGCATAATATGTATAAGAGGTGCTTCTAAGGCAGGCATTATGTGTGCAAGAGACGCTAGTCCTGTTGACAATAAGTATGAGGGACAGTACTACTGCCGGTATTATGTGTCCTGTCTTCAGTAGCAACAACAGTCTCAGAATGCCAAATGTTGGGCTCAGGGCTGGACAGGACTGGACTACACCATGAGCAATAATGGGGCCATAGTGCAATGGGTACTCCTCCGGCAATTGTTTAAAGGGCACTACTGGTGGCATAATGTGTAATAGGCACTACTGGGGGAATTGTATAAGGGGCACTTCTGGTGGCATTATGTGTAATAGACACTGCTGAGGGAAGTGTGCTATAATGGACTTTACAGTTTGTGTGGCATAATGTGTAAGGGGAATTACTACAAGAAGAAAAAATGATTGGGGAAGGTGCCAAATCATACCATTGCTATGGGCACCATGTCACTTAGATACACTTCTGACCCCAGTTCAGTTCATGAGACTATAAATGGAGCAGCTGTCACTATGAAGTTGATACCCGGTTGGTACCAAACATAGAAAATCTATCTAGTCCCACAACTCCCTCTGATGTATCGGAACCTGGTCAGCATATTTTAGCTCATTCTATGCATTTGTGCTGTCTCTGTGTGATGTCTTACAGATTGGATGGGACCACCTGATGTGTTGGATCATAAATGCTTGAAATATATATCAAGAAAAAAACTGCTTGTCCTGATAAGTTTCTTATGTTTTTGGACAGTGTAGAATAGATTTTCAAATGCTACTATGGCTCCCAGGCACTGCAGTAAGCAAGTGGTCTCTGAACAACAACATCACGACCACTTTGTGTCCCACATTACCATGCGAACAGCATTCTGTAGTGCAGGTGCTGGAAAAAAAAGTATGTGCAAGAGCACTCTGTATGCAAAGATTAGCTGGTGAAATTATCATTCCACCTAGAGACCTGCTTTCCTGCGCTCTGCATAGTTTTCTTTGATATTCAGGTTGGCACTGTGATGGAGGATGAGGGGAGCTCTCAATTGGTACAGTACCTCTATGGGCATTAGGTGGAGGAGACATTGGGCGGTATTCAATGAGAATACCTGCGAGGTGCAGCGAATCCTTTTTAGGATTCGCTGCACATTCGCCACGTATTCACATTCGCCACGTATTCAACATGTTACAGCACATGAATAAAAGTAGCCTGCCCCTCCTCAGAATAAAATTCCTGATTTTTTGACACCAAATGTAAAAAACAAAACACTTTATTTTAAAAGTTCACATTCCACTTCTCCATAAAAAGATAGCGATTGCTACTCGGTGAATCATGGCGAAAAAAACCTTCAAATGTATTCGCCATGTGGTCATTGAATACGGTGATTCACCGTTTTAGTCAGAAATTCGCCAAACAGCACAAATTCGCCATAAAAACATGGCGAATCAGGCTCATTGAATACCGCCCATTGTCTCTGGGGGATCTATTGCCACTTATTGGTATGGGGAGTAATGTGATATGGATGCTATGAGGGTGCTAGAAACCCCATAGGGGAATAAATAATCATCAAATGAAGGTATACATTCCCTTTTCACATTTATATATTTTAGCAATCCAGGGTGTATTCTTTTCTGTGAGAAGAAATAAGTCGTGGGCGCTAGAGTGGTTGGTGGACTAATGGTTGTGTTTATCAGCTGCCACAATAGTAAAGATCTGCCAATCTCCAAAATGAACAACTGAGAAATATATTTCTATGTGGTGCTAGACAACACAACACCAATACTATGAAAAAATATTTGTTAATTATCAATATAAACATTTAATTACCCTATTTTTATTTTCATTTTTTATTTATTACTTATTTAAAAAAAATTGTGTGTGTTTTGTGTTTATTGTTCCCTTGTTGGGTAATTAAATGTTATATTGTTTATATTGATAATAAACAAATATTTTTCATAATATTGGTGTTGTGTTGTCTAGCGCCACATATATTTCTCTGTATTCTTTTCTGTATCAGTTTGTAACCACAATCCATTTATTGACAACATGGATAGAAAAAATCAGAAAGTATAAACTGTAACAATGGCACAAAAATCATTTAAATGACCAATGTATCCTTAGTGCTAGGTACTAACTGGAACATCATATATTTCATAAGCATGTAGATCATAAAGAGATTTACATGTCTGTCATCTCTTAAAAGTTATTGACATGATATCAGCAATTTGAGATTAAACATATGCACTGTAGTTTTATAGCACTGGATTTGTCTAAAGCTTAGAAATAAGACATGCATAAAAATCCCCCAAATAATCAATGTAAATGAAGATAACAGGATATATTAATTTGTTCATTGTACTGTCTGCATTGTTGATGAGAGGTAATGGATCAGATGCCATAATATTCAATAGCCATTATAACGTTTTGTACTACTGTTATTTGTAAATAATGCCATTTATGTGCGTGTTATCTTAATCTAGATTACTTATCTGAACATGTAGAGGCTTTACAGAAACACAGACGCAGCTGTACCCATAACAGAGATTAATTTAAGCAAGGTACATCTGGCTTGCACTGCTTGTTAGCAGATGACATACAAAGTGTATTCAAGTTCTAATTGTTAACCAGAGTTCACGTCCAGAAGCAGTATTGTGATCTAGAGCCATGGCACTGTATGGACTGTCTATCACCATTGGGATACTGATGAGTAGATTAAACTGCTGTTTTATTCCTGATGATTTTGTGGGAGCAAGGGCTCATGGTGACATTATTATTGGTGGACTTTTTGCAGTACATGGTAAAATGATGAGCTCTTCCAAGGGATATCCATATCAACCCGCTATACAGAACTGTGCAGGGTGAGTATTATTATTTAACAATATGCTAATTAGAGTGCTAGGTTTATATATAAGAACTAGACAGAAGGGTAATGTTCAATATGTCCTAACCTGTTCAATATGTCGACATTATGAATGTTGCCAGTCAATATGTTGACACACATATTTCAGTCTAACCCTTGGCACACTATTATTGCTTAAAAATTGCTTTTTAGCCGTTTAACAAATACTGGTATTTGTTAAACGGTTAAAGCACCCTTGAGCTTTCACACCCTTCAGCTCTACCCATTTTAAAAGGCTAAAAAAAGTAAATTTACCGTTTTAAGAGCTGCAGTGTGAAAGGGGTATAAATAACTAATTAGGCACAGATTATTTTAATCATGGCTACATGAATCCCCCCCCCCCCCCCCCCCTGTTCTAACTGACAGGCAAATTAGTATCAGTTCTCTTATTGAAACCATTCATCTTTACTTAGTTCCTCCCTCAGAAATTTTGGGTTGGGGACTGACAAAATAGGCAGGGACCCCTCTAGGCGCATAAACCCATTTTAAAAAAACTTGTCAATGAGTAAATACAAATACATTTGTTTGTAGAAAGGGAAGCTCCACATAGAAACATACCGAAAAAGACTGATCAACAGAAAAAAAACAATGTAGGGCCCAAGTACCAAATTATGTTTTTCCCAATCCCCACCTTCCCCCCATGATGAGAGACAGCGGGTGACAGGGAGAAACAATTGGTGGCAGAAGGTGTCAAGGAGAGAAAGAAGGTAATGTGCAGAGGGTTATAAGAGAGAGTGATGTACAGTATAAAGCAGTGGCTCCCAAACTTTCTTGACCAGGCTGACCTAGAATATCAACATTTGTTCAAAGCACCCCTAGTCAAAAAGTTTCTTATGGATAAATAAAAAAATTAAATTGTGTTTAACGGTCACCCTCAGATTCAGTTATGTGGTGGGGAACACTGCTGTGGTTCTAAATGCCCATACATTTTATGATTTGCAGCCACCAGCACTGGTTTTGACTATCACTTTGACCATAAAAAATTTAGTTTTGCTCGTGGACCCCCATTCTGAGGCACCCTTGCAAACATCCCAAGGCAGCCCGGAGTGCCTAGGCACACAGTTTGGCAACCACTGGTATAAAGGGTGACGGTGAGAGGTAGCAGTAATTAAAAGAGATTGACAGAGACAGAGGGTGACGGAAAGAAAAAGGGCCACAGGAGAGGTAGAGAGCAAATGCACGATTTGTAAATGGGGGTTTAGATATATCAGTGACGTGCATTGGGGTGAGGCATACTCTGAAATATTGACTATATAAAGTGGATGAAAAATACAAAGACTACATTACAAATATCTTCTTTGTATTTTTCTAATCAGCAGGTGGCAGCACTTCCCCATCTACCTTTTCTGAACATCTCTTATCAAGACTCCCCAAGTTTCGAGCAGTATACAGTATAATGCTGCACCTGTGTATAATGACCATATGTACCCCTGGGCTCAAATATTGTGTGTACAGATGGAGCCGGGCTAAACTTTGCAGCCTCACCAGCCGCTGGCTCTCGCCACAGGGGCGCACGAGATGCTCATGTGCCCCGTGGCAACGGAGCTTCCCCTGGGTCCCTGTCGCTGCCCTGCCCCCCCCCCCCCCCCCTCACCCTGCCCGTCTCCCTGAAGCGGAGACAGGCAGGATGCCCCTGCCCCACCAACGGAGAATTGGGACGAGAGTTCGCGTGAGACGCACGCGTTCCCAATTCAGTGTAGCCCTTGTCTGCCGGTGCTCGCCAAAGGGAAGGCTCTGGCGAGCCCCAGCCAAAGACAGGGGCTACGTCTGTAATTCTGGCTCTGGTAGTAGCCAGGGACTCCTCAGCAATTTACCTCATTGCACATCCCACATGCCTCTTACACATGGCTACATTTTACGGTAGAATTCACCCCCACACATACAGTACACCATCTACACAAACACACACATACACCATCTATTCATACAGAGACATCTACACACAGAGCCGGCCTTAGGCATAGGCAAACTAGGCAATTGCCTAGGGCATTTGGAATGCCTAGGGGCACCAGCAGCTTCTGCTGATTAAAATGATATGCAGCATGCCTATATTCTGTGTGTGAGTGATGCTGTATCTGCATACTGTGTGGTATTATCAGGGGTGCAGAGAGAAAGGGGTAGGGGGTACAAATTGCCCAGGCCAAAGTCTGATGGAAGGGCCCAGTGGGGGCCCCAGGCCCCCTCCCCTTAAGTGACAGCAGCAGCTGAAGCTCTTCTCCTCTGCCCAGCACACACTGCTTTATGCTGGGTTGCAGTGTGGCCATGGAGGGTGCTTAAAATACAATATTTTCTCAGGTACTACTGTGTGATGTAACGTGAATAAGAGACACCATCGCATGATATAATGTGAATAAAGTTGCACTACTGTGTTCCATAATTTGAATTGGGGGTACTATTGTGTGGCCATGCCCCTTCCCAGCAAGAACACACCCCTGTTTGGGCTGCGCACCTAATGTGTGCACTGTTTCTATTTAAAATATTGCGGGTAGGAGCACCAAAATAATGACTGCTATGATGAGGGTTGATGGTGCTGGGAAAGGGGAGCAGGGTCAGAGGCGAAACTAGTGGCGGTGCTAGGGGGCACCAACCAAAATCTTGCCTAGGGCGTTATATAGGCTAGGGCCGGCTCTGTCTACACACACATTATGGCTTTTAGCCAGTGCTGGTTTAGAAATTCTGCAGGGCTCGTATCGTGGCTGTAAGTAGCTGGTGGCCCCAGCACCAATTCACATCATTGCCACCTGGGTCCTCTTTTCTGTTCGGGCCAGGGATGTCAGTAGTGGCAGTCTCCCCTTGATTACATCCTTCAGTGGCAAATGCAGGATTTCTAGAGGGGGGTTTCCAAATGCAGGTCACAATCTCTGACTCTGCAGAAAATTAGAACAAGTGCAAGAGTCTGTGGAAGTGCTACAAATCCTAGCAGTGACACTGAATTTGTCAAAATAGGCATAAAAAATTGGCAAGCAAACATTTTTATTCACTATAATAATGTTTACCTAATATAGGAAATGTATTATTTTTTTATATAAAAATTTTTATTTGAATTTATATGACAAATGTGAGCGACGCTGATATTTTTTGTGGATATTTTGAACATCTATCACAGAGATTTTGGCAATCAAAGGGTTAATGTAAACTTTGGATTTTTAATCACCGGATACTGTATGGAAATCAGTATTAATATCTAACACTATAGATGGTCTATAGCAGGCATTCCCAACCTCAGTCCTCAAAGGCACACTAACAGTATAGGGTTTTAATTCAAAATAACTGCAGCACTAGTTAAGTCATCTGTGATCAAGCATGCATATCACTAAAACCTGGACTGTAGTGTGCCTTGAGGACTAGGTTTGAGAATGCTTGGCCTCTAGGCTGCTATCACTGGGCATGTGCAGCAGCTCTGCTTTGTCCCTTAACCTGCTTGATGTAATTACATCTCTGGTAATCTAATTATATAACAGTGATATTGTTGTTATAATTTGAGACATCTTCCAAGAGGAGGGGGGTTTCTGGTCAACCGGAATCCTTCCCGTTTGTCTATGGGCCTACTTAGGTATACAGATGTCTGACAGACAATATCTGGGTCAATAGTCAATGGTCCACACCAAAAGTTCGACATGCACAATGTCAACACTGCCAAAAGGTCAACACACTCATTTTTAGGGGATTTTATTTTTACTTTTTCATACTTTACCATCCATGTGGAGGAGCAAATTGATAGGACACAGTATACTAATTAGGGGTTCACAAGCTCAGGTGTCGACATTGTCACCAAAGAACAAGAAAAACTCATGTCGAGCATTTCTTTGTCAAACTTTTATGAATGTCGACCTTGTATATGTCGACCTTTGGGTGAGAATCTTAAATACGTGCTTGTCTGCAGGATAAGGTATATACTTTGAATGTATGGCATATGTAAACTAGTTTTGCATCTACCTGTGGGAAACAGTCATCTGTCAGACCAAACTTAGGTCGACAGTCATTAGGTCGACCCCGGAAGGTCGACTGGCCCCAAGGTCGACAGGGTTAAAGGTCGACATGGGTCAAGTCAACATGACATAAGGTCGACATGGGCCAATGCCGACATGGGTTTAGGTCGACAGTCATTAGGTCGACATGAGATTTTCACTGTTTTTTGAGCCGACATGTGCCGACAGGCGGTATTTCATGCCCTACCATCCACTAGGACGTGGTGGGAGAATAAAATAGTGTGCCGAGCGTAGCGAGGCACCGTGCCCGAAGCGAGGGGCTGCGGTTCAACTCCAACTGTGTCCATGTCAACTGTGTCGACATTCGGGGGTAAAAAAAAACTGTGAAAAATTCACGTCGACCTAATGACGGTCGACCTAAACCCATGTCGACCTTGGCCCATGTCGACCTTAAGTCATGTCGACCTTGACCCATGTCGACCTAATGACTGTAGACCTAAGTCTGGTCTGACAGATGTTCCGATTCCCCACCTGTATATCAAGAGCACATTACTGTATTATTCTCTCTCTTTTGTCTGGACAGTCTTACAAGATGTTGAGCAGATAAGAGAATCATGCTTTATGTAAGTCTTTGTGTGTCTACCAAAAACAGGAAGACTAAACCAATATTATTATTAAACATGGTTTGAACCAGGATTACAGTTTTGAAAAAAATGTATAATTTTTTAAGCTATGACCTCACAGCAATTTTGCTTTTTTTGTATGAGTTTAAGTTTCAAGAATTCAAGATTGAAAAACCAAAAATAAAAAATGAAAGTATGTATGACATTGGAAGGAATGGATCTGGGCCATTGGCCGAATTTTACAAGCAAACTCTGTAATTATGCGGCCTAATGCACAATATTTTTGTGCAAAGACATAGAGTAGCTGAAGGCATATTAGAATATTAGGTACTTGTTTCCTAGAACGGCCACAACGATTTAGATCGTTGTGGTCGTAAGATAAAAAATCGGATCGATCGCATCGCATGCGATTTGGTCGCATACGATGCGACCGATCCGATCGACCGATTTTTCACCCGATTTTTTTTTTTTTCACCTGATTATTTTCAGTTGCCCCCACAAATGTTACTAAGTGGGCTAGACCCCACGATAGACGTCAACCCGAAGCGTGGCGAGCGCAGCGAGCCCGCGAGGGGCGGCGGTGCGCGTCCTCCGACCTTTTCATTCCCCTACTATCCACTAGGGCGTGGAGTGAGAATAGAATAGTGTGGCGAGCGCAGCGAGCCACCGAGCCCGAAGCGTGGCGAGCGCAGCGAGCCCCGCGAGGGGACGCGTCTAACTTCACAGGTATACGCGTCCCCTCGCGGGGCTCGCTGCGCTCGCCACGCTTCGGGCTCGGTGGCTCGCTGCGCTCGCCACACTATTCTATTCTCACTCCACGCCCTAGTGGATAGTAGGGGAATGAAAAGGTCGGAGGACGCGCACCGCCGCCCCTCGCGGGCTCGCTGCGCTCGCCACGCTTCGGGTTGACGTCTATCGTGGGGTCATGGCGGGCACATAAAAAATGTGAAATGGGTCATATTGGCCCATTTCACCTTTTTTAACATTTTTCCCTATGTGAGATGGACTTAATCAAGTCCATCTCATCTTGTGCCATTATAATGGCACAAGACCGACAAGATCCTCCCGATTTCAATGTTAAAAGATTTTTTAACATTGAAGTCTATGGAAAAATCGGGTCAATCGGTCGGTCGCATCGCGGCCGATTTTAATTGGTCGCGACCGACCGATTGACCCGATTTCTGTCAATCAAAGTGAAAAAAGTGTAAAAAATCGGCCACATCGTGAGGATCGTGTCCCTTAATTAAGAGCCACGATCACTCACGATTGTGGCCGTTCTAGGAAACAAGTACCGAATATTATTACCACCGGAATATATTTTTCCTTACCAATTAGAATATGCTGTAAGCACAACTTATATTTAGTGACAAATCCAAACAAAATTAAATATAATTGTTGTTTAAAAAAAACCTATATCACCAATAAGACTCTAAAATTATTTTTGGGTTTAACTTAATTAATATAATTACAATATTGGTTGTAATTGGCAGATTTGAGATGCAAGGATTCCTGCAAATGTTGGCGATGACCCACGCAATTGAGATGATAAACAATTCTTCACTCATACCTGGGATTAAACTTGGATACGAAATCTATGACACATGTTCTGACACCACATTGGCCATGTCAGCAGTTCTACGTTTTCTTTCTACACACAATGTTACTGAAGATATTCTGGCATTCAAGTGCAACTATTCAGACTATACTCCAAAAGTTAAGGCCGTCATTGGTGACAGTTACTCGGAAGTGTCTATTGCTGTTGCGAGGTTGCTAAACACACAGCTCATTCCCCAGGTAAGTGATCAGGAAAACAAATTCTATTGCAGTTTTTATGATGTTATTGCTCTGTTGTTACTTATGGTATTGTTATTTATGGTACAGTAGTTCAAATTAATGTTATTCGGAAATGATCAAATATGTGTTACTATTATAAATTATTATAAAAATAATATAATATAAAATTATTAATTATTATTTTTCAGTTTGTATTTTGAAATATGATGAAAAGGCCACCCTAGAAAATGGTCTTAGAGAATTCTGTTACACCATCTTAAATTAGACATCTGTTGTGATAGAATGCCAGGTTTTTACGTCTATTATGCAGTTTTACGAAAACTGGCTGCCATAAATTATACCCTTCAAATCTTTGGCTCGGCTGTTATTTAATACAAGTGTTTTGTTACTGTTATATAGTGCATACTACCTAAAAAAGGGTCATGATTTGAAGTTTGGGATATGATAAAATGACGGCCCTTATGTTTACTGCAGTTGGTGGTCTTTATATTAGCTGCCGAGAAGTAGGTTTCTCCATCCAAAATGGTCTCCTTTTGTAGATTGGGATAAGAAAAAAATATTGACTAATATGTTTATCATGTGGTCTTCTAAAAAATGGCTCCTGGGAACGATGTACCCAGCCCTATAGTTTGTCCCTTGCTTTGGTGTTCCTGACTACAATTAGAAACTTGTGTGCAATACTACAAATATGACTGGCAGCACTACGACCATCTTAAAGTCCTTTTGCTTGTGTGCACATCTGTAAGTACCCTAGTAGCAATAGATGCCCGGATGATGACGTGGGTTATACCTTTGCTCTGCACCTGCTACCTTATTTGAATTATTAAAGATTTTGTCTAAAGTTGTTTCTGGGATGACACCACTTGCTGCATAAGCACACTGTTTTCACAAATAGGTATTCAGTAGTGACCACCGGTATAATTCAACCTCAGTGTATACTTAATATTTTAAATATTGTTTCATTTGTTATGTAATATTACTTTAAAATTATTACAATTAATTTAACTTTTAATTTATTTTGCACATTTTGGTAATCTTGTTCTGTTTGGTTATTCTCTTTAACTGTGCATTTATCATGTCTTAAGAGCTAACTAACATTCCTGATGAAGCATCTTTTAATATACAGTAACAAAGAGCACTTTTTCTATCGCTCACTGATAATAATGCAGGTAAAGTGTTTATTAATTTAGCAAGCTTCATGATGAGACTCCAGTAGACCTGTATCATAAAATTCTCAGATTAAAAAGAAGGGAGGTAGAAGATTTATCCCAACATGGTCAGTTTTTAGTTATTATAGAAATAAAAGGATACTGCAGGGCTTTCGCGTGAATAATATTCCAACTATTGGATAAGATAATTTGGCTTTCTACACCCACTGGTATGAGGTGCTGAACAAATGCTCAGTAGATCTTTGTTGCTTTGTTGATAAATCTGACAATTTGAGCCAAATGTGAGAGATTTTGGGAGAGCTTTCCCATTTTTTAAAGCAGCAATCATTTACACTGCAAAACCAGTTTGATTTTGTCATATCATTGATTGCGGCTTTAAAAAGATGGGGAAACTCTCCCAAAATCTCTCACTATAAACTTTTTGTGTATAATGTACATGAATATTTGTATGTCACATCATGTTGCTGGTTGGTGAAAAGTAATTACTTTTACAGTGTATACAAATAGGACAAAACATGTGGTATAAAGTAGAAAGTATGAGGTAAAAACGACTAATTTCCATCAATTTCTGGATATTTCTGAAAGAGCCAACAAGGGATTAGGAAAGTGGTTGCAAAAGTAAAATAAATGAAAACTCAATTCCCATTATTAAATTGTATTACTTTTAAATTATATTTATTTATAGATATTATATGCATTTTCATTATAAAATAAATATGTTAAATGTTTTCTTTCCGCAGGTTAGTTATTCATCATCTGCTGAAATACTGAGTGATAAATTTCGCTACCCTGCCTTCCTGCGGACAATACCGAATGACTCTTATCAAACTAGAGCAATGGCTAAACTCATACATCATTCTGGATGGAATTGGATTGGATTTATCACCATGGATGATGATTATGGGAGATCAGCTCTAGAGAGTTTTGGAGCTCAAGCTGTTAAAATCAATATCTGCATTGCTTTTAAAGAAGTCATACCTTCTCACTTATCAGACAGTACAGTAGATTCCCGGATAGACGAGACCATTCACACAATACTGAGAGAAACCAGAGTGAATATCATTGTTGCTTTTTTAAAACCTTCACTTTTATTAAAACTGTTTAAAAAAGTAATAGCAATGAAAATTCGGAAGACCTGGATAGCAAGTGATAGCTGGTCTGTATCCAGCGGACTTAGCAGCATTCCTAATATTCAAAGAATTGGGACAGTGATTGGGTTTATATTTAAAAGTGGAGATACAACATCATTTAAGGAGTATTTAAAAAAATTAAATCACCAGGACTTTGAGATGAATCGTCTGTTAGATCAGTATGCAGTTCTTCTGTCTGACTGCCCAAAGAGGATATACAATGAACTGTATGGCTGTGTTACCAATTATTCCAAGGAGGCAGTGGTTAAGTCAAGCAGTATTAAAAGCACATCTCTGAAACTGGATTTTCTAGTGGCCACAGAACAGCCAGGGTTTGTCTTTAGTACTCAGCTGGCAGTGAGTGCTATAGCACATGCAATTCGGAATCTCTGTCTTTATCGAAACTGCAAGAATCCAAATGCTTTTGCACCATGGGAGGTATAGTTGCCAGTAAATTTCAAACTGCTACTATTATTGCTGTGAAATTCTCATGTTTCTAAGAGGGTCTGTGACAAATTGCTCAAAAATAGAAATTATATATATATTGTATTAGCAGGGCGCGCCCACTACGCAAATTGCTTAGTGGGCAATTCTGCGTAAGAAAATCGCATTGCATATATTTTAGTGCTTGCAAAGAAAAAAGAAAAGAGCCAGTGGGCGCCTTCTGTACACTAAATTAATTTAATCAATAATACACATAAATACAATACACAAAACACAGAATACACTTGACAAATAATTTTGCATGCATGCAAACAGAATAAAAAATGTATGTATTCCGTATAGAAATACTCTAAAATATTTATCAAGAGCAATTGCAAAAAGACTGAAAAAATAGTAAAAATGGAAAAATATGTATAAAAACTGAACTGCAGCAGATATTTACCAAGTCCTGATTGGATGGTGTGGGGGCCAGTAATTAGAGTCCCATCACAAGTTCAGACCTCTCCAGAGTGTTAGTAAGAAGAACTGTGTATTAATAGGCAAAACGGGACGGGTTGATCACCTGCTTACCGCTCACTGTTTGGATGCCTGGTGATGGTTAGGGGCACCTGTGCTGTAGATAATAGCATTAGCTCGCGCAGGGTTGACACGTCAAACCTTGTATTATACAGGGCTGGATGGTTGTCACTCCAGCTTCCCCTGGTTTCACCTTCACACTGGAAACAAGCTTGCGCCTCAGTTGTATTTTACCGGCGTCTGCCGCACCGCCTCTGTTATCGGCGTCTGCCACACCGCCTCTGTTGTCTGCGGTCGGCTGTGATGATAGATGTCACAGTGGTTGAAGGTACCCACTTGCGGGGATCAAGTCCTTGCAGGGAAGCGTGACTGGGGACCTGGAAACAGGCTTGCGCCTCAGTTTGTAGTTTACCGGCGTCTGCCGTACCGCCTCTGTTATCGGCGTCTGCCGCACCGCCTCTGTTGTCTGCGGTCGGCTGTGATGATCAATGTCACAGTGGTTAAGGGTACCCACTTGCGGGGATCAAGTCCTTGCAGAAGAGCGTGACTAGAGACCGTTGGTATGTGTCGGTCAGATAGTGCAGTGGCAGTGATGTGCCCGTCGGGTCCTTGGCTGCAGTATTCAGTAAGTACTCCTCACGAAAACACGTTTCGCCGCGCTCAGGCGGCTTTTTCAATTCAGGAATTGATTCATTCCTGAATTGAAAAAGCCACCTGAGCGTGGCGAAACGTGTTTTCGTGAGGAGTACTTACTGAATACTGCAGCCAAGGACCCGACGGGCACATCACTGCCACTGCGCTATCTGACCGACACATACCAACGGTCTCTAGTCACGCTCTTCTGCAAGGACTTGATCCCCGCAAGTGGGTACCTTCAACCACTGTGACATCTATCATCACAGCCGACCGCAGACAACAGAGGCGGTGTGGCAGACGCCGATAACAGAGGCGGTGCGGCAGACGCCAGTAAAATACAACTGAGGCGCAAGCTTGTTTCCAGTGTGAAGGTGAAACCAGGGGATGCTGGAGTGACAACCATCCAGCCCTGTATAATACAAGGTTTGACGTGTCAACCCTGCGCGAGCTAGTGCTATTATCTACAGCACAGGTGCCCCTAACCATCACCAGGCATCCAAACAGTGAGCGGTAAGCAGGTGATCAACCCGTCCCGTTTTGCCTATTAATACACAGCTCTTCTTACTTACACTCTGGAGAGGTCTGAACCTGTGATGGGACTCTAATTACTGGCCCCCACACCATCCAATCAGGACTTGGTAAATATCTGCTGCAGTTCAGTTTTTATACATATTTTTCCATTTTTACTATTTTTTCACTCTTTTTGCAATTGCTCTTGATAAATATTTTAGAGTATTTCTATACGGAATACATACATTTTTTATTCTGTTTGCATGCATGCAAAATTATTTGTCAAGTGTATTCTGTGTTTTGTGTATTGTATTTATGTGTATTATTGATTAAATTAATTTAGTGTACAGAAGGCGCATACTGGCTCTTTTCTTTTTTTCTTTGCAAGCACTTTTGTTAGGGCGGCATCCCTATACCAGAGGGCAGCATTCTGTACCACTCAGCACACGTGACCCTAGCGCTCAAGAAAAACCCCAATTGCATATATTTTAGTGCCGTGCGATGCGATTTTCCTATGTAATTTATTCACTGCTCTCTTGCCGCGGGCATATCGCATTGCATGCGAACGCACCGCATGCAAAATTGCATGCGATCGCATGCGATTTTATAGGGTGCGATGCCATTTACTTTACTATACACTTCTATGAGATGCAAACAGATTTAGGCACCCCCCACTATCCACGCCACCCCGTGGATAGTGGGGGGGGGGGTAGCCGGCCACAGCGGGGAGCAGGGGTGCGGACGAGCAGGTTTTGGGAGCCAGCGGAAGAGTGCACGGCTCTGGCGCCCTGTGATATTTTGGTGCACGGAGCTCGTGCTCCGCTGGCTCTGCCCTCACTGGGGGCACATTCAGTCCGTACCTAATAGGATCGACCCTTTTAGTCTGAATCCTTTAAGAAAAAATTAGTCCAGATACCAGAAGGTGAATTTACTGGGCATGACACCACTTCTCAGCATGTAAAATCGTGAATTTTATCCAGTAATTAAATTCAAAGCTAAGCTAACCATTTTGCTTCTAGTAGTATTGCCATTTTAAAATGACCTGCTTAAACACTCTGTGAAGCGTGTAAATTTACCCCTAGGTGATCAATAAGAATGAACCTATTGCATCGATATTACTACTGTACATTTTCCCCATTACATGGGTCACAGATTTTTGAAACGCACTAAAACAGTTTGTAATAATTTATCTTTAGAGAATTCTGCATTGTTATTTATTTATTTCATTCTGTCAGTTTTGATTATGCATAATAATTATGTTATTCATACATAAATGTATTCATCTCTGCCTGCTACAGCTTTTACAGTCCCTGAAGAATGTCAACTTCACCTACAATGGTAAAGTTATTCATTTTGATTCCAGAGGAGATGCCAATACTGGGTATGATGTTCTAATCTGGAAGGTGGGCGCTGATGGACTGATTAATATCACCACATTTGCGGAGTATGACACACAGAAAGACATCTTTATATTTGCTAATAAGGATAAAGAAAATGAGTTCAAACATTTAAAGGTAGCAAGCAAAATACATTATCCTGTCTCTTTGTGATGTGTTACATTAATGTTTTTAACCCCTTCACTTTCAAGCACGAATGGGGCTCATCTCAAGGACTGCAGGGTTTCAAATGGGGGAAACTTATCTTAAAGTCCCACTTAATAGTTAATGGGCCAGATGTACTAAGCTTCAAAAGTGATACAATGGAGACTGATAAACAGTCAGCCAATCAACTCCTACCCGTCATGTCACAGACTGTGTTTTAGAAAATGTCAGGCAGGATCTGATTGGTTGGTGGTTTATTACTCTTCATTTTATCACCTTTGAAGCTTAGTACATCTGGCCAGGGGCGTAACTAACTATTCAGCGCCCCCCCGCCGCAAGTTTATTCGGCGCCCCCCACCTAACCTGCCCCCCCTTCTTACCCGCGGTCTGCGTAGTCTCGCCCGGCTCTCTGTCGGGACCTTCCTGACGTCACGGTCCCGGCCGGCTCCTGCTGCTACAATGAAAAAGGACTCTTAGAAAATTGCAGCAGGAGCCGGCCGGGACCGTGACGTCAGGAAGGTCCCGACAGAGAGCCGGGCGAGACGCAGACCGCGGGTAACTATAGCCCCGCAGCCCCCCCGGCGGCGCCCCCAATTTCTCTGCGCCCCCCCCGCCACCGCGGGGGCTGCGGAGCTATAGTTACGCCACTGCATCTGGCCCAATGTGAGAGTTGGGAGGTCTGGTATCATAGCTGCTCAGGGGCATGATGGTGTAATTAAATTCTGCCCAATGGGGCATAATTATTGTTCTGTAGTTGCTACTGACCTGAACAATCTACAGGGCCTGCCCCCCCCCCCCCCGATGCACCAGCATCTACCATCTTTAGTCATCATCATGGTTATTTGGGCTACACACTGCCTATTGTGTCTCTACACGGCAGCATGCACCACACCCAGTGGCAATAGTTCACGCAGCCTTTTACTGTTTACATGTACAGCCTCGCCTCTGGAATGTGACAATATGGTTTCCACAAACATAAATCATGTGAGGATACATTTTAGTCTAAAAGTTATTTTGATAATAAATCTAACGTCATTGGAAGTTATTGTTGGATATTTACTATGCGGTAAAGACTGTAAGAAGATGATGGTGAGGTGAGGGGATGTAAAGATGATAAAAAGACTAGAGGATATTAATGCTTCAAAATAATAGGTAGCAGTAAGCACATCCTTTGGTCGCTGTTGAGTGGTGTCTCTCTAGAAGAACCTTCAAAATGTTAATACGGGACCCACGAAATTCTATTTGCGCCCCCAGACACTACTCAACAGCAATAAAATGGAGACAGAGCAATAAGAGCGTTACGCTGCCTGCATCCTGGCACCCACAGACACAGTGCTAACCTTGTTTGAATGAGTTCCCTTTTTAAAAATGATATGTTCCCTGTGAAGTTATTCTTTGGTTGCTATGTGCATAGTTGTATAACAGTTGGTGCAGGGTATGTGGTGCACTTGGGCATGGGCATAAGTATATTGGGTGGAAAGGGTGTCAGTGCTATTGGGCCCAGATTTGTATACCGATTTCCAAGAAGTTCCTGCTAAGTAATTGGATCTGGTCCATTGCCTAGCCTGTAGGGTGTAACATTGAGTTTTCATTGAGAAGTGTGTGTAGTGGTTTTTATCAATTAAAGGGGGGATTGGCTAGACTGCATACCTCATTTTAAACATAATATTGTAATATTGCAGTGGATGTTACAATGCTAAAGGGGCACTGTGTTATGGGATAATTTAAACTATAGGTCACTTTTATGTGGTACAATATGAATTGGAGGCACAGTCTAATGGGCAGCAAAAGCCTATTTAGGGGCTGATCACGATGGTTCCTGAAATAAATTAGGATACTACTATGGGGCATAATATAAACTAGGACACAACTATGGTTCAGAAAATTAACTAGGGCGCTATTATGGGGCATAAAATGAATAACTGCTGCTGAAAGGTGTCTCTCAAAAAGCATTGGGACAGTGGCCTCTTCAATACATTGCTATGGTGCCAACAAAGTTTTGGTTATATCCCTGCAGGCAGGATTTCCCTCATCCTTACTTTAATAGTCTCAGAGGCAACTTTGTTGATCACTAAACAATATCAGCCTGCACTGCAAAAATAGTGTTTTGTGCAACAGTACAAGTGACACTGTAGGGAGCTGAAGGTGGATCAGAGCTTGTTAAGTACTAGTTCCACCCATCTTGACTGCCGCAGCACTACTAAACATTACTTGTTTTTCTGCTATGGGATACATAGATGTTCTTGGCAGTGGAGATGCCAGCAGTCAAAATATTGACACTAGCATCCCAATTTGGATGATCCTGTCAGGCTTTCTCTAAGTACTCTGTTCCTCTCCCTCTACTCCTCTAATCCTAACAACCCCCCCTCCCCCCGTAGTCTAACCCTCCCTAGCAGGGATGGTGGCTATCAGCACTCTGGCATCAGCATAGTCATCCATGTCAGAATCCCGGCGCCGGTCTTCTGGTGGTACAGTATACTAGTATGTTCCAGTGCTGGGATTCCATCAGCTGGCAGGGGGTATCCTGCATTGAGCAGCATGGCCTTCGTTCCGAGATGGTAGAAATAGACAGTCTATTTCTACTTTCAAATCCTATGCCTTGGCGCTGTGCCAATGTAAGTTACTGATAGAACCATTATTTTTGTACAGCTGTGCTACACTAAATTCTCCTTCCCACGCCACAAGCATTAGATCCTACAAGCCAGTTGTATAACCTTCATTACATGCACATGGGCAGTATGACTGGGGTGCCCCTGAGTGCCCATACATGTATGTTTAGCAGCAAACGAGAGCTACGTGTGTATTAGTCTAGGGCACCTGGAATCTTTAATCCGGCCCTGCATATATTATACATTAGATGTATAGATATTTTGCCAATAATTGGAGAAACACGCATATGAATGTGCAATGACTCTTGTCTATCATTATTTGTGATATAATTTAATAAAGAAGAATGATTGTTACTGTTCTGCAATACAGTAAAAATTAAATTGGGGTCGGCAATCCCGGAATTGGTATATTGGCAGGATACCGGAAGTTTAGGCCAAAATCAGTGGGATTTTGAGATTGGGAGGTGCATGCCCAGTGTTAATGATGGGCAGCACCGAGCACTGAGCTTAACCGTAGAATGGCTGTGCGGCTGTACATGGCACAGGGGGAAGGCAGGTGTCTACACTGACTGACAGCAGAGGTCACGCTGCACAGCGCATAAAGTACTGTATATAATACATTTTCTAAATACCGGAATTTAAAAACGACCCAGATTGGCATCCATATATAAAATACTTGCATGTACAATTTGTATTTCTTTTTCAACAGTTTAGCTATTTCAGTCGTGAATAATTGCTTAATTATGTACAATTTTCTTTGGCATTACAGAAGATTCATTCCCGATGTTCAGATGAATGTAAACCTGGGCAAATGAAAAAAACATCAGCAAGTCAGCATACATGTTGTTATGAATGCGTTGCCTGCCCGGAAAATCACTATACCAATATTCCAGGTACTAAAAAACAGAAAAAATGCCTTTTGTATGCCGGTTTTAACAAAAGTACAATCAGCTAACACTAAAACAGCACAAAATATACATAAAATGCAACAAATACAGCAGAAGAAGTAGGAGACAGAAAGATAAAAGAAGTATTATTCTAAAAGGAGAGCAGGGCCCTCTTACCTCTTTGTGTATCTATTTACCACTCAGTCTTATTATATTACTAAGTATAAAGTGCAATGGAATATACTGGTGCTATATAAGTAAATGTTAATATATAAATAAAAAGACTGGGCACACAGAAGATGCAGGACAAGCAAACATCTTCTCATGTAAGTTAATAATTAGCAAGCGTTTCATTCACCAAGGCCAAGGTTATTCCGATTTGCAAGATGAGTTATTGTCAGCATAACAAACATGTTCTTACATGGTTTTCTTCAGTTGCTTATTCTAAAAGCTTATTGGGCATGCTGGCGGGGAGACTACCCCTAACATGCCTAAATGACAACCAAACAATTGCTAATTTGCTAATTAGAAAGAAAATATGCATGTGCATAGCCACAATTAGGATGGCCAATCTTGGGGCATTTTTTTCAATTCTGGGATTCAGGATTGAAAAATGCTCAATTCCATGATTCCCAGGATACCTACCCTAGTATCTGTGCATTAATTGAAATAAATGTGCCCCACCGCAAACCAGCTGCCTTGCAGGTTTACTTACTGAATGATGGTGGCAGACGGAACCAGCACCCGACAGGCAAGAGGCAATCCATGTAGCTGGCAGAGAGGTGCGAGAGGAGCTCAGACCACTTCACATTGCGCAGAGCTGTATAGCCAGGGGCATATGCAGTTGGGTGAGATCTAACGCCAGGCAGAGCTTAAGTGGTGTGCTCGGCATAAGATTGTGCATCTGCAGGCTAATCCCAGAATCTGGGATAGAGCACTCCAATCTCGGGATTTAAATCCTGGCAATCCCACCATATAAAAATATAATAATTATTATTATTATTACTACTACTAATATTATAAATACAGCACTCTACATCTGGCAACAGTAGTACAGTATAAACAAAGCACAAGTAACAATAATTCTCAGTACACATTACAGCTGGGAAGCAAGCTAAGCAAAGTAGTAATCAGGGAAGGGTATAATCTCCAATAGTAAAGGCATAGACTCACTGTAAGGCTTGAATGACTATGAGCGAGAGAAATTCCAGGCTAAATGGCCAATTAGGAGATGAAGACTTCCCATGAAGTGAGAAGAGAGCTGTGAGAATAGGAGGGGGGATATCTTAATAGCATCAGCTTATTCATTGATGAAATGACTACTTCCATATACATTTCCATACATCTAGTCCATTTTGTAGAAGAATTACAGGTTCTGGCTAATCCTTATTTAATTCACAAGATATGCCACCGAGACAAAGCAATAATAGACTCTTGCACTTGCTTGAGAACAAATAATTAAATATGGTACTTGTGTATTATCACGGCGCCCAATTTACTACGTACGCCGCATAGAGATCGCATCGCAAGCAATTTCGAATGGTACTTTAAAATTTCACGGCACCCCTGGCCGTGGATCGCATCGCACGCAAATCGCATATCGCATGCAAATCGCATGCAGTGCGATTTAGCACACCCCCACTATCCACGTCACCCCGAAGTGTGGCGAGTTTGGCGTCCTCTCACGCTTTTCATACCCCCACTATTCACATCGGCTTGGAGTTGATTTTATAAAGTGTGGCAAAAAATGAGCCCAAAGCGTGGCAAGCCCCGCGAGGGGACGCAGAATACAGGTCAAGTAATCCATGTCCACTCGCCATGCTTTGGGCTCATTTTCCATGCCGACGTGGATAGCGGGGGTATGAAATGGTCGGGAGGACGCGATCCGCGTCCCCTTGCGAGGCACGTTACGCTCGCCACGCTTCAGGGTGACATGGATAGTGGGGATGTGCTAAATCACATTGCATCGCATCAATGTAGATAGTGGGGGTGTGCTAAATCACATAGCATCGCACGCGATAAAATCGCATAGCATCGTATGCAATTTACGTGCGATGCGATCCGTGGACAGGGGTGCAGTGAAAAATGAACTAGTACCATCGCATCGCACGCAAATTGCATGTGATGGAATGTGATCTCACTACGCTGAATAGGGCACTAAGCTATTTGCTTAGTGGGCGCCCTGATAATACACAAGTATCTTAAATACAGTGGGTGAAATTTAATAGGATGAGAGATTCATAAAGTGAGAGATTTGGTTAGAAATCTGCAGTTTTTTTAAAGCAGCAATCATTTACACTGCAAAACCAGTTTAATTTTGAAGTGTAAATAATTGCCACTTTAATAAAACTGCAGATTTCTTACCAAATCGCTCACTTTCTGAATCTCTCATCCTATTACATTTCCCCCAGTATGTACTTTTTAAAGTCCAGTACCTTAGTTGCTCTAAGACACCACACAAAAGGCGCCCGATATGCAGGGTCTTGCTAAGCGATTTTACTAGATTGATGGGACATGCTCATTCTTCTTCTTATTGCGATTTAGACGCGCGGGGCCGCGCATCTATATCGGTTTAGCCTCCACACACACACCGATGTATGCTTAGTTTATCACAGTGGTTCTCAACCTCGGTCCTCAGGGACCCCCAACGGTGCATGTTTTCAAGGTCACCTTACAGATACACAGGTGCGCTAATTACACACTTGCACATTTTAAAAGATCACAGGTGGAACTAATTATATCACCTGTGATTCTGTGTGGAGACCTGGAAAACATGTACTGTTGGGGGTCCCTGAGGACCGAGGTTGAGAACCACTGATTTATCACATGTAATAGGACTCTCAGGGAACTGCCCAGGGTTGCGAGGGGATACGGCAGCGTGGGGGGTTTCGCCAGGGTGGCGGGGCAGGCACTATGGGACTCGATATAGAGTCAACCAGAATCAGGCTCAGAATCTGATTGGTTGCTATGGGCAACATCACCACTTTTCATTTTTAGAAGCTTTAATAAATGTACCCCTGTGTCTCATTACACATGCAAGAGATAAGAATGTTTGCTGTGCATTGTAACAGAAGTTCAGACATTAGTATAATTTTCATTATTTATTTGGTTATAGGACGCACAGTCCTGGCGGGGTTTAGGACGCACGGTCCTGCCCGCATATTCGGCTCCGTCCGCACCGACCAGAATAAGGCCCATAGTGATACATTATGTAAAATGTTTCATTTTTATCTCTTTTTAGATATGGTTTACTGCATTCAATGCAACAACAAGACTCACTGGTCGCCTGCCAACAGTTCTCTATGCTTCCCAAAGAAAATTGAATATCTCCGCTGGGATGATGGCTTTGCAATCGTTCTCCTTATGATTGCGTTTTTGGGAGTTTTCCTTATCACTGCTATAGCATTGTTGTTTGCAAAGAACTTTGATACACCCGTCGTCAAGGCATCCGGAGGCATGCTTTGTTATATCATTCTCCTTTCCATCCTATTCAGTTTTGTAAGCACGGTGTTCTTTATTGGGGAGCCAGTAGACTTTAAGTGTAAAGTAAGGCAAACTATGTTTGGCATTAGTTTTACAGTGGTAGTGGCATGCATTTTACTAAAGTCAATCAAAATCTTGCTAGCTTTTACATTTGAGCCCAAACTCCATAGCATTTTAAAATGTCTCTACAAGCCTTTTACATTAGTTTCTGCCTGTACTGGGATTCAGGTTCTTATATGCACTACGTGGCTGGTATTCTGGTCTCCCTATATCAGGGAGAATTTCTCACTCCCAAAGACCATTATTATGGAGTGTGATGAAGGGTCCACAGTTGCATTTAGTATTGTGTTAGTGTATATTGCTATACTGGCTTTCATGTGTTTCATTTTTGCATTTCGGGGCAGGAAACTGCCAGAAAACTACAATGAAGCCAAGTTTATTACATTTGGTATGCTGATTTACTTCATAGCATGGATAACTTTTATTCCAATATATGCTACAACATTTGGTATATATTTACCAGCTGTTGAAATTATAGTGATACTAATATCAAATTATGGTATTCTGTCCTGTACATTCTTACCAAAATGCTACATTATATTATATAAACAAGATACCAATACAAAATCTGCTTTCCTTAAAATGATCTATAAATATTCATCCAAGAGTGCCAGCACTCTTACCGTAAGCCAGATCTCATCCAATTCCCCCTCATTTCCTGACAGCAGGGATTCCTTGGCAGACACACCTGGAAGACCAGGAGGCGCTTCAGTGAGTTGTATAAGCAACAGTTTTTCTTTTCATGAGAGACTTGCGGCAGGAGACACGGAAATCAGAGCCCTCCCAAGAAAAAGATTATCAAGTATTTGATGATATCAATCAATAATAAAATATACATTTTATACTTGAACAAAATACAATAGTGTATTTTTAAATGGAAGGCTAGCCCAGATCTGAGAGCATATAACCGCCACATATATCAGCATTGGGTAATAGTTCCCAGCCTGTCAAAATGATGGAACAACATGACAGTACTGTGCAAAACGCTTGAATTCACCCCCATAGAGGTGAGGAGCAGCATTGGTCTTTTATTATTTAGGATTATTGTCAATATAATACCTTTAACCATACAAGGGAGATACTATACAAAGATCTTTGAAAGTGCACATTGAAACCATGTAAGTAAATTATTCAGTAACATATGTCAGATTTAGAAACCAGACTTGTTTGAGTATTGTCAGTTCACCTCATATGTAATATTGCAGAAGGAACTGCAGAAGATGTTATTGTGTTTGTGTGGCAGTGGGCCACCAGGAAAATGTATGGTAAGATGGATGGTGCCCATATCTATACCTTATATTGCTAGAGTAATGCCATGTACATGCTTTTCAGCAAAATTACCAGTGCTGTCATTCTAATGAGATGAGAGTACACCCCTCATTTAAGAGTTTACCTCTCTAGATTCCCCTAGGTGCACATCCCAATAAGTTTTACTCTAATAGATGAACATTGCTGTGTCTGTGATACAAAGAGCCATCTTCAAGACCCACAGAAAGAATATGGATTGTTATTTTTTTATATTTACCTGTGCATGAGATCATTAGAGGTGCTGTATAACTGTAGCTGGTACAGACAGGGCCAGCAACAGAAATCTTGGGGCCCTGTACAATGATATTTCTGGGGCCCCCCACCTAATCCCAAATCCACACAATGCTCTTCTGCATGAGCCTCATTTAACCTTTTGCTGCTCCAGATCCTGCTTTCAGGTGCGGACTTCTCTCGTTCTGTCCTGCTGGTTTGGCTCCTGGCTGCTGCTTCTTGCTGGCTCCGGCTGCTGCTGGCCTGTCACTTTCACAAAAGAATGCTGAGCACTACAAGCAGGCAAGGCAGGTCTTTCGCAGAGTGCGGAACAGACGACCTGCACATGCGCAGTAAAAGTACAGGAGCCAGAGAGGCCACAGCACCAGTGGTGGGTACGGCTGTGCGCCTGCGGCCCCAGGCCGTGCGCACACACAGAGTAGATGGCTCTGTGCGCCAAGTGGCAGGGTGCACACACAGTAGACAGCAGTGGCACACAGTGTGTCAGTCAGATAGCCAAAAACAGATGGTGCACAGTAGACGGAAGGGCTGTAAGGGTCACTGACAGGCCAGCTAGTACAGGCAGTGGCCGTGCCGGGGTATGGAAACTCTGGGGCCCTTCAGATCTCTGGGGCCTGTCACACTTGTCCCCCTTGACCCCCCCTGTCGCCTGCCCTGGGTACAGAAGCATATCAGAACAGTGTATGAGCCCAGAGCTTTAAACTGGAACACAGCTTCTGAAATTGCTCTTTATTCTAGACTAATATTTTTACTCAATTAACATTAGTTATACAATTCCATAAAATGTGCTGTGTTCACTTAAAATTTACTCTAGACCTGTGTTAAATAATAATACAGTATATAAAATAAACATACAGTGTGGACATCTTATTTTAAAGCAGCTAAAAATAATGGTGGAGTGTAATGTGGGGCCAGGTCAGGAGCAGATCTACACTTTTCTTTTAAGGTGTGTGTGTGTGTGTGGGGGGGGGGGGGGGGGGGGGGAGATAAACAATAAATCCTGAGTCACAGCACAACTGTACCTTTTTGGTTGGTATAGTACCATACTTACCAAAAGGGCTTTGTACATTTTTGGGGGGCCTCCAGCTGCTCATTGTAAGTACAGGAAAGGGTGCGTGACCACATCCACTTTACCTGTGGTCACGTCCCTTTCTAAATTTGTACCAATTTCTGCCAATGTTGTTGGAGGGTATGGTAAAGCTGCAATACAGGGAATACGGTACTTATGTATTATCTGGGCTGCCGATTTTTTGATTGTATGCCTTAACTTAACGGTATTCTGTGTCCCCTCGCGGGGCTCGCCGCGATTCGGGCTCGCCACGCTTCGGGCTCGGTGGCTCGCTATGCTCGCAACAGGTTTATATCCAACTCCATGCCCACTTGGATAGTAGGGGTATGAAAAGGACCCCTTTTCCCATTGAATTCCATGTTAAAATGGACTCAGTCCATTTTAACAATGAATCCTATGGAAAATTCGGGTCCATCGCATCGCATAGCATCGCATGCGATATGGTCGGATGTGATGGACCCAATTTCAAAATCGGCAGCCCAGTTAGTACATAAGTACCGGGAATACTAACAGCATTGGGGGATGTTTGCTCCAATCCCAGCTGTTCAGTGGTAGAAATTAGCAATTATTATATTTTATACAGTTGCGGGAATCCTGTAAACAGTTTCTATGGGGCAGATTTTTTAAGCTCGGGGAAGTGATAAAGTGTCTGGTTTTTATCACCGGCCAATAAGCTCCTAACTGTGAAGTTACAGGCTTGGTTTGAAAAATGACAGGTAGGAGCTGATTGGCCGGTGATAAAAACCAGACACTTTGGGGGTTATTCTAGTTCATTCTTTCTGACAAAATCCTTCTTAGATGGACAAAACCATGTGCACTGTGGGTGGGGCAGATGTAACTTGTGCAGAGAGAATTATACCCCTTTTACACCGCCGAAAAATCTGGGTCAGCGGCGGGTCAGACCCGGATCCTCGGCGGTGTAAATGGGGGGTATCCATGCCCATTTACACGGGTCCTCTACCCAGGTCCTGACCTGGGTAGAACCCGGATGGGACCCGTGTAAATGGCGGTGTAAATGGTCCCACTGCGGGTCCAGGCACCCGCAGCGGGTCCACAGCGTGCAGCGCTGGGGAAGCTGTCCCCAGGTGCTGCGAGAGGAGGGGGGTCCCTGCGGCTACTGAGGGGAGATGGGGTACCTGTCAGCGGCCAGCCTGACACGGCGCTGCCACTGCTGTATCTCCCCCCCGGCGGCCGGTCCTTGCGGCGGATGGACAGTCAGTGTCGGCGGTCCCTCTGGCGCAGGGGAAATAGTACTATTTCCCCTGCGCCAGAGGGACCGCCGACACTGACTGTCCATCCGCCGCAAGGACCGGCCGCCGGGGGGGAGATACAGCAGCGGCAGCGCCAGCAATCATAGTGTCAGGCTGACAGGTACCCCCTCTCCCCTTAGCAGCCGCAGGGACCCCCTCCTCCTCACAGCACCCGGGGACAGCTTCCCCCCTCTACCCCCACAGCACCCGGGGACAGCATCCCCCCAATACCCTAACAGCACCTGGGGACAGCTTCCCCCCTCTACCCCCACATCACCCGGGGACAGCTTCCCCCCTCTACCCTCACAGCACCCGGGGACAGCTTCCCCTCTCTACCCCCTCCAAGCTATATAGATAGATCGATATAGATCTATCTATATATCTATATAGATATATATATATCTATATAGATATATATATATATATCTATATATATAAATCTAGATATATATATATCTATATATATATCTATATATATCTATATATATCTCTATATATATATATATAGATATATATATATATATATATATATATATATATATATATATCTATATATATATATATAGAGATATATATCTATATATATCTATAGATATCTATAGATATATATCTATAGATATCTATAGATATCTATATATATATCAACAAGGAAAGGCAGGGCTGACCCAGGTTCAGTGTGCTGTGTAAATGCAGTATAAAGCAGGGTCAGACCCTGGAAACTCCAGCGTTCAAAGACCAGGGTCGGAACAGGGTTTTTGGTGTAAAAGGGGTATTAGATTTGGGTGGGGTTTTTCTTCAAAGTGAGATCTATATTGCAGTGTAAAATAAAGCAGTCAGTATTTTCCCTGCACAGAAACAAAATAACTCACCCAAATCTAATTCTATCTGCACATGTTACATCTGCCCCCCTGCAGTGCACATGGTTTTGTCCATCTAAGAAGGATTTTGTCAGAAAGAATGAACTAGAATAAACCCCCTTATCACTACAACAAGCTTAATAAATCTGCCCCTATGTAGCTTATGAGTGGAATCCACTAAAACAAGCTCACAATACTGCATTGCTAGACAATTGCAATCATTTTCCAATGGCTAAATGGGGACAAAGTTGACCATCCAGTTTGATGGGTACATAGGGCCTTATTCTAGACTTAAAGGGCCTACACACAGGGCGATTTCAGAGCATTTTCTGATCGATCTCACTAGATCACTCAGAAAATGCCCCACATCACTACGTGTGTAGGGGCCATAATGATAGTGATACACAGCCCCACGCATTATTACTATCCAGCATTCTGGATGAATCTAGAATCGACAGCGTCAGGGCCAGTGTTCTCACCGGAGAACATGGGACCTGACAGATCGCTCAAAGGCTCATCGCCGTGCAGCGCTGTGTGCTGAGCATTCTGAGTGATCTAGAACGCTCATCAGCACAACTCCCTGTGTGTAGGTCCCATTACAATGCAGATCTCCTTATTACAGTATGTTTACTTATTTTCATTTGGTGCTACTGAAATAATCATCTGTTGGATAAATCCTGGTTTATTAACAACATGCTTATAATACATGAATAGGAAACTTGTATTCAAATGGTTACCTTAATTTTCTTTAAGATTGTAAATATAACCAAATAAATAATGAAAATAATACTAATGTCTGAACTTCTGTTACAATGCACAGCAAACATTCTTATCTCTTGCATGTGTAATGAGTAGAGACAGGATTATATGCATTTGCATATTTGCATATGCATTTGCATATTTTGCCCATTCTTACTGGTTATTGCATATTTTGCCTAAAATCTATCGATGGTGCATATTTTAGGCCCCGTCCTCTTCCCACCCGCGAGTCACAGCAATGCTTTGCCCTGCTGCTGCTTGCCAGGTAGTGGTAGAGTGTGCAGGCTGAGGCAATGTGTGCGCAGTGTGGGGAACCTTGGATGTATGCTATGTCTGACACTGCTCTAGGCTTCCAATCCATGTTGATAAAAGTCAGTTGGGGTGGATGCCATTACGAAGCTCCTGAACCTTTGCCTGCCCCTGGCCTGGGACTTTACACCAAGAGACAGAGTTCTGCAGCAGAGGAGGAGGGCAGCAGGGTTGTGGAATCACGTTATGCTGACATTTGATCCTGCAGATGAGGGTCCATGTAGTTGATGCAAGAAGAGCTTTGGACGCTGCAGTATGCTGTAGCAGCCAGCATCCTGACATCTGCAGATGCTGTGGGCCTATTTTTTATGTTTATTTGCAACTACTTGTATGCTGATTTTTAAATAAATAAGTAAAAAATTACTTTTTTTATTATTTAATGTAGCATATTTTAACACTTTTCATGCATATTTTAAGTATTTTTCATGCATATTTGCATGCATATTTCAAGCTTTTTTTGTTGCATATAATCCTGTCTCTAGTAATGAGACACAGGGGTACATTTATTAAAGCTTCTAAAAATGAAAAGTGGTGATGTTGCCCATAGCAACCAATCAGATTCTGAGCCTGATTCTGGATGACTCTATATCGAGTCCCACAGTGCCTGCCCCGCCACCCTGGTGAAACACCCCACGCTGCCGTATACCCTCGCAACCCTGGGAAGCTCCCTGAGAGTCCTATTACATGTGATAAATCAGTGGTTCTCAACCTCGGTCCTCAGGGACCCCCAACAGCACATGTTTTCCAGGTCTCCACACAGAATCACAGGTGATATAATTAGTTCCACTTGTGATCTTTTAAAATGTGCAAGTGTGTAATTAGCGCACCTGTGTATCTGTAAGGTGACCTTGAAAACATGCACCGTTGGGGGTCCCTGAGGACCGAGGTTGAGAACCACTGTGATAAATCACATGTAAAAAATGGCACATCAAGTGACAAAACATATGGAAGCACTCCTAGGGAGCTGCCGGGGGGAAGGTTCAAGGGAAATCAAATGTGTATTGGAGACCTTTACTTTCTCATACTACATATTGCATCTGTACACATGGTGCGATTAACTTTCTATTTTCTATTCAATCCTGATTCCAGCATAATCGAATCGGGATCTAATGGCACGGTGCCATGTACACATTTGATTTAGACTATATAGTATAGATCTGTACTATATAGTATTGCCTGTACAGTCTATTTCGCATCGACATCGAATGCGGTTATGAGCAAAATTAAATTAAAAATAGACCAAATCGAACCGTGTGTACACAAAATTAGTGCAAACAAAGACACATTTTCAGCAACGAAAGATGCCTGAAGTTCCTTAGAGTTACACAGTTCACTCAAGGGCCAGATTGGGAGGAAAAACCTGCCAGGAGAATTTCTGGAAGCAGCCCATGGGTCTATAGAGTGGGTGGGGTCTGTTGAAGGGCTATGATTCCTCCTCATAGTGGCCCTTATTCTGGTTGGTGCGGCCAGAGCCGCACACGGGGCTCCGGCCGCACAAACCAATCCCCGCCCACCCTACGGATCGCCACGGCCGTCCGTACACGGACGGCTGGCGATCCGCATAAAAATGGTGGAGGCGTACGCCTCCACCATGGTGGGAGCTGCCCCCTGCATTCGATGGTCGTCGACCATCGAAGGCAGGTCCGCACGCCGCGGCAGCTCCCGCAAGCTGAGACCACACGGACAATCGTCCGTGTGGTAGCTTGTATGGGGGCTGAAAGCTGACATCCGGCGACGTCAGCTTTCCGCCCCCATGAGTTGCGTCATGGCCTCATTACCATGCATACGCCCCGCGTTTGCATGGGAACGCCCATGAAACGCGGGGCGTACACATAGGGAAATGAGGGCATGATGCCTCTCACGCCCCTATACGCCCCCTTTGCGGCGGACGAAATACGTCTGCGGCGAAGGGGGCTGCACATGCGCAGATTCACCTCTGCGCATGTGCAGAGTAAAAACATCGGCGGTACGGCCGCACGCGGGCCGTACCGTCCGAATTAGAATAAGGGCCAGTGCCTGGTTCTGAGCTGGAAACAGTTGCAGCCGTCCTTGTGTCTTATCCTGCACTTTTGTGCACAAATGTATGATAATTCCACTACATGCCCTTTCCTGGTGTCATGGGCAGATTGTGAATTTAAAGTGTCCCTGGAAAAAACAATCTGCCTCTGGCTCACTCATGCCAGGCATCCGCATGGCATGCTTAGGCATATGTGTAAACAGAAGTTCAATGCAAATCGTGGTATTCTCTCGTTCTTTACCAAAACAACTCAGCTGGCAAAAGCGGGATGCGGTCTTTGGGTCGCTAGTCAAAGTGTCGACCATTATTGGTCAACAGAAAAAAGGTCGACACATGAAAAAAGGTTGACATACATTAGATAAACTCTTCAAAAGATTGACACAAGCGAAAGGTCAAGATGAGTTTTTCATGATTACTTTACCATCCCAGTGGACATGAAGGGGGAATATAATAGTGTGCCAAGCGCAGCAAGGCACCGTGCCCGAAGCATGGCGACAGGACACAGTAAAACGTGTCCATGTTGACATAGGCACCAAAAATGGCGACCAATAATGGGCAACCTATAGACTGCTGACCTTAATTGTTTCGACCCTCTGACCCATACCCGGCAAAAGCTACCCCTGGTATAACGGGCGAAAGTTTTCACCTGGTCTTTCTAGTGAAGACTTCCAAAAAGCATGGGAAGCATATGTACTAAAGATCATATCAGGCTTCCAGTTCCACTGCCCACAAATGGTCTGCACATGACCCTAGAGCTTAATTGTGGTAATCTCCGGGTGCGAAGAGTCGCATGTTATCACACCCACACTGACAGACTGGGTAAACCTTATTTGACAACTTTGTGCACATTTAGATATCTTTTTCTGCTGTTATAAAAAAATAAATATATATATATATATATATATAAAACTTATGTTATTGCTAGAACATAGTAAATCCTCCATAGATTTATAGTAAAAAGAGAGTATGGGGTAAATTTACTAAGATGGGAGTTCTGTTGAATATGGGATGTTGCCCATAGCAACCAATCAGATTCTATCAGATACATGGTGCGTTTTGGCTGTGCACTGCAATGCAAGCTCCCACGCACATCACATCACATAGCACCAAAATTATGTGCAGCCCGTGTTTTTTGTACTAGATTGTATCACATCTAGGACAAAACATATGCTGCTGTAGCACATCGCATGCATTCTGTAGATGCAATGCAATCAAGTACAAAAAGTATGTAGCACATCACTTTACCTTATGCATACCTTCCAACTGTTCCAGCATCCTGCCCGGTGCCGGCATTGTCCCATGGCGGGGGCAGTTGGGAGTCCCCCTGTCATCTGGTGAATTGACCATGCGCACAGCAGAGAGTCTGGGGGCTGGCCAGCAGCTTACATAGCCGCTGGTCAGGCCCCCTCAGCAGTGAAAATGGGGCTTGGCCTCGCAGGAATGACGCTATTTGCAGACCATGCCCCCTTGCAGCTAAGCCACGCCCCCTAATTTTGGGCGTGTGCAGCTGTCCCTCTTCGCCTGTGTAGTTGAGAGGTATGCCTTAAGTCACCTTAAGTCTGCCAAAGCTGACAAGTATGCCATAAACATAAACAAGCACTTCTAATTTAACTGTACTTCCCAGCAAAAGCATACAGTACTTTACTCGGATATCCCATTTAACAGCAAAGTTGTGATGAGAAAAATATGTGTTTTTCAGTATGTACATTCTGTTTCTTCAGTTGTTTACACATTGGTACTTCCTCAACTTTGATGTACTGTATAATTAAATAAATATCTCAAGAACACCACTGTAAAGTCTATATAACATGAAATAAACAACCATTTCTCAAAACAATCTTTGTTCTCAGTGCAGTAGCATTTGCAAACATCTTGAGAAATGTGCAACCATTGTAACAGACTCAAGAATATAAAATATTGCTTTTAAACATAAGTATAACTTACACAAATAGCTTCCCTATGAAATAGCAGTACTGTAAATCAAAGAGAACAGCTATTTTCCTTTGTAAAGACAAATTAATGTAAAACCAAATGAAATGAAAAAAAAATGTTTTATTTGTTAACAGTTTCTTATATAGCGCACACATATTCCGCAGCGCTTTACAGAGAATGTTTGAACATTCACATCAGTCTCTGCCCCAGTGGAGCTTACAATCTATATTCCCTACCACATGTACACGCACACACAGACATTCTAGGGTTAATTTGTTGGGAGCCAATTAACCTACCAGTATATTTGACTGATTTTACTATCCATGTATACAATTAGTCATATTGGAATGTTGTGGCTAGAAAAGCATAGCAGAGTGAGCTACTGTGCCTGAAGTAAGGCGAATAAAGCGAGCTCGCAAGGGGACATGTTTTTCCTAATCTTGGTCATATATATAGTTAACCATACAAAATAACACCCCAAAAGCCCAACTGTGCCGACATGTGCACGCCCCATTCAGAGATTGGCAAGGGCTGACAGGGCTGGCCGGCGTTGATCGGTGTGCAGGGAGGCTCCATCTGTATGTCAGCTTTTTTATGTATGTATCTATAGTCCAACTATGGACTTTATGAGAAATTAAAAAATTTTTAGTCTACATACCACTTTTCTCTTTTTTCTGGGTTCAACAAAAAATCCACATTGAGAGACCTAAACCTGTTCACTACATAAGGTTTTTTGTATACTAAAAGATACCTTGATGCGTCTGGCTCCATTCCAAAACATCGTGAGTGTGGTACACCATTTCCTTTGGGTAACCTTTTCTGAATCAGGAATAAAAAGACACCCTTATATGTTTCAATCTGCCATCTTGGATGTGAGTAGGGGTATGCCAAAATAAAACTATTGACCCCACTATCTAGAACACACCTTTCAAAATCTCTACTAAAGATACCTTTATAGGAGTTACTCCACCCAGCAACCAGTGGGAGATGCTTATTTACCTTTCCTTTTTGAGAATTTTTAAGGGGCCTTACTGAAAGAAACCTTTATGAGAGTTTATCGCATAATATCTATGTGAGTAGAGGTACACCCAATGGAGTAGATCTCCTATCAAACATTTCATAAATATTCTACAGAGATCTGTACTCTATAGGATAAAGAAGAATACTCTTATTTCGGAACACTTTAGAACAAAATCACTTTATTATTTTTATTTGTTTACACAATTGTATGTTTTTCATTTTTTCATGATCATATTGGGACATTTATGAAAAAAAAACAGACTACACATCTTGAGAATTTATTTGAAAAAGGATCGATACACTCACCTTTTTTGGAACATACAGAAGGGAAGTACTTTCCTGTTTACTATGAGCACATTGAATTGTTTAGCACCAGTTTTTCACCATTTTATATATTTAAATTTAGCGCTGTGCACCGTGTTTGGAACTCAAAATCTCTTTGCATCCAGCTTTTTTTAGCCGGTTGACCTTTTGTAGCTGCCAACCAACTGACTGTTGACCTTATGGTGATGTCCTAATGACTCTCTGGAGGAATTTACTAAGGTGGCACTGTCTGCCATGATTGGGCCGCGAACGCTACAAATTTAGGCCCTTATTCTGATTGACGCGGACTTTACCGCGTACTTTCGGATCGCGTCTTTACGGCGTCTGCACATGCGTGGAGAACGCCACGCGCATGTGCCACGCATTGACTCGGTACCAGTTCGGCCAAATCCCGTCCAGAACTGTTCACCGCTATCATTCGGGAAATAGGGGCGTATTATGGGCGTCATGCGGAATGACACATGGGCGTAGTTTCAAAGTGGGCAAAACGGGGCGGAAACATGGGCGGACACGGGGGAGTACACTTATGTTGGGGGGCGTACATTCGGAAACCACTCCGAATGCACGCGATCAAAAAGGGCAGAAATGTGCGGTGTCCACAAGTGTACTATTGCTTTGCGGACACCACTCGTTCATGCGGTAGGCGAACGTACGCCTAATGACTACAACCATTAACACCTGAACCCAATAGAATCTACTCCTTTACTCATTACTCACTAATAGGCCGCTTGTCAGTGCTTTAATTGAAACCATTGCTGCTTCAAGGAAACCTTAGTAATCCCCCACATATGCTGTACTTGTCCCACACTTAAAAACTGCTAACAATGGACATGACTGAATATTAATACTATCAATACACATGTGTATTCGACATGTACTCATGAAACCACACATTTTGGGTAAAGTAAACACATTTATTTATATTCATGTCACACTCAATGCCAGTGTGATGCAAAGACCATAAAATAATACATACAAACAATAAACAACATGGCAGGAATGCTGCAAAATAAATAATAATACAAAACATATATAATTGCACACAGATGGACTCCAGCACCTCCTATGTGCCACTGCACATGCAGCCAGTGGGAAATGAGGAGGCTGCTGGCCCTTCTACAGCAGGGCAAGCTGCACCTGACCATTTAACAGCAGGGCACCCTACACCTGGCCCTTCTGCAGCAGGCCAACCTGCAGCTGGCTCATATGCACCATCAGCAGAATCATTTGGAACACAACCGGGGACTTCACAAGATAGTACCATGGCCATCACTTCAAGTACAGCTGACAGTAATGGCAGGCAAAAGAGGGCAACAGGGGAACCACTAAGGACATATGAAGCAAGGGCTCATCTGGTTACCCTGAGCACGTGATTGGACACAAGAAGCTGACACACACAGCACAATGGAAGATTTGGGAACACATAACGGCGGAGATTAATGCAGCCACAAGTTCATTTCCGACCACGTTTGGCCTTGGTAGGCTCCTTGGCCTGTGCAGCAGCTCTTCGGGGACGGCCAGATGCTGGGGCAGGTGGAGCAGATGATGTGGAGGGGTTGGCTGGTCTACCCCTCCTGCCAGCAGGGAGTGTTTCCGGTGGTAATGCACCAGAAACGGATGACATTAGGACCCTGTTGCTGGTAATCAGCTCCACCATAAGCTCATTATGGTGGAGGAGGAGATCATTTTGGCGGGTGGCTTGCTCGGCCAGCACCTGAGCACTTGCAGCCATGGCCTGCATGCTCGCAGCCATGGACTGCTGGGTGCTGACCAAGCTCGCCAGGATCTCCTCGGTCCTACGCACCCGTTCTGATGCCAAGTCTCCCTGCTGGTTGATGTCCCCAAGCACCTGGGCCAAGGCGGCCAAATCGGCTTGGCCCGATGCCTGCTGCTGCACAGGCCTACCTCTGGGGCCAGGTGGCACGGACTCCTCCACCTCCTGAGCAGAGTCCTCACCAAGCGGTGGGGTGTCTGTGGGAAAAGATAAACACAATTAGGAGACATTCTACGATAATTACTTGCACAAGTTTATGGCATGACCAATATTTACCTTCCAGAAAAGACGCAAACACTTCAGCTGGGGCCTCGCTATCCATCGTGCTCACCCCCCTGATCTCCTCAACTGCTATACAGCTCTCGGCCATCACCTCCAGGGGGGTGAGCTCTAGCCCTGATGGCATGGGCCCGGCCCCAGATGTCTGGCTGTGTTCCCACCGCTTGGTCATCTTCCTCTTCAGGTTGGTTTTGAAGTCCTGCCACCTGCAATGTAAGTTGACATATTAATACATGTCACTCCCAATGTTAGCTGTTGCAGCCATTGCTCTGTGCTACATATTACAACATGTGATTAATGTCCCATATATAATATTACATGCAACTATGATATCAACCGTTACAATACACATTCACAATCACCCTACTCTAACTCTCAACCAAATAACATGGCAATAATGTATGTGTATCGTAACAACCTCACGGCCCATTTGCTAAATGCATCTAAGCATCAATTCAATCATTACTTGGCTATTACTGGGCACATGTATCACAAAACAACTTGCCTCTTCTTCACATGGTCCGTCTCACGAACTTGTGGCGCTACTTCATTAATCTCTGCCGTTATCTGTTCCCAAATCTTCCATCTGCGTGTGTGTGTCAGCTTCTCCGATGGACACTCAATCCAATCACGTGCTCGGGGAACCAGGATGGCAAGCTCCTGTGCTTCATATGCCTTATTTCTTGTAGTTGGTTCCTCTGTTGCCCTGGCTCGCCCCTTGCCACGTCCCTGGCCACGCCCCCTGGCACCAGTCGCTGCACTTGAAGTGCTGGCCATGGTACTACCTTGTGAAGTCCCCGGTTGTGTTCCAACCAATTCTGCTGATGGTGCATATGAGCCAGCTGCAGGTTGGGCTGCTGCAGAAGGGCCAGGTGTAGGTTGCCCTGCTGTAGAATGGTCAGGTGCAGCTTGCCCTGCTGTAGAAGGGCCAGCAGCCTCCTCATTACCCACTGCCCGCATGTGCAGTGGCACATAGGTGGTGCTGGAGTCCATCTGGTCAAATAGTTGCTGCAGATCTGGGTCCACCTCTGGTTGTGATCCAGACATGTTAGCAACAACATTGTCACCTTCTAATACACCTTTATATACTGTTTGTGTATCCTGTTTGGCGGACATCAGCGGCAGCTGCGTTCCGTGCGTGTGCGTACGTCGCTGTTTTTTCGCGCCGCATACGGTGGCGGAAATTCCATTGTGTAAAACCTGGCGAAAGTTCTACATGAAATACTGGTCACCAATGCTAACATTGCATAGAATCTTCTGATAAACCTGTGACTATTGCACAATACACATGCTATTTGCTAGCATGACATGACATTTGAATTATGACTACTGTGGTATTGTGGCGTTTTATTGCAAGCTAAAAGTAGCCCAATCCTTTAGATAATCCAGGCCACAAATCATGCAATACTCATCTCTACTGTTATAGACCACACATGTGAGAGCCCTATAAATAGTGAGTTGCTGCTAGAATCATTTGTCTCCAGATCTGGACTTGTCAGGGTCTAAGGTAAGCTCTTCCATGCTCCTTGTAGATATGATATCCATTAACAATGTAAGTGTATGAATGTATGCACCATTGCCTCACTGACTACAGATTGTTGGGCCAGCAAAGTGCGTGTATCATTATTGCAACATGTCACATGTTCACTATTTCACTCACAGGTCTTAAACATGTGTGGGTTCATCTATTGCAGGACAACATGTCCCAGCAATAGATGAAATGTCTCATAGTACATGATGTCGGCAAAAAATGCTGACACCTTTATCTGTGTGTTTTGGACGGTGTGTATTGAGTTCATATTATTGTGTCATCATTAGAGAGTCAAATGGATCTGCGGGATTACACGGGGCGGCCATCTATTGTACGTATTGAAGGCTACAAATCAATTTGTAGTGGGATATGGCCATTATGTGCATAGGTGCCTCAGTATTTATGTTCATTTCTTTATAGGTTGCAGAAGCTATTCTGCGCTACATGGAGAGGAGGCTAAGGGCACTTGCGGCTCTCCCCACTCGTCGCCCAAGGAGGCCAGGACGTGCTAGAATCTATCGCACACGGGTGACTCTGTTTGCTATGCCCGATGATGAGGTACTTACTAGGTACCGGTTACCCCCACATGTAATTCTGGATCTGCTCACCCTAATTCAGAGTGATTTGGAACCTCTACACGGGATCACGACAGCAATTCCGCCTCACACACAGCTGCTGGCGGTGTTGCATTTCTGCGCCTCAGGATCATTCCAACAAGTAGTGGCAGTACTTGCTGGAATATCTCAGCCGGCCTTCTGCCGAATCCTGAGGCGTGTGACGTCGGCCATGTTCAGGCGCAAGGGGCACTTCATGGCCATGACATTTGCCACCGAGACCCTGCGCAGAAGCCAGCAGGCCTTCCATCAAATTGCTGGCTTCCCTAATGTGATAGGGGCTGTGGATGGCACCCATGTACCATTTGTGCCTCCATCTCGAAGTGAGAAGATATATAGGAACCGCAAATTGTTCCACTCACTGAACGTGATGGTGGTATGTGGCCCATCCATGGAGATTCTCGCCTTCAACTCGAAGTTTCCCGGAAGTGCCCATGACTCTCATGTCATCCGACAAACCGGGATATGGCAAAGACTACAAGAGCTGGAAGGCCGTGATGCGTGGGTTCTGGGTGACTCCGGTTACCCATGTACGCCCTGGCTACTTACGCCGTACAGCTACCCAGCACCGGGCCCACAGGAGGCATTCAATCGGGCGCATGTTGCCACCAGGCAAGTGGTGGAGCGCTCAATTGGCCTTTTAAAAGGTCGATTTAGAGTGCTCCACCGCACTGGTGGTGACTTACAATATGCGCCTGAAATGGTGTCGAGGATCGTGGGCCTGTGTATATTTTTCCACAACATTGCTGTGCGGCGTGAGATACCCTTTGATGAGTGGGAGGTACCATCTGAGCCGCAAGATCCGCCCATGCGCCCATCCCGCGCCCCTGAATGCCGGAGGGGATACCAGCTGCGGGACTCTGTGGCGCAAAGATACTTCAGGTACATGTTCTCGAGTTCACAGAACACACCAATTATTGTACAAATCACCCCTGCAAATAAGTACAGTGTGTTAGTTGTCAGTGTTACAACACGAAAATTAGCCAGCCTGCCCTCCTAATGGCAAAGAAATAGGATATATTTATCATATGTGCTTAGTTTTGGGGGAAGTTAAATATTGGTGCCAATTATTATACCTTGTTCAAGGGATCTTATGTGTTTGTTATATCTTCATTATTGTAGTTGATACTATCCCTGATGACTGGTGAGTACATTGATTTATTCTGTAATGTGTTTGGGATTTTTTCATGTGTTGATGTCTGATTTGTTTGCAGATATATATATATATATATATATATATATATCTATATATATGATATTAGAATTTATTCACATGTTTCTACATTTCAAGGAGCAGGCAGCCAGGCAGGCAGGCAGGCAGGCAGGCAGGCAGGGCTGTTGTATAATGGTGGTCTCAGGATACCTGCAAGTGTGTGTATGTGTCTTTTACACATAAATGTACGCATACACATAGATGCATAGAGTAAATAATGCTAAGTACAGCTATGCGTTGCTAAGCTATAGCACGCGTTGCTTGGCGGAGCGAGGCGTCATTGGATTTGCTAAGTGCATACACACTGTGTTTTATATATATCAGATTTGTTCATTGCCATACATCAACACTACTGTTTGGAAGGCAAGCGAATTTGTCACCATTTGTGTTTGCGCAGAGACGCTGTTCATGTAAAGATGAACAATAAAGTTATTAACACAAATAACTGTGATCAACCAATGCCACCAGCTGATTGGTTGATAGATGCCATTGTCAACATGGCGGAGACACGAAGGGCAGAACCCTTCACACATGCGGAGCTGCGGGTTCTTGTCTCCGTCATGGAGACAAGGCTGGGCCGTGCAGGGCCCTTTATAACCAACAGGCATAAGCGGAGGGCCTATGCTGCGGCAGGGCGCCGAATTTACGCCCGCACTCGGGTGCGGAGGTCCCTCGGGCAGCTGGAGAGGCGGTGGTCGGACCTCCGCAGGCGCCAGCCCCAGCTGCTTCAGCAACTCAGGGGCGAAATAGCTGAGTGTGAGTATTTTAGCTATGAAATTTCGCACTTACAACATAGCATATATAAACAATAAAATGTGTCTCATGATAAGTGGGTGTCCATGGGTTTAAAAGTCCATAGACTGTTATGTGTGCTTCTTCCTGGTTAACATGCAGTCATGTGGCTTTTATATGTAATGCCATAGCATTGAGGATTATGATGCATACAATGTGCCAGATCTAATATGTGTTACACATTGATAAATGCCTGGGTTGTAATGTGTGAACAAATTACTACCAATCACATACTAATTTAAATGTCACTATTTGGAATCCATTAACAGTAAGGAGCTACTTTCCTGCATCGTTTGCCATCATTATCACCCTTCCATGTATGTCTTGTTATGGATTAATACATGTGCCCCAATGACCCCACATTGACCATGATGTTTTTTTCTAACACACAGCACGAGCCCAAGCACAACAGGCCCGGGAAGAGGCGGAGGCAGCCCTGGCACATGAGGAGGCCCAAGACCCGGAGGAGGAGGTGTCGGAAATGGTGGAGGAGGAGGAAGTGGAGGAGGAGGAGATGGTGGTGGAGGAGGAGGAGGTGCGTGAGGAGGTGGTGGAGGAGGATGTGGAAGCGGAGTTGGTTGCGGAGGAGGAGGTGTTGGTGGCGGAGGAGGAGGTGGAGGAGGTGGTGGTGGTGGAGGAGGAGGAGGAGGAGGAGGAGTTGGAGGAGGAGGAGTTGGAGGAGGAGGAGTTGGAGGAGGAGGTTGTTGGTGGAGAGGAGCTTGCGGAGGAGGGGTCTGAGGAGGCCACGGTTGCCCCGGAGGAGTCGGATGACGATGGGGAGGAGGCGTGCCAGGCCCCGGAATATGAGCAGATCGGTATGTTAACATAATGCATCATTCATGAAGTAGTTGTACTGGTATTTGTTATGTAGCACTGTTGGTAAAAAAAATTTTTGCCATACTATTCATATAGACCCCAAAGTGGGTAGCTACAGATACAGGTACGGGTTAGATGGGGTGTCCAAGGCATCCCTTTCATCCAGGACACCTCTGAATTACACCGGTTTGTGGGATGGGTTGGAGCTCCATTTTGACTGCCACATAACCGTTGTAGTTAAACAGGATCCTGGAGTAAAGGGATGAGTGGATCATTTGTGGCTTAAATTCACCTGCTGCAAGCGTGGATTATGACCCATCAAATAGTGGAATCTATATTGTTGGTGAATGTTATTTATAAACTCTAGGATGTATGCTATAAATGGAGTATGGCCCGGCCTACCTTGGAATGGAGTCAGAAGTTGCCAGTGTCCCAGGAGCCTCCTCTACCTAAACACCCCCTGTACTTCAGATTTTTTTTTGGCACTCACAGAATTGTAGGTTGGTTTAGACAGAATTAAGATTTTGAGGATGTGTACTGTGCATTCCTGACATTTGCATAACTCCCATGCCACGAACCATCACTGAACTTAGACTGAGCAGATTGTGACAAGTTCTTATTGACGGAGGCCATGACCTGCTTGTCATTGGTTAGTCATGGGTGGGTTGTGACTGAGAAGAAACAATATGACTGTTATGTCTTCTGCAGAGTAAAGGGTATAGGGCAAAAAATACAGTATGTAGTAAATAAGTTAGCATGTATGTATATATGTATGTGTCATATCTATTTATCTATGTGTGTCTCTATCTCTCTACATCATGGGTCCTCAAACTGCGGCCCTCCAGATGTTGTGAAACTACAAATCCCGCCATGCCTTGCCACAGTTTTAACACTTCCTTATAGCAAAACTGTGGCAAGGCATGCTGGGATTTGTAGTTTCACAACATCTGGAGGGCCGCAGTTTGAGGACCCATGCTCTACATAGATATATATATATATATATACACACATGTCACCTAGCATTTGTGCAATTTATGTCGCAGTATGTGAAATGTATGCAAGAATAACATGACTAATTGTTGCCCCTTTGACATGCCCACAGATGACACCACACCGGCAGATGAGGGTGTGCGTGGGGCCCTCCGGCGACTGGAGCACCATCTGCGGCTGGCTCAAGCAGACCTGCAGGACCTGAAAGACCTTCTTCTTTAATTTATAATTTTATATTTTTTTATTTCTGTTAATTGTGTAGTTCATTAAATTCTTTATGCAAGTTCACAGTTGTTGGTTTTATTTGCACTTTAAATAGTATATGTGTAGATTGTTTATAATCTTTTACACAGGGTGTAATACAAAGCATTGCACTTACATTGCTGTAAGGGTTAATGTGTGCAATGCATGTGTTAGGCATGCTTGTAAGGATATATTGGAATCTAATTGATTCCAATTCCAAATAAGCAGTTTTTTATGAGGATAGGTAATTGAATAAGTGGGTCATGTGATGTATTGCAGAAGTTACTTCATAGTGGGTTGTTTGGCGTAAATACTCCGCTTACGTGCGGTAGCACCGCTTGGCTCCCGTTCGGATGCGGTATTCCCGAGCATACTCTGTAATACTCTGTAATACCGTGCCGAATCGGAGTGTTTCTCCCGCACACGCATGCTTTGTATGTCGTCCGTAAACACGCCCTGTTCTTAAAGAGTGAGTCCGTCCGAATGCGGAGGACACGTGGGCGTTTCTACGGACGATGGCCGCATGCGGCAAAACACCGTGGCGTGCGGACCGCTCCGTAAGAATGCGGGAATTTCCGCACAGATCAGAATAAAGGCCTTACTGAGCTGCTGAATTCTCAGTATTCGTGTTTCCCAATGGTTAGCTCATTCATGCAATGCTTCTCTGTGTAAAACTTAGAAAAAATAAATAAATATATTTTAAAAAATGGTGTGGTGTCCCACCCCACAAGTATAACCATCCCTGGGCTCTTTGAGCCGATGCTGGTTCCACAGATACCTGGCACACAATAAATAGGGGTCACCTGTATTTCAGCAACCAGTACCAGGCTTTTGGACTGGTCCTGGTTATAAAAATATAATATGGGGGGCAAAAACAAAATATAGTTCCTATATTTTGGTGGGTAAGGATCATTAGGTCGACCAAATGAAGGTCGAAATACATTGGGTCGACCACTGAAGGTAAACAGGCCTTATGTCTACACAGGCAAATGTTGACATGGCTAAAGTTGACATGTGCATTAGGTCGACATTTGGAAGATCGACAGTCAAACTTTTTTTGTCCTGGATGTCGACATATTGGTGCACCGCATCCCCTCGCATGGTGCGCTGCCACCGCTTGCTACACTCACCACCTTTGGTGAAGATCGCATCCATAGTATGCAATTCAGGGGGTCAAAAAAAAAAAAAAAATCATGATCCAAGATGCCTGAGGAGCGTCTTGTTTACACAAGCAGCTCCTCCATGCTATTAAGGGAAAACACAGTAATGTCTATGTTAAGATATTAAAGTGTTAACATACAGTAGGCTTCTATGGCGGAACGGGCAATTCACTCTGACTGCAAAGTCAATTAGGCTCAATCACAAAGTTGACCCCTATTGACTTTGCATTTACGTTTGTAAATGGTAAAATTCCTGTGCAGCAGTTTTACCATTTACGAACACACACACACACACACATACACACCCACACAGTGGCGTAACTAGATATTCGTAGTCCCCATAGCAAAAGTTTGTAAGGGCCCCCTATTTAGCAACTGATGGTGATAAATGTATGTAAAACATATTATTTAGTCAGTAAAGATGATCCCCCTTCAGCTCTGGGCCCCATAGCAGCTGCACCCCTTGCACCTATGGTAGTTACGCCCTTGCACACACACACACACACACACACACACACACACACACACAGTACTGTACTACTCTACTGCGAAAATAAAATGAAGCTGTAGGGATGCATATTATATATAGCTGTTTAGCTAAAGTTAACTAATTAGTTAGCTACATAAACTAAGTGATTTTCATGACAAAGAGTTGTTGTGCAGCCACAACGCAAGTAAGTAAATCTAGGCCCTTATTCTGGTTCACTTGCAAAGGCAAATTCCTTCTCAAATGGACAAAACCATATGCACTGCAGGCAGGGGCTGGCTGGCAACTTTTAGCCTAAGGAGGCAAGTCCAGAGCACCGGCCCATAAGTGCATAATTAAATTATGGTATTTCGTTTTAAAAATATGTATTAATAAAGAAAAAACAATACTAGGACACCACAGGCTGCTATGTACCCTGTATAATTATAGAACCCCACAGGCTGCTCCCCCTGTATAATATCAGGACACCACAGGCTACTCCCCCTGTCTTATAATTATAACAGGACACCACAGGCAGCTTCCCTGATAAATAATAGGACGCCCACAGGCTGCTCCCCCTGTATAATATCAGGACACTACAGGCTACTCCCCCTGTCTTATAATAATAATAGGACACCACAGGCTACTCCCCCTGTCTTATAATAATAACAGGACACCACAGGCTGCTCCCCTGTATAACAATAGGACCCCCACAGGCTGCTCCCCCTGTATAATATCAGGACAACACAGGCTACTCCCCCTGTCTTATAATAATAACAGGACACCACAGGCTGCTCATCTGTATAATAATAGGACCCCACAGGCTGCTCCCTCTGTATAATATCAGGACACCACAGGCTACTCCCCCTGTCTTATAATAATAACAGGACATCACAGGCTGCTCCTCTGTATAATAATAACATCAGGACACCACAGGCTGTTCCCCTGTACAATAACAGGACCCCCGCAGGCTGCTCCCCCTGTATAATAATAACAGGACACAACAGGCTGCTCCCCCTGTATAATAATAATAATAATAATAATAATAATAATAATAATAATAATAATAACAACGGGACCCCCACAGGCTGCTCCCTCTGTATAATAATAATAATGGGACCCCCACAGGCTGCTACGCCTGTATAATAATGGGACCCCCACAGGATGCTCCTCCTGTATAATAATAAAGGGACCCCCAAAGGCTGCTCCCCCTTATAATAATAACTGGACCCCCACAAGCTGCTCCCCCCTGTATAATAACTGGACCCCACAGGCTGCTCCGCCTGTACAGTCCCTCTTACCTGATCTTGACGCCGGACCGAAGCGGGCTTTAGCACGGGGAAGTAGAAGTCTCCAACTGGCCTCCAGAAACATGGCCACCGGCCTCCTGCACTAGACATCTCCTCAGTGCAGGGGGCCAGCAGCCATGTTTCTGGAGATCCGTCGGAGACTGGTCAGCCATGGCTGCAGCAGCAGCAGCCTAAGAACAAAGGGGGTCCGCACACAAATTGATTGAGTGGCCCGGGGGGGCACATGGCTTCCTGCCCCCCAGCCCAGCCCACCCCTACCTGCTGGTGGGGCAGATATTACATGTGCAGAGAGAATTAGATTTGGGTGGGGTTTTACTTCAAAGTGAGATCTATATTGCAGTGTACGAATAGAACAGTCAGTAGTTTCTCTGCACAGAAACAAAGTATCTCGCCCAAATCTAATTCTCTCTGCATGTTACATCTGCCCCACCTGCAGTGCACATGGCTTTGTCCATTTGAGAAGGAATTTGCCTTTGCGAGTGAACAGAATCATACCCTCCAACATGACCCATTCCATTCGGTACACAATGCTCTGTTCCTGGACGTCCCTGGTAATGTATGATTGCCAGCACCTGTGTGGAACTAGGTAATTGAAGAGAAGGGTGTTTCAACACAGGTGATGGCAATCAGAAAATTACAAGGGACGTCCAGGAATAGAGCATTGTGTACCGAATGGAATAGGTCATGTTGGAGGGTATGCAGAATAGGGGCCCTAGTTCTAGAGAGGTTGGATAAAACTGTATAAAATTACAGTATAATTAATTAAAGAATCCAAAAACATCAATCACTCGAAAAATGTGGTGTCCTGTCGAAAATGATACATTTTTGTCTAGTCAATTTTAGTCATGACAACATAGACGAATACTTAGTCAACATTTTCGTTATTAAAAACTTCCTATAGTTCATTATCGCCAAATTTTAGTGACAGAAAAACCCTTTGTCGACGAATAGTTTTAGTATTCATTTTAGTCGACAAAATTAACACTGATTTAGTGGGACATTATAATGTACATTACTGTAAAAAAGTTCAAGATTTTTACTGAGAGAGAAAGCTGTGGAGCAATATTGTTTTAAATGACCATGATTGTTATAGAAACAACTTGTTATGTTGACATGAACATGCAATCTAAAACGTCCATGAACTTGAATGTGATCATATTAAACAATGTTTTGTTTTGTCAACATATTACATTTCAAATACCTTCCGTATAGTACAATTACTTCATTTCCAATAAATCTTGATGGGTTTTAATGGAAGTGAATAAACATTCCCTGGGATCCTTATTTACATATGGGACATGTTAATAATATTAAAAGCATTGAATTGGAATAATATACAAATTATATATTTATCAAATGTATATTTCCATCCAAATCTTTCATGAGCTGACATTATAAAATGCTAAGGGCGCCCTCTAACCCCCAAGATCACTGTCTACTATTGTAAAGCGCAACGGAATCTGCTGCGCTATATAATAAACTGTAAATAAATAATAAATAAATGTATGAACCTTTTTCACTGTGCAGTTTTCTGTTTCCTGCAGTGGCAACCTGTTCTCGTATGTATGATAAAGGTTTGTTTTAAAAAAAAATCGTCTCCACTCCAGCGCGTCTAATAGCACAAGACTTGACTGGCGTTATTTACTGCCCATTGAAATAAGTGCTGTGATCGCGGGCTCTGATGTATAAAGAGCATCCGCGGGGGGCTTTTCTTGTGTTATTTTCACAACATTAACATTGCAAATTTGATTGTCTGTGTTGTGTTAAGGTGTGTAACTATGTTGTTATTAGGGTTTATGTTATTTTTCTGTCATGTTTTAAAGGAGCCCTTACTGTTTGATTGATAACCAATCTCGAGCTTGCATATATTTTTGTTCAAGTTGTATGTGTATTTTTTATATATATATATATATATATATATATACATACATATGTATACATATATATAAATATATATATATATATACAAAGATAAAGAAAGAACGGGCGGCACTCACGGGTTTAAATCCAAAAAGCAAACTTTAGTGCAGGTGTCACATAAACCGACGTTTCGAGGCTTCTAAGCCTCGAAACGTCGGTTTATGTGACACCTGCACTAAAGTTTGCTTTTTGGATTTAAACCTGTGAGTGCCGCCCGTTCTTTCTTTATCTTTGTACCTATCTTACATTGGTAAGGCAACACGGTCCCTCGCAGCCAGACAACCAGAGTGCCGACCGACCTCTGCATCTAAATATATATATAGATATATCTATATAGATATATAGATATATCTATATATATATATATATATATATATACATATTTACATGTATGTACCGTATGCATGTTTTTGTGTATATATATATATGTGTATACACATACTTAAATATACACACATGCATGTATTTAAATATATTTTTAAATATATATACTGTATATTAGTTTATAGAAATATATGAAGTTATGTAAACATTGTGTATATATTTATGTGTGTATTTATATAAACAACAAACCACACTGCGCATGCGCACAAAAAAAAAAAAAAACACCATTGTCACTCGGATGTCAGCGGCCACTGGAAACTACAAGTGCTGGCACGCTGCAAACCTCACTGCGCATGCGCTGGTAAAAAAAAGGTTCATCATCATCATCGTACAGAGGTCAGCAGCCGCCAATGGGAAAACGTTTAATACATTAGAGAAGGAAGTCGGCAAACACAGATGATTTGCGCAGCGGTAAAAAAAATTATTAAAATGTGATCATTGATACATCCCGCCCTAAGGGAGAAATTTAATAGGATGAGAGATTTAGAAAGTAAGAAATTTGGTAAGAAATCTCCAGTTTTTTAAAAGCAGCAATCATTTACACTTTAAATTGGTTTTGCAATGTAAATGATTGCCGCTTACCAAATCTCTTACTTTCTGAATCTCTAATCCTATTATATTTCACCCCAAATGTAAATTCAATATATTACAGTTTTAGATGGAAATGTAATAGTGCCTGACAGAACTGGCGCTACACGCACAGCAGAGGGTGAAGTGCAGAGATGTGCAGGGCAGGAGAGGCACACTCCCTGCTCTGTATCCCCGATGATGGCTGCTGTGGCTGCTGGCACCTGTTACACTCTCTGACAGGCAGGAGTGCCAGCAGTTTGAAGTTCCTCGCACACCCTATAACAGTATCGGGCAGTTAATGAAAACAGGACGGAAGTAGCCACTGGTGAGGCGGAAGAGCTACCTGCAGATGTGGTTGCAGAGCTACGTTGGTTCAGAGCTTCAGTGCGTCAGGGAGAGTAGGAGATCCAGCCATCTTCAGTGCATCTTGGGTGAGTGAGAGAAAGTACAGGGACAGTGATTGTGTGAGAGTGTGTGTGTATAGGTGGAGCTGGTATGTATGAGGGACGCTGCTACTGTGGGCATTATGTGTGCAAGCAATGGTGCTTCTGCAGACATTATGTGTGCAAACAGATGTTAACTGTGCACAGCATATTTGAACTGTGGATGCACCATCTGGCAGCACCACCCACAGGGCCATTCACAGCTGACCGCCTATTCCATGTATGTGGTGTGCTCAGATTCTATACCCATAGTAGTGCCCCTTACACAGTGCCCACAGTAGCACCCCTTACCCAATGCCCCCACTACTGCTCATTACCTCCACCACTGTTGCTGCTGCTGAGGATGGGTAGGGAGGATAGCGGAATGCTCACTGCCATCTGCCCTGTATCCCTTATGGGGTGTGCGCTCAGCTCCTAGTCAACTAAGCGGCTCACACCAGGGCCACAGACATTTCAAATATGGTGCCGGTCTGCCAGAGTATCAGAACTCACGATATTCTCCCATGCCAGCGCCCTATTTAAAATGTCCGTCAGCCCTGGTGTTGAGCTGCTCAAAAGTTTACACTTACCAAAACTCTGCACAAGTTTGGTGTGAGAATGTTTCAAAACTTGCAACATGTAATAGCCTGTGAGTTGCAAGCGACCTGCGTCTCTGGCATGTGAGTTGGCTTTTGTCAAAACCTGACAAAACCTGCAAATCACAAATTGAGTGTCATTACATGCAGCCTGTTGGTTTTGAAACTAATGTAGCCATTGGCTTTGCAAAATCACATGGTTTTGACCTCATTGGCCCTATAAAAGTTGCACTGTTTTGCAGTGTTCACACTGGTTTTGTGAAGTAGGTGGCAGGTATAGCACAGTATTTGTCAGATGCAGGATGGCTTTTAAGAAAACAGTTGAGGGTCAGGTCAGCAGTGAGGAGTTTAATGTTGTGTTTGAGTTAGTGGAGCAGGGTATCCATACGGACAAAGGAGTGGACCATTGAAGGACTATCAAATCATTTCCTCCACACATGCAAGCTGTGCCACTACAGAGGAAGGGGACAGTGAGGCAGTGGTGATCGCAGGAGCAGATATGCCAGTTAAGCAAGTCACTGTGAGAGGTCTAAAAATAGAATCGCCCAACACAGCCACCACATATAATGACCCATTCTAGCTGCAGCCTAAATTATCCCTGTAATTCAGAAAATAGCGAACAGCCAATTTTTTTTAAATACAGACACACCAGCTGTCATCCATACAGAGGGTGAGATTTAATAGGATGAGAGATTCAGAAAGTGAGAGATTTGGTAAGAAATCTCCAGTTTTTTTAAAGTGGCAATCATTTACACTTCAAAATCAAACTGGTTTAGCAGTGTAAATGATTGCCGCTTTAAAAAAACTGGAGATTTCTTACCAAATCTCTCACTTTCTGAATCTCTCATCCTATTAAATCTCACCCATAGACTCCTGCAATGACTAAAATTTTACATGCCACAGCCAAAAGCAGCTTAGACCATTTGAGCTGCTTGAGTAGTATACATTGTTACAGATTGAATGAGCAAGAGGCTACTCTAAAAAGGACAGCTGATTATCACTAACTGACAGATGCAGCCATAAACTAGTGAACAAGGGCACACCCATCCTTAGTGACTTGGTTACAAGAGGCTACTGACTAGAAAAGGAAATGGATGTCAGTGACCACTTTACATATGGGATCTTAGTTGTAGAGTAACCCTGAACCTATCAACAGGTGATTGTCAGTAGTCTACAAAGTTCTAGGCCCTCTAGGGATCAGTCAGCAAGACTTTCATGGCAGCAAAGGTTATTATTGCTACACAACTGAGGGAGGATTGTTTAACGGTTTAGATTTATTGTCTACAGAAAGGACAATCTACAGAACTGCCTGGATAGACAGAGTCAGCGGTGTTCAGTAAAATTCTCTAAAACTTTATTCATTTCAGAATTCACACTGTTCTAAGGAAATAAGTTAAAACAGGGTGTTTGAGCAAATGTGACCACAAAAAGACTAATTAAAAAATTAAACTTATAAACAAAAAGCACTTATCAGCACTCACCAGAGTTCTGGGGCTCTGCTGCCAGACAGGATGTGGTAACAGGGGCTGGCCGCATGTGCGCATCCTGCAGTGAGGCTGCATTACAGAAGCTCTAAGGCTCTGTCTAGCAGTCAGGTGTGCGTGGGGGCAACAGAGACTGCACAGTGGTCTGTTAGCACCACTGGCGGTAATGTACAAGTGCCGCTAGTCTTATAACGTATGGAATCCCCTGTGTTTTTCACACAGTGGTGGGAGGGACAGAGACTGCACTGTGGTCTGGTAGCAGCACTGGCATTTTTTAGCAAAGGTTTATAACTTAAATTGAAGCCTTGAAAGTTATAGTTCAATTTCTTCCATTGTTATAAGTAAATTATGCTAAAGATTGTGAAATGTAAAACTGTTTTTAAATGTTATTATGGTTCTATTGTTTCCTCATGTTATGCAATGCATGGGAAAATGGATAATTACAGCGGGTAGTATGTGGCACCCCAACACAGTAATTAACTTTGATTTGGAAACAAGCAATACAATCAGAATCAGAATCAGAATCATCTTTATTGGCCAGGTATACTTGCGTATGCTTGGAATTTTTTGTGGTAACAGTGCAGCATCAATCAGGGAACACAAAGGGGGTGGGAAGAGAGGCATAAACATACATCACATACATTTCACATGTATCTAGAAAAGTTTGAGTTAGTATTTAGTATTTGGTATGTTCAATACGGTTTAGTTGGTGGACAGCTATTGGGAAGAAGCCTTTTGTAGTTCTTGTCGTCTTTGCTCGGATGGACCTAAAACGTCTGCCTGACGGAAGGGGTTCAAACAGGTTGTAGCCAGGGTGTAGCTTGTCCGCCAAGATCTTTCCTGCACGCTTATTGACCCTGGCTAGGTATAGTTCTTGGACAGTGGGGAGCTCCGCCCCAATGATCTTTTCTGCCATCCTCACCACTCTTTGCAACCTTCGTCTGTCATTCTCGTTTGCTCCTCCGAACCAGATTGTGATCGAGGAGCAAAGGACAGACTCTACTATGGCAGTGTAGAAGATGAGCAGCAGCTCCTGCGGGATGTTGAATTTCTTGAGTTGCCTCAGGAAGAACAACCGCTGCTGAGCCTTCTTGACAGTTGTAATGATGTTGGGACCCCATTTGAGGTCGCAGGAAATCTTTGTTCGGTACTTATGAGTTATCTGGGCGCCCGATTTCTAAATCGGGTCGGATCGGGCACATTGCATCGCATCGCATGCGACCATCGGATGCGATGCGATGCGATGCGATGACCCGATTTTTCCATAGGAATCAATGTTAAAATGGACTGAGTCCATTTTAACATGGAATTCAATGGGAAAAAGGGGTCCTTTTCATACCCCTACTATCCAAGTGGGCATGGAGTTGGATATAAACCTGTGGCGAGCGTAGCGAGCCACCGAGCCCGAAGCGTGGCGAGCGTAGCGAGCCTCGCGAGGGGACACGGAATACCGTCCCCTCGCGGGGCTCGCTTCGCTCGCCACGCTTCGGGCTCGGTGGCTCGCTACGCTCGCCACAGGTTTATATCCAACTCCATGCCCACTTGGATAGTAGGGGTATGAAAAGGACCCCTTTTTCCCATTGAATTCCATGTTAAAATGGACTCAGTCCATTTTAACATTGATTCCTATGGAAAAATCGGGTCATCGCATCCGATGGTCGCATGCGATGCGATGCGATATCGCATCGCATCGCATCTGATTGTATGCCTTAACTTAAGGCATACAATCAAAAAATCGGCAGCCCAGATAACTCACAAGTACCCTTTGTTCCTAGGAATTTGAAGGAGTCGACCCTCGACACTACTCTGTCAGATATTATGAGTGGGTGCATAGCATTTGGTTTCCTTCTGAAGTCCACCACCATCTCCACCGTTTGAGGGGGTTGAGGTCAAGGTTGTTTCCGCTACACCATTTAGATAGCCGATCCACCTCCCGTCTGTATGCCGACTCGTTTCCATCCATGATTAGGCCGATAACCGTTGTGTCGTCTGCAAATTTTATAATTTTTACTGACTGTTCTGCTGAGGTGCAGTCGTTTGTGTAGAGGGAGAAGAGCAGGGGGGAGAGGACACATCCTTGAGGGGCACCGGTGCTAATTGTGCATGTGTTTGAAATGAATGCGCCTGCTTTCACCGCCTGTTTCCTTTCAGTCAGGAAGTCAGTGATCCAGGAGCATGTAGGTTCTGGGACTCCTAGTGAACGGAGTTTTGGCTCCAGGATGTGAGGGATGATAGTGTTGAATGCCGAGCTGAAATAATCCTTGCATAGGTGCCTGGACTGTCCAGGTGCTGTAGAATGTGGTGCAGCCCTAGGTTGACTGCATCCTCGACACTTCTATTTGCTCGGTAGGCAAACTGCAGGGGGTCGAGGTGAGCATTTGTAACAACTTTCAGGTGGTTCAGCACCATACGTTCAAGCAATGTGCAATTGTAAAATAATTTGTCAGAAGTTGAAAACTTAATATTTCAAATGGTACCTCATTTATAGACTTTGGTTAAGTATGAAGTTAGAAAAAGTGAGTGTCATGATAAATCAACTTCTAGAAATAATGGGTGACATTTAATAGGGTGCGATTTTTTTTTGCGATTTTTCAGCACAAAATGACAATTTTCGGAAATTTTCCTAAAATCTCATATTTTCTAAGGTTCGATTTGTGGTTAAAAAAATTACACTTTTTGCCGCAAATTTGCACACTTTAAAGGTATTCAATGGGATGCGATTGCGCATGTTCTCAAATTCGTACATTTTCATAACTAAAAATCGCACATTATCATTATCATGACTAAAAATCACACTATATTGAATTTTATCGTGATTTTTTGCCGCTAATTCGCATCATTAAATATGCAAAAATCGTGCAGATAATGCGATTTTAAAAAGTGCAATTTGCGGGGATTTCTGAAAGTGCAAAAAAAATGTGCACTTCACTAAATCTCGCCAAATATGTATGTATATGTATATGTATATATATATATATATATATATATATATATATATATATATATATATGCAAAAAACCAGAGAAGAGACGCAACCATGAGCATATAATTCAAGACAATTTTACTGCACAATAAGGCTCACATACATTGAAAGTTTAAATGAATATGCTTGCCAGCCTAGTAGAAGCCTAATCTCGGTGGACCTCCTCGAATTGTGCCAAAGCACCGCCACTCAGCCGCAGACCCAGGGATCCTTGAACCAAGCCTCAGGACTTCGCCGCACACGATCGGGAGCACCGGGACCACAGGTGGAAGACAGGACGTCACTCCGTCAGCAAGAATAAGCCACGCCCAACGCGTTTCGACTACGGTCTTCGTCAGGGGGTGTGGTTAACTCAGGTCAGTATCCAGCTTTTATACGCTATTCTATCCACAGGTGAAATCATTCATCTAATTCACTAATTATCAAGAGTGCTGGCAAGCAACAACAGCAGAAATTAACATACAGATTTACAACAATACACAGCAGGCTGACACCCAGCAACAAATAGACATACATCCAAACTCATTTATATTTCATAGATTCATAAAAACATATATATGTATATATAAAAATAGAAAAATACAAAAGTAGAAAAATACAAAAATACATTATAAAAAGTTAATTAAAAATCATTAAAGGTGTATATGAAACTTGGTGCCTGATCTCAGCCTGTAACAACAAAATATACATTAGCAGCAAGAAAATATATATATATACAATTATAACATGCAGTATTGCAGTCTTGGTAATACAATATAAAAGAACAAAATCTATATAGCAGCATTTGATGAAGCATAGTTACTTAATAATTTTTCTAAATTTATATCTATATACATAGACAGATTCTAGCAGCAAACATGATAGTTAGAAGAGATATATATTAATAATATGAAGATGATAAGAGAGTGATTAGAACATGGTATTAGATATTCATACATTATGTCGACATGAGGTTTAAACGAGGGTTGTGACATCACCCCCTTTCTGTGATTAATCGGTGCCCTGGTATCGCTGGCCCCCTGGTCTGATGGACAATGTTGAGCTGTGCTCTGTACTTCAGACTAATAGGAGGTCATGATCGGACATCGTGTTCACAGTGGTGATGCCGACCCTTGTGTCGACATAATGTATGAATATCTAATACCATGTTCTAATAGCATATTCTAGCATATTCATTTAAACTTTCAATGTACGTGAGCCTTATTGTGCAGTAAAATTGTCTTGAATTATATGCTCATGGTTGCGTCTCTTCTCTGGTTTTTTGCAAGTGTACTACTCGGATCTTGGTACGATCCTTTGGAAGAAGATTGCACACATTGACTGATACTGTGGACATATTTCCTTCTGAGGACTTTTGCGCTGGGTATCTTGTTTTCTTCATATATATAGTGTTTGGAATCCAGGAGAGTACATCCGGTTTGACCATCTATCTAAAATATTGGTTGATGTCAATTCCTCAAAATTGTGGTGCTGAGGTTATTCATTTCCTCTCAGAAGCTACATACGGATATATCAGTGGATAGTACTCCTATTTTAAATACCCATTCTTGGCAGTATTTTTTGATTTTATCATTGAAAGTATCTTCTACCTGTAAGAAACAGATCGCTACATGTGTATCTCATTTAAGGACCCTGTATCGGTGTGAAATTTCCATATTTTGTGCTGCTGTCAAAATGCCCCTGATGAAGTCAATCTGTTGACGAAACGCGTTGGGCTAACATCCTCACTGAGAAGACAACCTTTTAATAAAAAACGTTTTACTGTTCAATCTTTTCATTGTAAAAGAATACTTTTTTGTATTGACATTGTTAACCTATTTGGTGTAGGATAAACAATTGTTATCCCGCATTCTAGGAAGGGCGCATTCTGGGAACCCCCCCTTCTTTCCTATCTCTATCCTGGGTCCTGCCTAACAGAGGGCCCCCCAGAATTGCTGCCACACGTTTATAGAAGCGCGGTTGGGGTAACCAATTCTTATATATATATATATATATATATATATATATATATATAATGTTCAGAGGTCCAGCACTCCCCACTGGCTCCTGCTTTCCTACTGCACCTTGACCTGGGTGCCCGCTGTCCACTGGAAGATTCCAGTGCTTGTATATCTCTTAAATGAAATAGCGTCACTCCAGGTACTTTGTATAAATCCTTTTACTGCAAGTCTACAGTGTTTCGGGCCGGAGTACCGTCTTCAGGACAAGAACCTTCTTGTCCTGAAGACGGGCTCCGGCCCGAAATATATATATATACAGTACGTGTTTGCTAGAACGGCGCCCACTAAGCTATTTGCTTAGTGGGCTATTCTGCATAGGGAAATCGCATCGCATGGGCCATTTTAGTGCCATGCAATGCCCGAAGCGTGGCGAGTGGACATGGAATACATGTAAAGTAATCCGCATCCCCTTGCGCGGCTTGCTGCGCTCACCATGCTTCGGGCTCGGTGGCTCGCTGCACTCGCCACACTATGTAAAATCAACTCCACGTCGACATGGATAGTGGGGGTATGAAAACGTCGGAGGACGAGTTCCGCCGCCCTTCGCGGGGCTCGCTGCGCTCGCCACGCTTCAAGGTGGCGTGGATAGTGGGGGGGGGGTGCGTAAAAAGTATTTATAGGACATACAATGATATCATTGTATAGCTAATATAATGGCATCGCACACCATGCGATTTTGCGGGAGGTGCAATTCAATGCGATGCGATACAGTGGGACACAAAAAGCATTGAAAAAATTACATTAAAAATCGCATTGCATCGCATGCCGCTATAATGGCCCATGCAATGCAATGTGATTTCCCTATGTTAGCGTATGTAGGAAATCTGGGTGCCGTTCTAGGAAACAAGTACCATATAGATATATATATATATATAAAAAATATAATATATATAGTAGTCGACAGGACGGCAGCACTCAGAAATGAACCACACCAAAAGCAGTTTGTGTAAACCGACGTTTCAAGGAGAACATGACATGACAGGAGAAGGCTCTTGAGGTCCTTCTGTCATTTTTTTAAGTCCTGAGTGCCGCCACTATCTCTCTGTGTAAATTGGCTGCTGTGTGGGTGGTGTGCCTCATGGAAGGCACCAGGTAGGGTATACATTATCCGGAGTGCTGGGGACTACTCCACTGATATCTTCTTATGTCATTATACAAATGTTGTTGTTTAACCCCCAGATCCCCAGGAAGAAAAGTAAGTAGCAGCACTCCACAGACTTAAGCAAAAAGGTGATTTATTAATGTTCAATACAATAGCCAATCATAAGCCATATTCATGGAAGAGTGGTCTATGTTTTCAAGGCCCTTTTCATCAGGAAGTGAGGCTTGTGCAATGTGCATAGGGCTAAAGTGCTCCGGATGAAGGTGAATCTCTGGCCAGTGATCTGCAGGGCTTCCGGGTGGTTACATGCACTGGCACGCTGCCAGCATCTTCCAGAATCAGTGTATACCGTATGTAGTACAAGTTGTGGCACTCGGAGACAGAATTACAAATCAAGAAAGTGATATATTGAAATAAAATGCATTAGCTCTTAAGTGCATAAGTGGACCAATGTATCGGGCTTACTGACCCATTTGTCAAGGTGCAATAACCATAAAAATACAATGTGTAAGACTCCGACTGTAAGTACAGGTTGAAAATGTGTGTGACTGTCTTTTCACCATAGTGTGCGGCTCAAGTACCGGAAACCATCACAGCCACTTCCAGTCTGGCCCATTGCGCAACGTCCTCTGCAGCCATAGCAACCCGGCTATTTGGGAAATGTGATGTAGATACAAAAAACACCCTATGAATATTACTTAAAAAGCAGAATTCGTATATATGATACCAGAGATACTACCTACTATAAAATAACAATGTAGCTTCCTTAATAATACAGACCAGTATTATTACAGGAGTAATAAAAACAACTGGCTTTCAATATTGTAATTTATGTAGAGATTATTAAAGAGAATAGAGGGGAGAATAAAATTAAATTATTAGAGAGCATAATTGAAATACATTTTATGATTGGGAATATTAATGATAAATACATACACTAAAATACACACCATGTCATTTTCTCATTCAGGCCAACGGGATGAACAGTATTTAATTGAAATATAAAACATGATTCAGCTTGTAACAATCTTTATCGACCCTGTGATTTTTCTCAGCAAAGTGTGTGGCGACCGGTTGGTCTGACACTTTACCCATGCTTTTACCATTGATGGCTGCCTTAATTGCAGACCTATGTAGGGCCATCCTGTCACGCAGTGACCATATGGTTTTCTCTACATATATCAGGCCGCAGGGACATGTAAGTAAATATATATCAGATTCTTACCTGATAGTGGAGCAGATGTATTAGGCCTTAACAAGAGATAAATGCAAGGGTGATGAAGAGAGAGAAACGTCAAGCCAATCAGCTCCTTACTGACTGTTTTCAAACACAGCCTGTAACATGGCAGTTCTTTATCACCCTTGCATTTATCTCTTGTTAAGGCTTAATACATCTGCCCCAGTATGCTTTCCTCTACTCCACCATGGCAGCAATGACCTATGGGTTCCTCCCCCTCTGGGTAGTGGTTTGGAAAGGAAAAAAAAGACACCAGCCCCTACAAAAAGGCACCTCCTCCCGGCCTCTGTGTATTTGCTTTCTCCAGCTTCAAACATAAACATAGTTCATTCACATACAACACAGATCACACCATCGGAAAAGGAATATATGCTACCATGGTGGAGTAGAGGAAAGCATATTATAAGGTAAGAATCTGATATTTCCTCTACCTCCCCATGGCAGCCATGACCTACTATAGTATGGGTCTTACCCCAGCAGTTAAGTCACTGGGTGGGACCGGACCCTCATACAAACCTAATAGAGAATTTTCGTCACACGTAATAAAATAAAATAAATTCTCACTTTTTCTTAATGTCAGACTGTCGCACTGAGGACTTTCCTCCCAAATTTGGCATTGACTGGGGACATGACATCAATTCTATAATGCTTAGTAAAGGTGTGAACTGAGACCCATCCAGCAGCTTTGCACAGCTCAAGAACTGAGGCAGATCCCTTCTCTGCCCAAGAAGCCATCATGGCCCTTGTGGAATGTGCCTTAAGACCCCGTGGGGGATCTTTTCCATTAAATTCATACGCCTTAACAATACAAGACATGATCCACCTGGCGATTGTAGCCTTTGACGCCATTTGTCCTTTATTTTTACCTTAAGTCAAAACTAATATACTTCTTGTCTTTCGAATATTCATTGATTTTTTTAAAACAAATCCTCAATGCTCTCACCACATCTAATTTATTCAGAGGGAAATCAAGAAGGTAAACATGTGGCTAAAGTACTAGTGTAGGAAGGAGGGATTTGTGTTCATGGAACACTGGGCGGACTTCTTGGTCAGATGCCATCTTTTTTGCCATGATGGATTGCATCTGAACGAGGAGGGGGCTGCGGTGCTGGGGGGAAGGATGGTTAGAGGGTTGGAGAAGATTTGAATCTAGGCGAGGGGGGGGGGGTGAGGGTAGCTAGATACTTTGGGACCCGTAGTGAGAATAGTAGGATTGGGGTCAGGAATCATTTTGGGGGAGGAAGAGGGGGGAAGGACATAGTTACAGGCAATGTCTGGGGTACTAATAAGGGTAATAACGTGGGTAATTCCCAGGGTGCTCCAGGAATATTATGTAATAACAGTAATCTTACCTCATTACAGCTCTTAGGTACAGATGACCTTAGTGTATGGGAAGGAGTAAACGACATAGGAAGAAGTTTCAAAACAGTAAATGGTGGGGAGGGCTTTAGAGAGTCTACTGAGGGGGAGGTGGGTACGAGGAAGTTAGTAAGGAATACAAATAAGTCCAGAGGAGAAATGAAACACAATGTTAGGGATGCAACTAAAAATAAACATCAATTAAAATGCCTACTGGCTAATTAAAGAAGCTTAGCAGGTAAAATGGGGAACTAGAAACTGTGGTCACTAGGGACGATTATGACATTATTGGTATTACAGAAACATGGTGTAACGAGTCGCACAACTGGGCATTAAGCATGGAGGGATATACACTCTACAGAAAAGACAGGGAAAATAGAAAGGGCGGGGTGTGTGCCTATATGTAAAAAATAACTTAACATTGTGTGAGAAAGAAATGAGCACAGGTACAGAGGAAGATTACACGGAGGCTTTGTGGGTGGAGATAACTGACATTAACAAAAACCTAATAACAAAATTTTAATATGGGTATGCTATAGACCGCCGAACATAAACGAAAGGGACGAGTCTCATCTTTTAAACCAAATCAAGCAATCATCAGATCAGGGTCAGGTATTAATTATAGGGGATTTTAATTTTCCTGATATTGATTGGAAAAACGAAACATGTAAAACAGCAAAAAGCAGTGGGTTCCTAAGCTTACTTAAAGACCAGTTTATCACACAAACAGTAGAAGTTCCAACTCGTAATAAGGCATTATTATACAAATAACATTGATCTAGTTTCAAACACAAAAGTAATGGAACATCTAGGGAACATTGAACACAATATGGTTTCACTGGAAATCAACTTCAGTAAATTATATAATAAAGGATCGGCAAAAATACTAAACTTCAGAAAATCTAACTTCAAATTATTCAGAGTAACCCTAAAAAGAATTGTGTGGGAAATGGTTTTTGAGGGGAAAAATGCTGAGGAAATGTGGGATACTCTAAAAAATGTACTCTAATCGTTAACTATTAAATACATTCCTAAAGTAAATAAGGGTAAATTCAATAAATAAAAGCCACCATTGTTGGACAAAAAAGTTAGGACAGCAATCAACAATAAAACAAGAGCATTTAAATTCTATAAAAATGACTTAAATGAGGAGGCATTCATCAAATACAAAGAATCAAACAAAATTTGCAAAGGGGCAATCAAAGTAGCTGAAAGGGATTATGAAGAGCACATAGCCACTGAAATCAAAACTAACCCAAGAAGTTTTTCAAATACATAAATAGTAAGGGTATAATTAAGCACAACATAGGCATACTAACCGATATCACTGGAAAAAGTTTTACGGAGGATAAGGGAAAAGCAGAACTGTTAAATGAGTTCTTCTCATCAGTTTACTAAGGAAGAGCAGACTGTGGAACTCACACATACCACATATGAGATGAACAAGCAGGACCTCAATATTGATTTCTCTACCGAGGAAATAATGTAGAGGCTCAGCAAAATCAATACAAATAAATCATCTGGGCCAGATGGGATTCATCCTAGGGTACTAATGGAATTAAGGGAGGAATTAGCTTCCCCTCTACATTATATCTTTGAAAAATTGTTCATGCCAAACTAATCTACTTGGTTTCTATGAAGAGGTTAGCATAAACCTTGATAATGGAAATGCTGTAGATGTGATTTTCCTAGATTTTGCTAAAGCCTTCTACACAGTACCACACAAGAGGTTGATAAATAAAATGGAGGACCTGGGATTAGGGGCAAATATCTGTAGATGGGTAGGGAACTGGCTGTGTAATAGAGAAAAAAGAGTGGTCGTGAACAGTGCTGTATCAAATATGATACCAGTTCTACAGTAAGTGGAGTGCCTTGGGGGTTGGTTCTAGGGCCCAGCAATGTATCAATTTTTGCGGACGATACAAAACTGAGCAGAGTTATTAAATCATCAGAAGATGTCACCACGCTTCAAAATGATCTTGACAATCTAGATGAGTGGGCAAAAAAGTGTCAGATGAGGTTCAATGTGGACAAATGCAAGGTCATGCACCTTGGGAGACATAACCAGTGTACTAGTTATAACCTAAGCGGGGATGAATTGGGTAATTCAGTACTCGAAAAGTATCTAGGAGTTCAAATAGACAACAAACTGGGGTGTAGTGCTCAATGTAATATAGCAACAAAAAAGGCCAACAAAATTCTAGCATGTATTAAAATAAGCATGGAAACTAGGGACTCAAAAGTAATTATGCCTCTGTGCAAATCATTGGTTAGACCGCACCTTGAATACGGAGTACAATTCTGGGCCCCACACTATAAAAAGGACATCATAGAATTAGAAAAATCCAAAGAAGAGCAACAAAGCTTATTAGGGGAATGGAGAATTTAAGCTACGAGGAAAGATTAAACAATTTGGGACTATTTACACTAGAGAAGATAAGTTTAAGGGGGGACATGCTCAACATGTATAAATATATTAGGGGCCAATATAAGGAACTCTCAAACACCCTTTTTTCTACTAGAAAGGAATCTAGGATGCGAGGACACGAGTTTAGATTAGAAGAAAAAAGATTTTGTTCATCTAGAAGAAAAAAATTCTTTACAGTCAGAGCAGTCAAACTTTGAAACTCTCTTCCTGGAGAAGTGGTGTCGGCAGACACTATAAATACATTATAAAATAAGGTTGGATAAACATTTATTGGTTAAAAACATCCATGGTAATAAGTAACATAATCTGTCTTTAAAATATCAGAACATACTATACAACAAGGGATAAACTATTATAAACATAGGTTGAACTAGATGGATGCATCACCTACTTTGTGGTACTTTAGTGTGGGATCTGAGCTTACTGGAGGATGAAGCGACCTATGAAATTCTGGACTCAGATCCCACACTAAAGTACCAAAAGGAACTGGCAGCTATTCTAAAAACAGGAGTTGATGAGAGCATTATCTCTCCCTCCCTTATCAATAAATTGCATACAGAATACCCCAAAGTGCCCATTTTTTATGCAATACCAAAAATACATAAACACCCCACTCGATCACCAGGGCGTCCAATTATATCGGCCCGGGGTTCCCTGTGTGAGCCTCTGGTGATATATTTGGACACATTCCTTCAGCCCTGTATACAGTATACTCCCACACACCTCCGTGATTCGTCCATGTTGCTGCAGAGGTTTGCAGAGATTGATACAATACCAGAAGATGTCATCATGATAACCATCGATGTAACAAGCCTCTACACCTGCATTCCCCATGGCGAGGGGGTGCAGGCTGTGAGGCGGTTAATTATGGGAAATAAAAGATATACAGGCCCCGATGTGGACTTCGCAATCCAGCTGCTGGAGTTCACACTAAGCCATAACTATTTTTTATTTGATGGCAGGTACTGGTGACAGAGAACAGGGTGTGCGATGGGGTCATCGGTGGCCCCTACCTTCGCGAACACCTATATGTGGGAGACAGAGTGCACACTGTTCTTTGCCGACCAGGAGGTAGCCCAACATGTATGGCTTTATTATCGATACATCGATGATGTCTTGATGTTTTGGCGAGGTTCGATTGAGAGGTTGGAAGAACTAATCTGTCGACACAATGTGTCAACCAGTCCAATTAAATTGACCATGGCTAGCAGCAAGGAAGAGAATGCTTTTTAGATATGAAGATCATAATCTCTGACAAACGGGTAGGGACCTGCCTGTATACTAAGCCCACAGACCGCAACACAATGTTGCGGTTTGAGAGTTTTCACCCCTGGACAACAGTTAGAGGTCTACCTAAATCCCAGTTCATGAGAGCTTGCATCACCACCAGTAGCCATGAGGAACGAGATCAGCAACTGGCTGCTATGACAGACAGGTTTGTGGAGAGGGGGTAACCCCCACAAGATTTGGCGAGGACTAGTCAGCAAGTCAAGGGCATGGCTAGACAGGACTTGCTGACCCCCAAACCAAAAAACCAGAAAGACACCCCGTTTACCTGGGTGACAAATTACAATGTAAAAAGTGACCGCATCACCAAAAAAGCCAAACAACTGTGGCCCATTGTGGCCTCAGACCCCGAACTAAAAAGCCTGAGCAAAAAATGGTTAATGCCAAGCTACGTGAGGGGAAGGAACATCAGGGACATGGTGGTCAAGACAGATCTATCAGCGTTTAAAACTGTAAAACCCACTCATTTTTTAAGTCGAAAAAATTGGTGTTTTAAATGCATTAATTGCACCACCTGCAATTACATGGAAACAGGGGACACAATACGCCACCCCTACACGGGTAAACGTTTTAAAATCAATTGGCCCCTCACCTGTTCTTCACGTTTCGTTATATACGTAATTACATGCCCTTGTGGCATGTATTACGTGGGGAAAACTGAATGCCAGTTTAAGACACGAATGGCCCAGCACCGCCAGGCGATCAGGGCAGCTCTAAGTTCGGGCACGGGTGAACAACCCGTGGCCCGACACTTTCTAGAAGCCAAACACAGCATGGCTACCCTGAAACACAAGATCATAGATCATGTTCCCCAAAACCTCAGACAGGGAGACAGAGGGCAAGCATTGCTCCAACTGGAGTCACGCTGGATCTTCAGATTGGGCACAATGCGACCAAAGGGGCTTAATGAACACCTAGGTTTGGTAAACTTTTTATAAAAGAAGCCTAACCCTGAGTCTGAGAGGAGGGTATAGTATCTGAGAGAGGTTCCCGATAGGATGAGCTTAAAGGGATCCACGCATCATAGGGGTAGATTAGAAAAATAGTCGACACAGTGTCAACCAGGTTAAATATGCAGGGCCCGGCAGCAGTCAGGTCAGCAAATACACAACAACACAGAGTAGAGTGTTCATGGTTACATAAGAATAGCAGCCTCTGTAAAACACCCTCCATTGTCTTTTGATAGTAATTTCTGTTTTTAAATGAATACTGACTCGGCTACTGCAGCCCTTAAAAGATTTGGTCTCCTGACAGGAGTCATATTTCAGCACTGATTCACTGCACTTTACTCCATTTCTTATCACACTAAAGTGAAATCACAAGAATGGAGGTCAATTTTTATTTCAATATTTTTAATATGTTGTTTTGAGATTACATTCACGTTTTTGTATTTACCCCATACAGACTGTGAGCCCGCAGCGTCACCAAGGCAACTGGTGGAAGGCTTAGGACGGCCTTCCAGAGGAAGGAGGGGTCAGTGACCCAGGAAGCAGTCCAGGGAGCTGATCCAGCTGCAGGAAGTAAGGTAAGTTCTCCTATTTATCTGTGCACTTATTTCACTGTTTTTCATCCTGACGAAGGGGATAAGAGCCCCGAAACGTAGATGTCGTTTTAAATAAACACCATTTGAATTCACTGAATCAGCCTCCGAGTGCCACCTGATGCGTGTTACTATATATATATATATATATATATATATATATATATATAAATGCAAATAGTGTGAGCAGCGCTAGATTGATAGTCCAGACCAAAATGTCCAAATACAAATAGTGCCAAATATATTCTCATGTGCAGAGAAAAAGGCACAATAGTCACCAAATTCCCACAATATGGACTGCAGCTCCCTTTCCGTGAGGTGGCATCCAGGGTCAGGATGGTAACAATTAGAGATGTGCGCGGCCACTTTTTGCGGTTTTGGTTTTGGTTTTGGTCTTGGATCTGTATCTGCCTCCGGTTTTGGATCTGTATTCGGTTTTGCCAAAACCGCCCTTTTTGGTTTTGGTCTTGGTTTTGGTTTTGGATCTGTATTTTTTTTTTAAACTCATAAAAACAGCTAAAATCACAGAATTTTTTTTTTTGCTCCTACGCTATTTTTAACCTCAATAACATTCATTTTCACTCATTTCCAGTCTATTCTGAACACCTCACATCTCATAATATTGTTTTTAGGGCAAAAGGTTGCACCGAGGTAGCTGGATAACTATGATAAGTGACACAAATGTGAAGCACAAGCAAGTGGCTCATCTAGGAGTGGCACTGCAGCGGCAGACAGGATGGCAGTTTAAAAAACTAGGCCCCAACAAAACAGCGGCTGCTAATGCAGATTTTTGTTGCTGAGTGATAGCCCCGGAGACAGGAGTGCAGAGGTCATGAAAGAAAGTCAGGAGATGGAATACCACGTGGATCCCACTAACTTGCAGCCCAATGGGATTATTTGAGAAATTCATGGTATTCATTCTGTCCAGATTCTGTCCAGAAACTGTCTGGGAATTCATGGATCATATCTGGCCTGAATGCACAAAGGTCTTCATGATGACCATCCCCAGCTGTTGATAGGCCTCCTTCTTCCCACCCACCCATCCATTCATCCATCCTGGACATCCTATCCAAAAAGAAGTAGGATAGAGAAAGAGGAGATCATGGATGTCCCCGATTACATCTTTTCAACTATAATAGATGATGTGGAGAGAGAAGACCTTCATATGATGGAACAGGCGCTGCCACCTATCTGGCTTCCCCCCAAAGAGCAAGGCTCTGTAGCTCAGGAAGTGTCTATGCCGATCTGATTGGTAGTCTCTGTCTGTTGGTCAACACTCTTCAGGGGATGGCAACACAGAATAACAACAGTGACATTAATTTGCCAACTGATAACTAGCCTAATTCCTTGACAACAACAAGGCCCATGTGGCCAGTTTATAATATGACCCCCAGTGTGCAGAGAGGAGCTCCCTTATGACACTAATCCAATAGCCATGTCTGATCCATCAGCCATGTATGGTCAGCCCAGTTTTTGGCCTTCTACATTCTAACATCATAATAACAAAAAACAATTAAAATATTTTCCTTTGTTTATGTTTTTGTGTTGTACATTTTGAAGAGTTTTAGAATTTAGGAGATTTGTAAGTATAGCTTTTAGCTTAAAGAGCATGTAACTGTTTTTAAGCACTTATTTTTCTTTAATGTTTTAAGACAAAAACCTTTCTGTATCCCAATAACTGTTAAAAAAAGTCACTGTAATTAATGTTCATGTTTGTTTTTTAGATTTTATACTTGTTTTGCTTAGAAAATATAATAAAAATATTTCACAATAAATTTAATCTGATTGCTAAACTCTAGGATTATTACCAGTCTTCCTTCCTAATCGTACATGTTCAGTTTAAAACCCAATAAGACCCCTATCTGGCTTGATCATGTTTACGATGTGCAGCCGAGGAGCAGTGGGCGTTTCGTGCAGGGCTGAGTTGGTCTGTGAGTGTGCTGTGCTGTGTATCTGTTTTTATTATTTTAATATCTAATAAGACCACTATCTGGCTTTATCGTGTAAAAAGATGGGGTACAGACAGCAGCCACAGTACTGTATAAAAAGATGGGGTACGGACAGCAGCCACAGTACCGTATAAATATATGGGGTACAGACAGCTGTCACAGTACCTTATAAACAGATGGGGTACAGACAGCACTCACAGTACCTTATAAACAGATGGTACGGAGCTACGGAGAGCAGTCACAGCACGCAGGACAGAGACATTTTTTTCTTTTTTTAAACTTTTAATAATTTTATTCATTTAAAAAAAACAGTGGGGTACAGCCTGCGGTCACAGCAGTACCTTATAAACGGGTACGGACCTGCGGACAGCAGTCACAGTACCGTATAAACAGATGGGGTACGGACAGCACTCACAGTACCTTATAAACAGATGGGGTACAGAGCTATGGAGAGCAGTCACAGTACGTGGGACAGAGAATTTTTTTTTCTTTTTTTTAACTTTTAATAATTTTATTAATAAAAAAAACAGTGGGGTACGGCCTGCGGTCAAAGCAGTACCTTATAAACTGATATGGAGCTGCGGACAGCAGTCACAGTACCCTATAAACAGATGGGGTACCAGCAGTCACAGTAACGTATAAACAGATGAGGTACAGAGCTGCGGACAGTAGTCACAGTACCGTATAAACAGATGGGGTACCAGCAGTCACAGTAATGTATAAACAGAGGTACGGAGCTATAGACGGCAGTCACAGTATCGGCATATACTGTACTACACACAGTGGATGTACAGTATGCAGTGCACTGCACACACTGGGTTATGTAGAGTTATACACTTTAAAACAATACTGCTGGTGGTGCTACTAAAACTTAAATAAAATTAGAACTTGTGGCCACTGCCTATAGTGCCTATGAAACAAAGCTGGTGCCCACTGCCTATGAAGCAACAAAGCTGGTGCCTCTGCCCACTGCCTATGAAACAAAGCTGCCCACTGACTTTGAAACAAAGCTGGTGCCTCTGCCCACTGCCAGTGCCTTTAAAACAAAGCTGGTGCCCACTGCCTATGAAACAACAAAGCTGGTGCCTCTGCCCACTGCCTATGAAACAAAGCTGGTGCCTCTGCCCACTGCCAGTGCCTTTAAAACAAAGCTGCCTATGAAACAACAAAGCTGCTCACTGTAATGCTGCACTAAAGCTGCCCACTATCGCTCAGAGCTGCCCAATGCAGTTTTACTTTTTTTTTAAAGTAAACTTGTTTGACTTTGCACTGAGCACGCAGTGAGCACACCAGTGGAGCATGCTGTTTCCCCGTCTCTGGATCCCAGATAATGGCGACGAACCACTGGCTTGGCGCCTTATATGGAATCCAGGTCTCGCGAGAATCCGACGGCGGGAAGGCGCCGTTCGGCCTCACTTTGGGATCCAAGTCTAGCGGGAATTGCCTCGCCTCGGTAATACTCGGATCCCCAAGTTCGTAGCGGTTCGTATTCTTCAGAATCCGGACCGCACATCTCTAGTAACAATCTAAAAAAACAGAGAAGAAAGGTGCGCTCCATGGTGCAGATAAAACAAGATTTATTGGGGAAACACACACTGATTCTCCAGACAATTTAAAAGACATTTGCTCGTACCAAGTGCACTGTGGGCTGGTTACCACATGGAGAAATCTAAATACCCGGGGCAAACAGCTGCACGGTGAATACCAGGAGATCTGGAACCAGGGCTGCCGAGGACGCTGGGTTGTGCCGAAGGTACAATGGAAACCGGAGCCAGGGATGTCAGCGTGAGGAGAAGCCGGGACCAGGAGAGAAGCGGGTATCACAAGCCACGCCTTATCACAAGCCACGCCTTATATATATATAAATAAAATAAACAGTGTAGGAGGGGGGACAAGAAGGTCCTTGTCCCCCCCCTACACTGGATTAAGTTGTTACTAGTGACTCTGTGGCTGCCTTGATAAAAAATCTGGTCGCGATTTAACAGCGACAGAAATTAAAATCCTTCAAAAAGGTTTAAAGTTTGCTCCCACCTTCAAACCCAATAGCTTTGACCTATTCCTTGATATCCAGAAATTTATTCGGAAACTCACAATCAAACGTTTTTTCGAATCGAGAGATACTGTTGACACTTTATTACCGTCTAATTCTCTGACACCTTTTAAACCTGTTTCCACTTTTTACCCAACACACTGTAGGGGTAGTTTTTTAGACTGTTTTAATAAGGTTGTTTTGGATGAAATCAACAAAATTTTAAACAAAGGAAATTCAAAACACAGGAAAAAGTGCAATCTCACAAAAAAAGAATTTGAAGCCCTGGAAGTCCTCAGAGAGGACAAGTCTGTAGTCATTAAACCTGCAGACAAGGGTGGTGGTGTTGTTATTATGAAAAAAGAACTATATGTAGAAGAGATCAATAGGCAATTAACCCAAGATAACACATATAAAAAGCTGAAAAGCGATCCAACCATGCGCATCAGCAAAGCGCTATTGGATCTGACCACCCAGGCCCTTACGAAAAATATTATTTCCAAAAAAGAATTTGAATTCTTAAACCTAAAAGAACCTTCAGTACCATCTCTGTATATCATTCCCAAGGTTCATAAAGATGCTAATAAACCCCCGGGAAGGCCTATTGTTTCTGGCTGTAATAGCCTCACCAGTAATCTTTCTGCTTATGTAGACTATTTTTTACAACCTATTGTGTCAACAACAAAAGCTTATCTGAAAGATACTGGTAATCTGCTTCGAAACCTAAATAATTATGAGTGGCATGAAGGAGACATTCTCTGTAGTGCAGATGTAAGCACCCTTTATACCATCATTCGTAAAGACCTTGGCTTACAAGCTGTCTCCTTCTTTCTCGATATGTCCTCATTGAATACAGATCTAAAAAGTTTCATTTTAGAAAGTATTGATTTTATCTTGTCAAATAATTACTTTTATCATGACGGTAGTTTTTATCTACAGTGCGTTGGGACTGCTATGGGCACCAGATTTGCCCCCAGCTACGCTAACCTGTTCATGTCCTACTGGGAACATCTTAGGATTTGGCAGGGTGGCGTTCTGGGGGCGGGTCTGGTGCTCTGGCAGCGTTTTATTGATGATATTTTCTTTGTATGGAGAGATGGTCAGGAGAATCTTTTAACTTTTTGTGATGATCTTAATTCGAATGATTTCTCCATCAATTTGACTTTTAACACAAGTCTAGTAGAAATATCATTTTTGGATTTAACCATTTATATTGCCAATGGTAGGGTGAACACCAAAACTTTCAGGAAACCCACAGATTCAAATGGTTACATAGATACGACAGGCCAACATCATACCAATTGGCTTAAGGGTATTCCGTTTGGCCATTTCACCCGGATCAAAAGAAATTGTTCGAATCTGGAAGTTTGCCATGAACAAATAGAGGAAGTGTCTGAAAGACTGGCAGCAAAAGGATATTCTACAGATGTCTTAAATACAGCTAAGAATAAAATTCATAATTTAGAAAGGAGTGATCTCCTAAAAGAGAAAATGCCAATTGAAGATAAAGATAATAAATTTCAATGGGCCTTTATCTCACAGTTTAACCACCTTCACTCCAAAATTGAGACTGTTTTTAAAAGAAACTGGCACCTTATCAAACAAGACCCCATTTTAGGGCATATTATTCCAGATAAACCCATTTTTATTTATAGAAAAGCACCATCGTTGAAAAGCCATCTAGTGAGAAGTACTATTGACATTGGCCCTAGACAAAGCATAAGAACTAAAGGGTTCCACCGCTGTGGGGAATGCCTGATGTGCAGAACAGTCAAAACCCCACATCGGAAAATGACTGACTTTGAAGTTAAAAACAAAAAGTATAAAATAAATGAGTTTATAACTTGTCACTCCAAAAATATAATTTATTTGTTAGAGTGTTCATGTCACCTTTTCTATGTCGGAAGGACCAGTCGTCAATTGAAAGTGAGGCTCGCTGAACATGTCTATAATATTCGTAAAGGTTTGGCGAGCCATACTTTATCAGAACATTTTAAAAATGAACACCAGTCAAATGAATGCTGTCTTATAAATTTTTGGGGGATACAGCTAATCACCCCTAGATGGCGCACAAGAGATTTAGACAAAAGACTAGCACAGACGGAAATGAGATGGATTCACCGTCTAAACACCCTTGTTCCCGAGGGGTTAAATGGTGAATTCGAGCTTAAACATTTTCTGTCATAAACTGCTGCTATATCTCTTGTTTTTTTAAATTTATTGCTTTTAAATTTACTTTTTTATATTTACTGCTGCTATATAAAAAAACAATTTGTTTCTATTTTACTATTTTTATCCAATTGATTTTTCTATATATACTGTTATCAATTTTAGGGTATTCCCTGACCATCTCTTCACATATTTTTTTTATGAAATGACTGTTGGGAATTTATTTATGAATTAATGTCTGTAATTATATCATATATGGCTTTCTATGTATTATTTATTATATACAGTGCGAACAAGAATTTGGCTCTTAATATAATCATGCTTCCTGTCCTCTGATGTGACGCTCCGTGCGCATAAGAGAGCTTGGAACGCACTATGAGCGGAGGTTGGAACGCACGGCCATTTTATTCATGCCGAAAGGCGGAAGTTAATACACGCTCACAGTTGCGCTGGTTGTGGAGCGCAGCATGTGACGTGCCTTTGAAACGCACAGCCATATCTGTTTGCACTGATAGGTGCATACATATTCTTGCCTCCTATGAGCCACCGTATATAAGGAAGTACTTTTGTACCATCTAACACGCTACTGAGGAAGGACCATTGGCTTGAAATGCATTTGGCGTGTTCTGTATAATTATTGCACCCGAGGACTCTGCCCTGTGGTTATCTAAGGATCCAGTCCCTACCAGACTGGATCCTTAGATAACCACAGGACTTTGGACTTTACCTTTGGACCGCAGCATTGCCTTGAGGACTTATTTTAAATACATGCTTGTATTTTTTCTTCAAATTGTAAGTGCACATCTTTTATTAAAAATCACTGTTTAAAAAGTTATGCACTATATTTTCCCATTTGTGTCATTTCATATTACAACCCACTGCTGGGAGGACGTGGTTAATTGAGGATCCATACTATAATTAAGGATTCCCATTCATCTTGGACCCCATTGGTGACATTTTTTGAACCTATTCACATTGACTATAATATATGAGAACAACATCAGCGCTCAAACCATTTAATCCTTCTTTCTGCATATTGTTCACACCAGGTGGTTTTGAATGTCACCTTTTTAAGTGGTTAAGCTGCTTTTTGTGTTATGCGCACCAGATCAACTAGTACTCTTTGTCCTACAGGACCAAAACATAGGCAGATCCTGCTTGCAAAAATAACACACTGGATTTCTTTGGAGGAAACGTTACGCCGCCACGCTTTAGGGTGACGTGGAGAGTGGTGGTGTTTTAGGTGTTTTACCATATGAACTACTGAGATCACATCTCACATCTCATGCCATGCGATTTCACTCAGGGTGCAGTGAATAAATTAACTAAATTAACTACTGAGATCACATCGCACACTTTGCAAGGCAAAAAAAGCGATGTGATGTGCGATGTGATTTAACTACGCAGAATAGCCCACTAAGCAAATAGCTTAGTGGGTGCCCTGCTAGGAAACAAGTACAGATTTTTTTAGTGTTTCATTATTAAATTTGCTATTATTTTTAGTGCAGTCTCTTTCTCTTCTTTTTACCTTTTTGAACTTCAGACTGGTGAGTCCCTTTGGTATTACTTGGTGCACTGCTTATTCGCAGTACTCCTAAATGGCACCACAGCAGGCGACTGGTCTAAGGTGAGAGTGCAGGTCTAAATTTATATATATATATATATATATATATATATATGGGCAAAAACAAAGAGGAAGGTGCGCTTCATGGTGCATTAAAAGGGTTTTTAATGAATAACAAGTGTTGGACAAAGGGGAGCAGGGCATTTGCTCGTACCAGAATTAAAACAGGGTGGACTGGATACCACGTGACATGACATATATCAACCAGGCTAGGCAGCTGGGCAATCCTGGTCCCAAAGAACCGAGTACCTCAAAAAGCGCCCCCCGCTGGGTTGCGGGCAGACGCCTGAAGGAGAGCGGGATCGGGCGGAGAGTCCACAGGAGCAGCAAGCCAGTGAATGCGGATAGCCAGGCCCTGACTAGTTTCGTCACTGGGACTTCATCAGAGGGCGTGGCTTCCGCACATACTCACATCCCTTAAAAAGGCCTGGGATGTCAATCATCTGCCACAGCTCACGGGGCGTCGGCCCACATAAAGCTTAATGCTTAATAAAATTGCAGGCAGATGACTTCGGACAAGAAAATTATTATATCTGTCCAAAGATATTGCACAATGAAAAAATGAAGTACTTTAAAAAAGCCGCGAAAATATATGTCACGTCTTACAATTTATATGCCACAAACATACAAAATCTGTTTCTTAAAGGGACAGTACTCCCCAAAAAAACATGAAAAATTTCATAAAATTTTAGTCTTCTTGACATTAAAAAATTAAGTACTTTAAAAAGCTGTGAGATTATATGTCACGTCTTATAATTCATATGCAACAAACATACAAAATCTATTTCTTAAAGGGACAGTACTCCCTAAAAAAACATGAAAAATTTCATAAAATTTCTTGACATTAAAAAAGTAAGTACTTTAAGAAAGCTGTGAGATTATATGTCACATCTTATAATTCATATGCAACAAACATACAAAATCTGCTTCTTAAAGGGACAGTACTCCCCAAAAAAACATGAAAAATTTCATAAAATATAGGTGTTTTAAAAAAACGCGAGAATATATGTCACGTCTTAGAATCTAAATGCAACAAACATACAAGATCTATTTCTTAAAGGGACAGTACTCCCTAAGAATAAAAAAACATGAAAAATGTCAAAAATTATATATTTTAAAAAACACATTAAAAAATGCTAAAACAAGAAAATATATAGTAGACAGTTAAGCTCAATTGATGAAAGGTGTAATCTCGTATCCTTCATTGAGTCCTAACGAACACAATGTTTTTAGTTTAAGGATCCAAAACGTTTCCCTTTTCAACAATGCCTTCTCCCGATCACCTCCCCGCTTCCCTTGCTGGACTATTTCAATCCCCTTAAAGTTTAAGCTGGAAGGGTTGCAGTTATGATTTTTACTAAAATGACGGGACACACTGTGATTGGTTATACCATGCTTAATGTTTCTTATATGTTCAAAGATACGGATTTTTAAACATCTCTTAGTTTTCCCGACATATTTAAGGCCACAGCCACAAGTTAACAAATAGATTACAAACATGGAGTTACAATTTATGAACTCTCTAATTTTAAAATCTGAATCCGCAATAGCGGGACCCTTATGTGCATAAGGGCAAGCTTTACAGCTATTACATGGATAAAAACCTTTGATAGACAAGAATGTTTCAGATACTGGGTTCTCCTTTACCACTTCTAGTTGACTTCTTGCTACCATAGTTTTTACTGTTCTAGATCTCTTATAAACAATTCGAGGAGCTGGCTGAATGTGTCCGGATAAAACCGGGTCTAATTTAAGTACATGCCAGTGCTTTCTAAAGATGGAATTTATCTCCTTTTCTTTGTTATTATATTCAGTAATGAACAGTACTTCGTTATCAAAGGTAGTTTTTGTTGAATCTACTGTCTTTACATTTCTGTCTAAAAGAAAACTTTCAGATATTGAATTAGCGGTATTGCGAAAAGGGCTTTCCTTCGCACCGACCAATGGCCCCAATAAAGTTGATCTTTTAATTGACCTTAATTTATTCGCCAGAAAGCTTACATTAAAACGACATTTTCTTCGAAAGCCACCTAGCGCTGACCCAGATAGGGTTAATGTAAATGATGTAAAATCAATGTCAGGTCTTAAATTAAAATCAAATTTTTATCCGCTTGAGTCTAGGGGCCCCTACATTGATTTGTTTTCCGAACTTGTTAAAAAAGATCTCGATAAAATTGAGGTGTTTAAAAATAGTACAAATAACCTTAGTAGGAAAGAACAACAGGCTTTGAAAAATTTAGCTTCTGATGTGTCTATTGTTATAAAGAGCGCCGACAAAGGCGGAGGTGTGGTCATCATGGATAGGGATCAATATATAAATGAGGCATATCGGATGCTTGGCGATATGGATTCCTACAGTAAATTGATAAAAGATCCCACTGATACATATCTGGCCGAACTTGAAGTATTGCTTAAAAGGGGCCTGTCTGAGAAACTTATTAATAAGGATGAATACAGATACCTTCACAACACTACTCCCAATTTTGCAACCTTCTATCACCTGCCGAAGGTGCATAAAAATAGGACGACACCCCCAGGTCGCCCTATTGTTGCGGGAATCGGCTCGCTTACAGCCCGCATCTCCGAATATGTTGATTCTTTCATTAAAAAATATGTACCAGCTCTTCAAACATATATTAGAGACTCCACACACCTCTTGCAGATGGTTAAGGATTTTAATTGGGAGAAAGATCTTTGTTTTGCCACGGTCGACGTTCAAACTTTGTATACGTGTATCCCTCATGAAAAAGGGATTCAGGCGGTGAGGTGCTGCTTAGAGAAAGATGCAGCAATGACCCCTGAAAGGATAAATTTTATCTGTGATTGTTTACAGTTCGTATTGAAACGAAACTATTTTGAATTTCTGGGCGACTGGTACCTTCAGACATGCGGGACAGCAATGGGGACGATTTGTGCCCCTAGTCTGGCTAATATCTACATGGGCCAATGGGAATCGTCTTCCATCACTGTGCAGTGTACTGACAATGTAGCGCTTTTTAAGCGCTACATTGATGATATCATTATTATATGGAGAGGAGATGAATGCTCTTTTAATGAATTTTTAAAGGGATTAAATTCTAATGAGTTCAATTTGAGATTTACATCAAATTTTCATAAATCTCGTATTGAGTTCCTTGACATTGTACTAAGTACCGAAAATTTTCCTGAAAGTAATGTTATTGAAACTTGTACATTTTTCAAGACAGTAGACTCTAATAGCTACCTTGATTATACCAGCTGTCATTACGGCCCATGGAAGGATAATATCCCCTTTTCACAATTTTTGAGACTCAGAAGGAATTGTTCTAGTATAGAGAAGTTCAATGAGCAATCCTCTGTGTACATTAAAAGATTTAAAGATAAGGGGTATCCTTCAGGGATTGTTCAAGGGGCTCTCGACAAAGCAAAAAACCGTGATAGGAACAGCCTTTTAAATGTAAAGACAGTAGATTCAACAAAAACTACCTTTGATAACGAAGTACTGTTCATTACTGAATATAATAACAAAGAAAAGGAGATAAATTCCATCTTTAGAAAGCACTGGCATGTACTTAAATTAGACCCGGTTTTATCCGGACACATTCAGCCAGCTCCTCGAATTGTTTATAAGAGATCTAGAACAGTAAAAACTATGGTAGCAAGAAGTCAACTAGAAGTGGTAAAGGAGAACCCAGTATCTGAAACATTCTTGTCTATCAAAGGTTTTTATCCATGTAATAGCTGTAAAGCTTGCCCTTATGCACATAAGGGTCCCGCTATTGCGGATTCAGATTTTAAAATTAGAGAGTTCATAAATTGTAACTCCATGTTTGTAATCTATTTGTTAACTTGTGGCTGTGGCCTTAAATATGTCGGGAAAACTAAGAGATGTTTAAAAATCCGTATCTTTGAACATATAAGAAACATTAAGCATGGTATAACCAATCACAGTGTGTCCCGTCATTTTAGTAAAAATCATAACTGCAACCCTTCCAGCTTAAACTTTAAGGGGATTGAAATAGTCCAGCAAGGGAAGCGGGGAGGTGATCGGGAGAAGGCATTGTTGAAAAGGGAAACGTTTTGGATCCTTAAACTAAAAACATTGTGTCCGTTAGGACTCAATGAAGGATACGAGATTACACCTTTCATCAATTGAGCTTAACTGTCTACTATATATTTTCTTGTTTTAGCATTTTTTAATGTGTTTTTTAAAATATATAATTTTTGACATTTTTCATGTTTTTTTATTCTTAGGGAGTACTGTCCCTTTAAGAAATAGATCTTGTATGTTTGTTGCATTTAGATTCTAAGACGTGACATATATTCTCGCGTTTTTTTAAAACACCTATATTTTATGAAATTTTTCATGTTTTTTTGGGGAGTACTGTCCCTTTAAGAAGCAGATTTTGTATGTTTGTTGCATATGAATTATAAGATGTGACATATAATCTCACAGCTTTCTTAAAGTACTTACTTTTTTAATGTCAAGAAATTTTATGAAATTTTTCATGTTTTTTTAGGGAGTACTGTCCCTTTAAGAAATAGATTTTGTATGTTTGTTGCATATGAATTATAAGACGTGACATATAATCTCACAGCTTTTTAAAGTACTTAATTTTTTAATGTCAAGAAGACTAAAATTTTATGAAATTTTTCATGTTTTTTTGGGGAGTACTGTCCCTTTAAGAAACAGATTTTGTATGTTTGTGGCATATAAATTGTAAGACGTGACATATATTTTCGCGGCTTTTTTAAAGTACTTCATTTTTTCATTGTGCAATATCTTTGGACAGATATAATAATTTTCTTGTCCGAAGTCATCTGCCTGCAATTTTATTAAGCATTAAGCTTTATGTGGGCCGACGCCCCGTGAGCTGTGGCAGATGATTGACATCCCAGGCCTTTTTAAGGGATGTGAGTATGTGCGGAAGCCACGCCCTCTGATGAAGTCCCAGTGACAAAACTAGTCAGGGCCTGGCTATCCGCATTCACTGGCTTGCTGCTCCTGTGGACTCTCCGCCCGATCCCGCTCTCCTTCAGGCGTCTGCCCGCAACCCAGCGGGGGGCGCTTTTTGAGGTACTCGGTTCTTTGGGACCAGGATTGCCCAGCTGCCTAGCCTGGTTGATATATGTCATGTCACGTGGTATCCAGTCCACCCTGTTTTAATTCTGGTACGAGCAAATGCCCTGCTCCCCTTTGTCCAACACTTGTTATTCATTAAAAACCCTTTTAATGCACCATGAAGCGCACCTTCCTCTTTGTTTTTGCCCAGATTTCTACCTCATTGGATCCTTGAGGATTTGTTTCTGAAGGTTGCTGCAGTCCGCACACATAAGGACTTTGGTCTTGGCTAATATATTCCTTCTACTCAGCTAAAGGAACATTCACTGGATTTTCCAATTCCTACACTCAGCGCTGGTTTTACTATTTGATACATATATATATATATATATATATATATATATATATATATATATAACTTCCAATTTCCCAGAGGAAAATAACGGCACTCAAGAGACTGGTAAACAAAAATAAGGATTGTATTCCAGGTTAACAGGGAACGTTTCGGGGAGTGACCCCCGTCTTCAGCCCCAACCTACAGCTGAAGACGGGGGTCACTCCCCAAAACGTTCCCTGTTAACCTGGAATACAATCCTTATTTTTGTTTACCAATCTCTTGAGTGCCGTTATTTTCCTCTGGGAAATTGGAAGTTATCTATCACTATCTCTGGCACCGGGAGCAAGTTGACTGTATTATCCAAGGAGTGCCGGCATTTGTTGGATCTGTATATATATATATTATGTGTTGTTTGTCTCTTCGTGTTTGTAATTGTATTTTTTGCATTTGTATTGTTAACATGGTGTGCGCAACATATTCACATGTTGTTGTTTTAGGTCGCCATGGCAACCCTGTCACTGATGATGCGCCCTTCCGGGTTGGTGGAACCTTTCTTCCTTCCCCTGAATTCCGGCCGGCACTTTGGTTCCGTTTCTGGCGTCACTTCCGGTGCGGCGATTCCGAGATGACGGCGGGAGGCGGAGAGGCGGGAGAATAGGTGAACCATGACGGTGAGCGGCGCTGATTACAGCAGATGAGTGATAATGCTGAGACCCTATTTAATGCCTGTCCTCTGTGCATGTTTTGAACGACCCCTCTTGATGAAGGTGCTGCATAGCACCGAAACGGCCGTCGAGGATGACGATGTGTTTCTGGCGTATGATGTAATGTATAGCCTGTTGGGTGTCTACTAATACCTCTTTGCTATGAGGATGTGAAGTCTTTTGAAAAGATTAAATGGATTATTGAATTTATCTGGACTGGTGCTGGTTTCTCTGTTACAAGGGACACTGAGAATATCTGATTGATTTACCGTGCACAGTCAACTATCAACTAATAGCGTGAAATAATTACCTTCGATATATTCAGTCACCTCTGGTTTACCTTACCTTTACTGATCTGATCAGGAGAACACAAGAATAAGAAACACACAGGTTCATCATTGCAAGTATTCTATCGTTTATTTGCACGGACACATATTTGTACAGTAACAAAAGCATGGACCTCCCTTCAGGGGTAGGTCTTACAGGAAATTCATACATATTCATTATGACCCTCCTCAATGGGGTTGGGCTTCAACCAGAATATTGGTTCAAACATGATTTGCGTAGCAGACGTGCACTTCCATTTTGTAACAAAGGAGTGGTCTTCCAGTAAACTGGATTACCCTAGACCTCCCATATTCCGGCCCCCTAATGCTGTTTGTCTGGAAAACACCTAATGCCTTACATAGGCAGAAATCTGGTTCTAGCTGCCTCCTGTGGTCACTGACCACTGTCTGGAAATACAGTACTTCCTCAAACCTGGGTGTAACTTCTAATGTTTCAGCAAACGCTGCAAAAGCCAAATATCAGCCTACAAATCACATTGTTTAACTTATTGTGAAATTTATCAGCTCATATGTGCTTTATCTATTACCCATATGAATATGCAGACCCCAGGGGGGTCTCTATCATTCCCTCATTTTGTAAATGATATCACAATCAATTTAATAATCCTTTACAATTACCAATATATATATATTATGGATATGAATATGCAGAAAGCTGTATATATGCTATTGGACAGAAAAAGCACACATTAGTATTCTGAAGGCAATATAAGCAAATATACCTAATCCTATAATTTTCAGGGCGAACATGAGAATTCCTATAACCCATCTACTGATTCCTGAGAACCATGTTGCTGGATTAAGCTAAATTAACCATCCTGAATTCCCTTTAATAATCTGCTTCTTCAAATCCTTGACTCTAGCTGTGTTCCTCTATAACAGGGCTCCTCAAACTATCTTTCTCTGGGATCCCATCAGGAAATAAAAATAATGACTGGACCCCAGCAAGTTACTGCAGAAGGTCATAACATCACATGTGTAGTCAGCAGACAGCACATGCATGGCAGCATTTGTGGAGGCACAGAGTGATTGGAGGAGTCTAGAATAACAGACAATTCAACAGATGTTCCAGACTCCCTGAATCACTGACTGAGATTAGAAAAATAATCAGCCTGATGGGCAGCAATAGGGAGTTATGACCCCATGCTGAGAAAGTCGGGACCCACTTTTTTTTAGAACTGCTGCTCTATAGTATCTTCAATTTACATCAGACTGGTAATTATAACATGCTCTTGGTACAGCCAAACACATATCTGTTTTTTAGCTGCACGGTACCATCTGAATATTTACAAATAATTTTGATCTGTGGCATTAACATAAAAATAATCCTTTTTGGTCATTCTGCTTATCAGAATGTCTACCTAGTCTATTAGCTAGTGAGGAGTTACAAAAATACCCAGTGATGCTAATATTTATCAACTCTATAGTAGTTAATGGGACTCCTAACCAACGCTTGGATCCCATGCCTTGAAAAAGATAGCTAGTCTATCGAAACCGGTTGGCCAGAAGGGGACCAGCGCAGTGGATTCCATCCAACGGGAAGGAGAACTTATCAGGGCCTGTTTTGTTTAACCACCTATGCTATTTTTGTCTGCAATTCTTTGTAGACCATCCTATTTGTCTTTTCTTATGCATAATAATAATAATACATTTGGACAGTGAATTTGGACCTCATACTGAGGATCCGGAGTGCCTATGGTGACTTCACTGTCCCTCCCTATGCGCTATTTTCTGACAATATTCCTTTTAATTGATAATAATTATCGTTTAAACAGTATATCACTATTGTTGGGTATAATTTTTTTTTCTTTTTTTTTTTTTTTTTACCCCATGTGGGAGGACCGTTTGGACCCGAAAGACCATTTGATTTAGAGTTTCAGCACTCAGAAACATACCAAGGTCCTTTTCTGTGGTAATGCATGGATCTTGAATTAAAAGGGGAAAGTGAACAGACCCAGCAATCTCTTAATTTTAATTTTTGCTACTTGGTAATGGGCCTGTACTATTTGAGTCAGCCCATGTCTGAGGCTTCTCTGCTTTATCAGAAACGTAATCAGGTATCTTCATTATCATTACCATAAACCATATTACTGTCACTTATCGTAGCTGCTAGGCACAAAATACAGCCTCAGACCCTTATCAGGTTTGGGCCTTAATAACATTTTAGCAAACTGCATCGTTGAACTTAACTTTCAGCTTTTGAGCTTTGCAGATGTTGGAGTAGTCAGTTTGGACTTGTAGTTCAGGCATATACTGCAGTTCTGTGCTCTTTGGTACTGTAACTGCTTCTTTCTTTCTGTGGACTTGTCATTGCAGCTTGCTTTGCTTCAGCATCTGCTAGATTGCTTTCTCTGGTCTGGCTCCCTGTGTGTGCTTGTATCTTTATGATAGTTACTTTGTATGACTTCATCAATGCTTGGAAAAGTTTTTTTTTATGAGGTCAGCGTGCTGTATCTGGAATCTGTATAAAGTTTTGCTGTTGTGTTCTTCGCATGTTTCAATGCTTTAGTGAGGGCCACAAGTTCTGCTTCTTATGCTGACAGCTGTACTGGTAAGGCTCTAGAAATCACCACCTCACTCTCTGTGGTGACATCATAGTCAGTGTAGGGTGTGCCATCTTCATAATATCTGGACCCATCAATATACAGTTCATAATGAGCATTGGGTATGGGGATGTCACGGACGTATGGGAATGTCTGAGTCTCTTGTTTCATCAAAGCAAGTCAATCATGGGAAAAATTTATGACATGAATATTCGCTTCTCACCTCCACCTTCTTCCGAATCTACTTCCATTCTCTGGGCTGCTGTAGATAAAGGTGTGCTTGTAGAAGGTGCTTGTTCCAATATTCTCCCTCATTTTGAACATTTGATGTTCACACGAGAATTGTTGGCGGGTTAAGATGCATCTCTTTATTGTCGCATTGGTTGCACTCAATATGGAACTTCATACTTTTTGAGTCTGGCTGCTGATAGGTGCTTAGTTCTGGCTTATTGCAGAATTTCAGTTACCACATGTGGTACTTGTACAGTCAGTTCATGATTGAGAACAATGTCTTTTAATACAGCCGCAGGTGCTTCTTGGATAATATTTGTAGCTGCGTAAGGACTCCCAGTGCGTGTTCCTTTTCCTTATGACAGTAGAGGAAAAAGGATTTTGAATAGTCTGTAAAGCCTAGAGCCAGTGAAGAAGCTATGGCTGCCTTTAGTTGCTGAATCGCTTGAGACATTTCTTCATCTGATGGGCATGGACTTCTTTGTAGCATCGTACAAGGTTTGCATATAAACGGATGCAAGAGGGATCCAGTCCCTGCAATAGCCAGCCAGGCATAGGAATGACCTTATTTGTTTAACAGTCTTTGGTACCTTGGCTTGCAGTATGAGCTTATTCCTCTCTTCTGTCAGGTATCTGATGCCTTGAGAAATGCAGTGGCCCAAGAATATGACTTTGTGTTTGCAGGGCTGTAATTTGTCTTTCGATGCCCTGCAGTCTTGCTCTTTCAGGAACTTGAGTAGGGACACTGTTTCCTTATGGCATTTTGGCTTGAGTTGTTGTGCTTAACAGGAGGTCATCATCGCAAGCTGGGTGTCTTCTGTGTAGAGGGGTCTCCAAGCCTGGAGAACCAGTGACATGCAGTTAATAACAGTATTGTTTGCTAACAGTTCTTGTGAGTCTTTGATGATAAGCATAGAGCAGAGTGCATTGGCCAATCATTCACCGTAAACCAGGCCCCTGATGGTGGGATCTGATCCAGCAAGGTGTGTCGATTTTAGGCACAATGGGACAGTTTATTCACAGTCTTTCAATGACTTCTCTTGTACCAGTCTGTATTGAACTTCACCAGAACCGGTGACATATTTCTGGACAGAACAGGTGTATTGCTGTGGAGATCTGCACTGCACAAGGACACCAGACCACAGGAAGGCTTGGACTTATTTGCTGATGGCTGCTGGCTGCTGTTTGTTCTGTGGTGAGTGGACATTGCAGTTGCATGCTGACATCCAATATTCATTTTTTTTTTCTTTCCAAATCGGGCAGCATGGTATCAGCAAAGTCTGCAGGAAAACTTTCTAAAAGAACACAAAATACAGCAACTTCTATTTCTGGCATATAGTTTTTTTATACTATTTGACCTTTATTTCATGCCTGTCTTTGATGCTTGCATAAATTGCAGAATATCAGCTCCTAATAGGTTAACACAACATGTTGTGACATGATGTCACATGATGTGAGGAATTAAACTTTGTATGGGCGTTCATTTATCATTGATAGGTTAAGGGGTTGGCTTACTCTTCTGGAGTAGGAGTGTCTGTCCGCCCACCCAAGTACCTTTTAATGTACTTCCTCATTTAGTTCATTTGATATTTCTATTTCACACACAGACATTACACATAATTGTATTACTAAGAGACTGTAGTTTCTGCCCTGTGTGAAGATCAACATGGAGTACTGCGTCTTCATACCTTCCCACGAGGTTAGTCAAGATGTTCTTTTTCCTTGAATATCTATCTGTGCTAAAACATTACCTTTTGGGTTTATTTGATGATCAACTATAAGGTCTGTCCCTAAAGTTGAACATTTTATACGGGTGCTTTGTTCTAATACATATACATATTTCCTCTTTTCTATATTTTTTTCCAACTTCCTCTAAATCTTTAAAAATCTGTAATTACACTTAATATTACATATGAACAAATTTAATTCAGGGCATAAAGCCATGGTTCCCAAAACTGTGTGTCTAGGCACCCTGGGGTGCCTCAGGACACTTGCAGGGGTGCCTTGGGTTGGTGGACCAGGATCAATTCATATTAGTTATGTGCAATGTAACAGGCAAAACAGTGCTGGTGGCTGCTAATTATAATATATGTAGACAAACAGGAGCAAATCCTGTCCCTCACCAGATAACTGTGACACATAAACACAATGTACATAATTTTATATATTTTCTGAATAAGAAACATTTGGCCTAGGGGTGCCTTGAAAACATAACAATAGCTTATTATAACTAAATTCTAGAGGACTTAACAATATTAAGCATTTCATTCAGGTCTTGGAATTAGTTCCCCCTTTTTTATTTTGTGTCACAGGAAGCATCTGGACTGTGAAATACATCTCTGTCTTTTGTATGTGGTATGAGTTCTGATTGCGCTACACTGAGTAATATTGTGCTCTGTTGGGTTCATTTATCACAATACTGTAAGTACTTATACTTGTTGTGATACTGTAAGTCTCAAATATCCATATAATCCTGTAACTGTGACTAGCAACCATCTGTAATTAGGAATTTCTGACATTCCTGATTTTTTTTTCTCCCGACCTTCGATGCAACGATTCTAAAAGGAACGTTCAATATTCTCACTCCCGTCACCTGACGCCGAACCATTCGTTCAAGGGCGTGGCTTTATCCACCTGTGGTGTGACGGGATATGTCTGTGTGCAAGGAAGTAAAACTGTGTATTGCTAGCTAGGATTTGTTATGGATCTGTCTAAGGCTGCTGTATGAAAATCAACAAACCCCTTCCACCATCTCAATATATCTCTATGAATGAGACATTGACCAATAGTACCTGTGAGAGTGCTGCTATTTTGAATGCATTTAAACACCAAGAATAAATTTGACCTTCAACTTTTTTCCACCAATTCTGTCTCTAAATGGCATCCAACAATAATAACAAAATCTACTACTTTGTGTTCATCAGTGACCTGAACAGTTGACTGAATTTATACTGGATCTTTAATGCCAGCCGTTATTTTTATACTAAAATAATGCCCACTAAAAATTGTCAAACAAAATACAATTTACATTTACAATCTGAACAAGGTGTGACATGGAACAATGTGACAATGTGAATTTGCAAGTCTCCTTTCTTTAGTCACTATTAAAAAACCTCATTATATTCATTTCAAAAACCTCTGTTTCAAATATGACAACCCAATACTAGGAAAGTTTGTCTGATCACATCATTTTGTACATTAACTGTAGTTTTAAAATCTGTTGGTCTTGCTACCGCAATTGTGATTCTCTATAATAATCTTTTATCTTATAACATAGGACTATACTATTTCTACACTTTACACAAGTTCCACGTAGTGACATAGGTCATAGAGACCACTATTCCATAAGGGCTGTGTCCTAATTGGTTCAATATAACACTGTGTACACACAGCACAATTTAGCATGAAATTTTAGATGACACTGAACCTTATTCACCTTAATATTTACCAGACAGTCAGACAACACAAAACATGTTTACAGATTTACTTTACCAAAGTGATACCACAGGGTGTAATCTTTCATGCTGGTTCCGTGAAGGTAACCATAGTTTATTCAACATTTACTTTAGACAGAACAGTATAAGAAACATTTCTACTGTCACAAAAAACTATTTCAAAATACAATGCATTGTTAAATGTGTGAACTGAATATTTCGGGTTACTAAAAATGGCTTAAAAGGGTGACATAAATGTATAATTTGTTCTATAATAAACGTGGCTAGACTGATGCACAGAGAGGGTCTGACTAAGCAACAGTGATCGTAAATCAACCAATCTTCTGTTTGCTTACCCGGGGTTGTCAGAGTCTCCCTGCGTTATCCAGCATAGAACTGAGACTATTAGATGTCTCCCCCTTTTGTTTGCCATTCCGGACTTGCAGCCCCCATATAATAGCGTGAAATAATTACCTTCGATATATTCAGTCACCTCTGGTTTACCTTACCTTTACTGATCTGATCAGGAGAACACAAGAATAAGAAACACACAGGTTCATCATTGCAAGTATTCTATCGTTTATTTGCACGGACACATATTTGTACAGTAACAAAAGCATGGACCTCCCTTCAGGGGTAGGTCTTACAGGAAATTCATACATATTCATTATGACCCTCCTCAATGGGGTTGGGCTTCAACCAGAATATTGGTTCAAACATGATTTGCGTAGCAGACGTGCACTTCCATTTTGTAACAAAGGAGTGGTCTTCCAGTAAACTGGATTACCCTAGACCTCCCATATTCCTGCCCCCTAATGCTGTTTGTCTGGAAAACACCTAATGCCTTACATAGGCAGAAATCTGGTTCTAGCTGCCTCCTGTGGTCACTGACCACTGTCTGGAAATACAGTACTTCCTCAAACCTGGGTGTAACTTCTAATGTTTCAGCAAACGCTGCAAAAGCCAAATATCAGCCTACAAATCACATTGTTTAACTTATTGTGAAATTTATCAGCTCATATGTGCTTTATCTATTACCCATATGAATATGCAGACCTCAGGGGGGTCTCTATCACTTTTGAAAAGATTAAATGGATTATTGAATTTATCTGGACTGGTGCTGGTTTCTCTGTTACAAGGGACACTGAGAATATCTGATTGATTTACCGTGCACAGTCAACTATCAACTTTGTGGAGTGTTGTGCGATTTACATCTGCTGCTATATTAGTTCTTATGGAACATTGAATTGCACCACCGATTGAATTGTTTTATCTCCAAGTGGAAAAAGTTTTCTATACACGTTTGTTCTATTGTGGTGGTCTCTTATTACCATTTGTTACAATGGATTTCGATGCCAGCGATCTCACTGGGACAAAAAGATTCTTGGATAAGGACGTTAACAAAATCCTGTTTACTGATACGGATGAATTGGCCTTTGATATAGACAGTCCTTCTGAGATACATACAGATTTGTTGCGTCTGCGAAAAAGGATGGTGGAGTTAGAACTCCACGGATGCACACTATCACAGTATCACAAGGAGGGCATTATTCCAAGAGGTTTTCGTATAAAAAATCAACCGACTCTTGGAAGGGCCAACAAGGATTTTTGTAAAAATTGGTGTTCTATTCTCAACCAGTGCAGCTTTGATTTAATTGTACTTGTGGTACAACAAGTCAATGCTGATATCGAGATCGTTAAGAGAGAGATTGCTATTTGTGAGAGTGAGGGTACCGCCATTTTGAAGGCGGATACATCAGTTGATTGGCTGACCAAATTGGAAGATGCTGTATTAGCATTCAAAACTGATTTATTGTCTTTCAAAAAAATAAAATATAAAAAGGTGAAGGATGATTACCGTGAATTGAGAGTGTACCCTTGGCTTACGGGCCAAGGCAGCAGACGTCCATGGAGGGAACAATATGTCCCCAATAAAAGGAGACGTGATGTTAATTTCACCGACCTTGAGTCGCAAACATCACACAGTGACTCAGATCAGTCTAGTAAATCTTTTTTAGGAGGACGGGCGGGAACCAGGAATGCCGCAAAACCAAGGGGCGTTGCAGGCGAGGGGGCGTCAGGCACCACAAGCACAAAAGGAAGGGGACGGCGGACACAGCCGAAATAATGGTCTTTAATTTATCCAAATATGTCCCAACAGAGGTGGAAATGTCCGTACTGAATAAAGGCCTCTCGTTTGTGCAAACGCTCAGGCAGAGGCCTTTTGATTGCGAGACTGAGTTATACCGCTTCCATCGGCAGTTACGCCTTAAAGATCACTTTCTGCGACATCCACCTGTAGAGACAGCCCATAAATCTACTCCTTTTAAGGCTAAAAGTGAGTTTGACCCCCCCTCGCCCAATGCCTCCATAGAGACATTCATGCGATTAGTAAAAAATGATGTCATGCCCGTCTTGAAAAAACCTGAGAGATTTTACTCTAATTTAACAAAACTTGAGTCACAGGCGGTCAGGTCTTTACGTGAGAATCCAGATATCATAATCCGCCCCGCCGACAAAGGTGGGGGATTGTGATACTGGATCGCACATATTATGTACAAGAGATTGAAGGTCAGCTAGCGGATTCAGACTGCTACCTGAAGTTGACCTATGACCCCACACAAAAATATAAAAAAGAGTTTGACTCTATAATAAAAATGGGGGTTGATAATTCATGGCTAGATGAGACAACCATGAAATTTCTTGTACAGGATTACCCGATCACGCCCCTGATATACTGTCTGCCTAAAGTGCATAAATCTTTGGTCTCCCCACATGGGAGACCAATAATTTCATCCATGGGCTCATTGAGCCAACCTATTTCACAGTATATCGATTTTTTCCTACAACCAGTGGTTCAAGCAAGTCCTTATTTTTTAAAGGACACCACTGATTTTTTGAATAAGTTGAAGAATTTTGGTCAGCCAATCAAAAATTGCATACTGGTAACCTTAGATGTTACCAGTTTGTATACCAATATTGTGCATGAGGAGAGTATCAGTGCAGTGCGCAGCATTCTCAGTGCCAGTCCAATATACAAGGGTCCACCTATTGAGTTTTTATGTTTGTTGTTGGAATTGGTTCTTAACAAAAATTATTTTTTGTTTGACAACGCATTTTTTCTACAACGCCGTGGTACTGCGATGGGGTCTAATATGGCCCCATCGTATGCCAATTTATTTATGTACCAGTTTGAAACCCAGCATATCATATCCCATCCTATTTTTTCGGCCTTTGTTACCTGCTACGTGAGATTTATTGATGATCTGTTTTTTGTTTGGACTGGCACTGAGGAAATGAAACTGAGCTTATGGAGTTTGTAGATTACTTAAATTCCATCCCAGGTAAAATAAGGTTTACCATGAACTCAAGTTTTGCCAGCATACATTATTTGGACGTTTTGATCAGTATTGACCAGGGTGAATTTAAGACATCACTATTTAAATAAACAACGGACAGAAATACGTTGCTATTAGCAACAAGCTTTCATCCCCAGCCACTCAAACGTGGTCTTCCATATTCGCAGCTTTTAAGAGCAGTCCGTATTACTTCTAGTCCTGAGGATGTCGACACGGTGCTTGACAGGATGTGTAAGGAATTTCTGGACAGGCTGTATGATCCAAAGGAGGTGCGAAAAGCCAGGGACAGGTGTAAAAACTTGTCTAGAGAAGCATTGCTGATACCCAGGCAAAAAGAGGAAAGCAGCACGAGGCTGCACTTTGCCAGCACCTTTTCTGTGGCATCAAAAGCAATAAAAAGCTCTATACTTAAACACTGGCACATACTAAGCACTGACACTGTTTTAGGTGCAGTATGCAGCATCCCACCTCTGTTCTGCTACAAACGCAGCAATAACTTAAAACAGCAACTTACATACTCTGACATCAGCCCTAAAGGTGACAAAACCAAACACTGGTTAACCAGACAAGCCGGGGCTCATCGATGTCCAGGATGTCAACTGTCGACATATGATTGTTTCAGACAAATTCCAACACCCAATAACAGGCAGAAGCTATACTAAGACATCATATGGACTGCAATACTAAATTCATCGTATATCTTATTAGATGTCCTTGCAATAGGATCTACATCGGGAAGACCATGCGCATGCTCAAAGAGCGCATAGGGGCACACAGATCATCTATTAAGAAAGCTTGCACCAAAATTGATGCCAATACGCCTCCAGTGGCACGTCATTTCGTCCAGTGTGGACATTCCCTGAATGACTTCCAGTTCATGCCCATTGAACATGTGCCCCCATTAAAAAGAGGTGGGGATGGGCACAAAATTCTCCTTAAAAAGGAGAGCTATTGGATATATGAATTGGAAGCAATGAGTCCAATTGGCCTCAATGAAGAGTTCACCCTGGTACCGTTTCTATGATCAATTTGCCTTAGCATAGTCGCACTGCACTGAATGCCTCTATTTATCATAGATTGCTTATATATACCCTGTATCTCTTATGTGTTGTTTGTCTCTTCGTGTTTGTAATTGTATTTTTTGCATTTGAATTGTTAACATGGTGTGCGCAACATATTCACATGTTGTTGTTTTAGGTCGCCATGGCAACCCTGTCACTGATGACGCACACTTCCGGGTTGGTGGAACCTTTCTTCCTTCCCCGCATTCCGGCCGGCACTTTGGTTCCGTTTCTGGCGTCACTTCCGGTGCGGCGATTCCGAGATGACTGCGGGAGGCGGAGAGGCGGGAGAATAGGTGAACCATGATGGTGAGCGGCGCTGATTACAGCAGGTGAGTGCTAATGCTGAGACCCTATTTAATGCCTGTCCTCTGTGCATGTTTTGAACGACCCCTCTTGATGAAGGTGCTGCATAGCACCAAAACGGCCGTCGAGGATGACGATGTGTTTCTGGCGTATGATGTAATGTATAGCCTGTTGGGTGTCTACTAATACCTCTTTGCTATGAGGATGTGAAAAGATTAAATGGATTACTGAATTTATCTGGACTTGTGCTGGTTTCTCTGTTACAAGGGACACTGAGAATATCTGATTGATTTACCGTGCACAGTCAACTATAAACTTTGTGGAGTGTTGTGCGATTTACATCTGCTGCTATATATATATATATAGTGCAAAACCTCTGTCATTTTAAAGGATCAATGCTTCAGGTACAACATCCCAAGTTAAAATATACCATTTGTCATTTCGTTCATATATCTGAAATTTGTTTGATTCACATTATACAGTATGAACTGGCCACACTAGATTGTTGTTGTTTTTTAATATTCATATGGTTTTTATATGGAGAATAACTTTATTACTTATAAATAGAAGACCAAAATAAATAGGAGGATAACATCCACCCATATAAATAGGTAGGTAATGATTAAAAATGTTTTCAAAATTGGGTACTTGTGAGTTATCCGGGCTGCCGATTTTTTGATTGTATGCCTTAAGTTAAGGCATACAATCAGATGCGATGCGATATCGCATCGCATCGCATCGCATGCGACCATCGGAAGCGATGACCCGATTTTTCCATAGGAATCAATGTTAAAATTGACTGAGTCCATTTTAACATGGAATTCAATGGGAAAAAGGGGTTCTTTTCATACCCCTACTATCCAAGTGGGCATGGAGTTGGATATAAACCTGTGGCGAGCGTAGCGAGCCACCGAGCCCGAAGCGTGGCGAGCGAAGCGAGCCCCGCGAGGGGACGGTATTCTGTGTCCCCTCGCGGGGCTCGCTACGCTCGCCACGCTTCGGGCTCGCCACAGGTTTATATCCAACTCCATGCCCACTTGGATAGTAGGGGTATGAAAAGGACCCCTTTTTCCCATTGAATTCCATGTTAAAATGGACTCAGTCCATTTTAACATTGATTCCTATGGAAAAATCGGGTCATCGCATCGCATCGCATCCGATGGTCGCATGCGATGCGATGCGATGTGCCCGATCCGACCCGATTTAGAAATCGGCAGCCCGGATAACTCACAAGTACCCAAAATTGTGTTAGGTGCCCAGACAGGAAACCCTTTTTACTGGGTATGCCTGCTGTAGTTGTAGTGTAAATAAGTGTTGGTCTTTATTTTAACACCTTCTACTCTACCATGAAACATTTTCTAGTTTTGGATGCAAATCAATTTCTGAATTTGCTTGTCTCACAAGTGCTGTAAGTAAATAGCTGAAAGCCTGGCTGCTTTATGTGATTAACAGATGAGAACATTTAAGGACCAACATGGTAGAACTCTTCATAACAAGACAATTACATCAATAACATGCATAATCCTAATTTGTGTTTCACTGCATTAGCTTTTATTACTACCAACATTTATTTTAGCTAGAAAATTTAAATTTCTGTTCTCAGGACTCAGAAACACAAAGTCTTGGGAGCAGTGGGTGAACTATATACAGCAGTGACGTAATTGAAGATTAAAAAAAAAATGGATCTGGCACTTTTCCATAATATCATTTATTTCCAAGCTACGGCAAATCAAACAGCACTCCACACTGAATCTGGGAAACTATGTTTGCGCTTGAAGCAGCAAGAAAATGCGAGAGATTAAGAAAGATCATTTTTAAATTTGCAAACCCAACAAAACTAAGGCAATTTCTTCCTGCATATTACTCCACTGAATGGAATACTGGAGGTACAGTATGCACTATTTATAATTGTTATTGAACTCTATGGGGAAATTTACTAAGATGGGAGTTCTATTTCACGTGAGATGTTGCTATTGGCAACCAATCACAATCTGCTTCTTATTTATTTATGTAGCACCTTCTAGAATGTAATAGATAGTATCTGATTGGTAGCCCATAGCAACATCCCATGTGAAATAGAACTCCCATCTTAGTAAATTTCCCCCTATGAGAGAACTAATACAGACTAGAAAGGGAAATATCTTACAAGAACTACTTGTGGATACTAAAGATACTAAAAACAGTATCTTCTCAATACACCTATACTAAAAAGAATGGCTCATAAAAAGAACTAAGGAATACTGAGTAAGGGATATATTTACTACAATGCAAGTTTTAGAACTGGAAATTTTGCCCATAGTAACAATCAGACTATGGGGCAGATTTATTAAGCTTGGAGAAGAGATAAACTGGAGGTAAAGCGGAGAAAAGGTAAAAGGAGATAAAGCATCAGCCAATCAACTCCCAACTGTCTTTTTCAAACACAGCTGATTGGCTGGTGCTTTATCTCCTTTTACCTTTTCTCCGCTTTATCTCCAGTTTATCTCTTCTCCAAGCTTAATAAATCTGCCCCTTAATCTTTTATCTTCTAAAAGGTGCTAAATAAATAAGTAAAATCTGATGCTATCTGATAAACTGTTGCTATGGGCAACATCGCCACTTCTACAAACCTGCACCTTAGTAAATATGCACCTAAGTGTCTTCCTTTCTTGAGCTTGGTTACAGAATGGTGTATTTATTTGTTAGTAAAAAGTCTTGAATTCTGGTTATGTAGAATGAAAAAGATTAAACATTATAAAGGGATGAATTTTCATTTATTATCATGCATGTTAATATAAATGTGAATGATGCCTAGTACCTAAAATTTTGTTAGAGTTATTTCAGACTATGGGCCAGATGTATCAAGCTCAAAAAGTGAACAGAAAGTGATTAACAAACAGGCAATCAGCTCCTACCTGTAATGTTACAGGCTGGGTTTGAAAAATAACAGGTAGGAGCTGATTGGCTGGTTGTTTATCTCTCTCCGTTTTATCACTTTTTGAAGCTTGATACATCTGGCCGTATGTTCCTAGTGGCACTGCAACCAAGAAAGCAATTAATTCAAAAACATCTTAAAATGTGGTAATAATTAGCAATGTTCTAATTTGTGCTGTAAACCACTTGTGGCTCCTCATAAATAAAATATCATTATAATAATAATTAATAACATGTCTATTTGGATTTGTTGGTGATACTTTATACGGTTTGGTCTCTTCACAATAGATTTAGCTGACTGTTAAAATTGAAAAAGGATTCAACTCTAGACATGAAGAACTGCACAGATTTGTGCACAGATCTTTTTTATGGTGTGTTCTAGTGTGGGTCCCCCACAGAAACCCTCAGCCTGGTCAGGTACTGAAAAACCAGCATGCGGGTCCTCATTTTTCCAGTAACCAGCACCAGGCTGAACTAGCCAGGGGGCTTACACCATAGCAGGGAGACACACATAATGGACTTATTCATACCTCCCAACAGTCCCATTTTTTTTGGACGGTCCCGCCCTCCCCCCGCCCGGGGCCGACATGCGCCCAGCATCTATTCAGCAATGCAGAGGGTGAAAATGGGGCGTGGTCCGATGGGAGACATAATTTGCATATGAGACACCCTCATTTACATATGCCATGCCCCCTTTGTGCCACATGAGGGTCCCTTCAGGGGACACCCAAAACAATGGTCCCCTTTCCTGAGAAGTCTCAAGGATTGGGCCTACAGTCCGGGGCTATTGCCCATCCCGCTAGAGGTGGTGGGTGTGAAGATAATGGTGTAAAAGTATTCTAATATTGTTCTTCACAGTGGGACTACTGGTCCCAGCAAGCCTGTTCTGGCATGTTAGAAACTGTGGAACCAAAAGCATTGGTATGCCCCTGATGTCACCTGCTGTAAAGAAAAAAATGTAATTTAACATCAGTACTCGCATACTCTACTCACTAATCCATGACCTGGTCTAGTTAAATCCATGTAGTGGTCTACAGGTCTTCCTAAAACAATATAAAAATTCTGACTGGACTGAACTAGACTTGCTGACCCGACTGAGCTGAACCAGGCTTGCTGACCAGACTGAGCTGAATCAGACTTGCTGAAGAAGTGACCAGACTGGACAGGACTAAACATAGTTTGGATTTGTAAACCCAATGTGACTCAATAGAACAGTTTCTGACAGAGCACACTAATACGCTTTTCACATTGCAAATGCCGGGTCGCACCCGGGATTTGAATTACGGTCCGTCCCGGTATTTGGGCTAACTGTGGCTCACAGTGACCAGGATTATTGCCGGGTAGCCAATGTCATCCGGGGGGTGGAGTGGTGGTGCGTCAGGCAGGGGCAAGTGAGGAGGCAGCACTAAGGTGACGCTGCTGCCTCCTACATAGAAGTGAATGGGACCTTAGTTCACACCACCCAGCAACTTGAGTCTGGCCTGGGAATAAGTCTGCTTATATCCCGAGTCTGATTGCCGGGTTGCTGGAACAGGGATATTAGGCATGGCCCTTTCACACTACACACTGACTCAGGTCAGCCAGGCAACAACCTTGGGTTGACCCAAGTTATTTTTGCAGTGTGAAAGGGGTATGGGGCACAAGGCACTTTCACACAGATGTGGCTGTGATTAAAGCTGCACTGGCAAATTGGGACCCCCTTGGACTGATCACATGACTTGAGAAAGATGGTGACACCCTATCCCAAAACTTGGTAAGAGCTAAACCCCACCTAGACCTTTTATTCCACAGAGGGCCGATGCAGTGACCCAATCCTAATACCGGTCACCGAAGGCCCACAGCCCTGCTGGGCATGAACAAACTTAGCTGTGACAAAATGGAGGTCATTCTTGGTCACCAGCAGAATGAATTGGGAAAGCGCTGATTGGCTGAGAGCTCCAGTTCTCACAGTCAGTGATTTCCCTACTCATTCTAAAGAGTTTAGCATTGTACTGGTTGCTGGAAAAACTGGGGATACCCCATGCCGGTTCTGCACCAATTTTCCAGTATTAGACTTAGCTCAGATTTTGGGGAGGACCTCAGGTTTTTTTTAAATCAATCTTTTTTTTATTTAATATGTCTATACAGATTAAATTTTAATAAAGCAATTGTTAATTAATCCATTATATCTATTGTGAATAATGGTCTAATTCTGTTTATTGCCATCTAAAGTCCAGATTACAAAATTGATGGTATATTGCAGAAAACATCTAAATTAATCTGTAATAAATTTAGCCCTATGGGAAAATGTTCCATCTCTGTAAAAAAACAGTAAAAGTTCTGTAAATAATTGCTTATCTGTCTTTATATTGCTTTGGCATAATAACATTCCCAGATGACATAAAGAGCAAAATTCCAAACTACAGACCAAACGGATTTGATAAGATGATACTGAGATGGACAGGACGCTATAAATCAGGAGAGGACATCCCACATACTATTCCGTAAGCATTAACATATTTTACTTTGACTGTAGATTGACAAGAACTGATATGAGACATGATTCACATTTGTTACTATATTCCTTTCTTGGAAGATTAACATATCACAGAATATTGGAACTATAGCAATAATTTAAAGCGAAAATGATGCTATTAAGATATTGCGCCAGATTCTCTAAGCTTCAAAAGTGATAAAATGAAGAGTGATAAACAGACAGCCAATCAGCTCCTACCTGACATATAACAGACTGTGTTTGAAAAATGTCAGGTAGGAGCTGATTGGCTGGCTGTTTATCACTCTCTATTTTATCACTTTTGAAGCCTAGAGAATCTGGCCCAATGTAAGCAATGTTTTATTACAGATAAAACAAATGAGATGATATTCTGTACTGTACAATGTATTTACAAACAAGTCCACCCCAATGTTGTTTACATCAGTTCAGCCTTGGTAGTAGTATGAGTAGATATGAAAATATGGAAAGCTTTTTTGAGTTCTATATGGATCCGTAGAGATTTTACAAATTTTATTGTTTGCCAATTATTTATTTCATTCCATTTCAGTATGAAATATGAGATTATTTATATATGAGGTTTTGGAGGGACTGTTTATGGGCGGGGCTGTTTACATGAACAATTCTGTGGAACCTGCTTAGTTCTATGGGTCTTATTCTGGTTCACTCATTCTGGCAAATTCCTTCTTAGATGGACAAAACCATGTGCACTGCAGGTGGGGCAGATGTTACTTGTGCAGAGAGAATTAGATTTGGGTGGGGTTTTACTTCAAAGTGAGATCTATGTTGCAGTGTAAAAATAAAGCAGTCAGTATTTTCCCTGCACAGAAACAAAATAACTCACCCAAATCTAATTATCTCTGCACATCTACCCCCCCCCCCCCCATGCAGTGTGCAGTGCACATGGTTTTGTCCATCTATGAAGGAATTTGCCAGGAGTGAACCTGCACTATGGAATATTGACTTTGAGCTACTCGCTGTACACCACACCATGTTAAGGGGGGGGGCATAAACAATGTGAAATGTTTTTACTAAAGAACAACCTGGAACCCTAACCCTATTAGGGTTCCCTAATTTACGTGTACACCAACTTGGAAGGTATACAGAAGGGTGGTCTCCTAGATTCACCTTAAAGTACCGAGCTTTGTGACTCCCCTATTTCTCTTTTTTAATAAATGATTAAATGAGTACAGATTCATGGCCATTATTCATACTGCCACACCCACAATAGAGTACACACAAACCTTTTTTCACTAGCCATCGCCCCTATTTTCTTATACTCTTCCCCCCTTTCTACTTCCTCACCTCTCATTACCCCATCCTTCTTACTTTCTTTCCTTCTCCCCCTTTTTCTTCTTTACCACTATTGTTACCTCAAGAATGGGTTGACAGTCAATATGTCGATATGTCGACACATAAAAAGGTCAAAATGCACTAGGTACCCATGCCCAAAACGTTGACACAAGCCAGTTTTTATACTGCCTCCATGCCCACATGGATAGTTCATAGTGTACCAAGCATAGCAAGGCACCATGCTTGAAGCATGGCATGTGAAGCAAGCCATGCGAAGGGATGCGGTAGACTTATACAGGGACTATGTAAAGTTATGTCAACATAGACAACCCTAAAAATTAAAAATGTATGTTGATCTTATTCATGTCAACCTTTTCCATGTCAATCTATTGAGTGTGCCGACCTTTTGACCATGTTCACCATAATGCATGTCGACATTTATCATGTGTCGATCTTTTGACTGTCGACCTAATTACTGTGAACCCTATGACTTACAGTATCCCCTTCAGAACTGCTGTGTACCCTACTGTACATTAAATGGAGGTTTTCAAAGATATTTACATTTTAAAAATTGAGATGTCTCTAAAATAGGAGCTTATCCTTATACGTATTATGAAGTTTATTCGGTGCTTATGTATTATCTGGGCTCCCATGTTAAATGCACCCCATTTTTTCATACCCCTACTATCCAACTACGCATGGAGTTGATTTTATATAGTGTGGCAAGCGCAGCGAGCCACCGTGCCCGAAGCGTGGCAAGGGGACGCGGTCTCATAAGAAAAACGGGAGCCCAGATATTACATAAGTACAGTTTATTCTATTTTTAATACTATATCATGGGGTCTGCGCAGGCTTGCAAACCATGGCAAGATTGCAGTAAGAATGGGGGTTTAGAACCTGTTTTATTTAGGTCAAAATGGCCTTTATTAAATACTGTTTTTGTGAATAGAACACGCTGTTAATCTGAGGTTTGTTCTCAGAGGTTGCAAGTTACTTTCAATCCACTGCTTATGAAGGTTACTGCCACTGGAAACCACAATTTTACAATAAACTGAAAGGTTTAAATTTAAACTAATATTGCAAAAGTCTTTTTAAAGGTGCATACGTACTGGGTTTTTGCCCAGCATGTTTGCACAGCGATGATGGCTGAAATCGCAGCAATGAAAAATCGCTCATTGAATACACACTGAGCGATTTCCCCCTGCCCAGCAATTTTTTGCCAGGACGCTATGGGAAGCCGTTCAGTCTGCTGGCAAAGCCAACAGAAAATGCAGCCGCATCAGCGCTCTGGGCCATACACACTGGGCAGCTTTAAGCTGAATGCAGCTCAAATGCAGCTCAAACTACAAAACTGAATTTGTATGTGCCTTAAAACAGTGAGCGAGACAAGACATATACTCTGTAGCAATTAGTGGATGGGTCTGTAGTCAGAGCTTGCCAAATCTGTGTCTTATCTGAACATGAAAGAGGATGTTGATATTAGTGTATCATCAATTAGGTGTTTTTTTCTGTGTTCTAAAAGCAATTATTGTTAATATCCAGACATAAAAATCCTCTCTTTATAAGATACAGTATCACAGTGCTTTATCTGCAACTATAAAAATATATATATTTCAAGCATTTAAACATTAAAAAGGTTTCCTATTTTCATTTAAAGAATGTGTACCAACTTTGAATTTTACTGTATACACTGTACATGATAGGCACATAATGCATCTAAAAAATAATTTATGTTTATCCAGGGTGGAACCTTAACTCAAAATAAACTGGTAATGCACCAGCCCTTTGTAGATTACAGTACTGGTAACAATGTTGACGTGGAACGGAGTGATAAAGCAAACAATTTCAGGTTTTAAATATTGACAAAAATATTAAAATTTAAGGCTGTATCTACACAGTGGGTCCGGTTCAGCGGGACCCACGGTGCCGCAAGGAGCCTGCGCACAGGCTCCTATGTGTACATGTACACATATGTGGTGGTGCTGCAGCTGCCGGATCCTACCGCATCATGCTGCGGTTTGACCGGACGGTGGGATGACCGCAGTGTGAACCCTACATCTCAATGCACCACAGCACTGTGTGCTCCTCCCCTTCCCTCCCCTTTGAACCTGGGCAGTGGGGGGTCTTGCGATGTGGACAGGATGGAAGTGGCAGCGGTCCGGGTCCCCCTCATTGGCATCGATGATGGGTGGTCCGGATCCCCTCATCCACCGGCGGCAGAGAAGAAGGGAAAAAAAGTGTCATCGCTATATTAGCCAGCTCGAGACAGGAGGCAGGCAGTCCATCGGTGGAGTAGGAGCAGCAAAGAGCTCCTGAAGAGGCTAAAGTGCCCCCAAGTGAACCTCTGTGGTTTTTTGCTATAGGTGCCAGTGGACCTTTAATGCCCCAAATGCTGTTACCTGTGGTTCTCCCAAGTACCATGTAATGAGTAATTTTGCTTCTGTGCAGGGTTGATAATGGCAGCTTGAAGCTGGATACACACCTAAAGATGTATCTGTCCAATCTGTCTAGTGGGTACAAAACAATCATATAGGTACTTGTTTCCTATCTGGGCGCCCGCTACGTTAATTGCGCACCATGCTATTCTCCGTATAAAAATCGGATCGCATCGGATACCACAAATGCACATACACGATATTGAACGATGCGATGCGATCCTATTTCGTTCCCGCTTTTATGGTTGGCCCATAGGATGGGCCATCTGTAACACTACTGTATTTATTTACCCTTCAAAGCCCTCCCCTTGTGACATCTGCACAGAAACACAGTATTGACGTCAACCTGAAGCGTGGCGAGCGCAGCGAGCCCCGCGAGGGGCGGCGGTACGCGTCCTCCGACTTTTTTATACCCCCACTATCCACGTCGGCGTGGAGTTGAGAATAGAAAGTGTGGCGAGCGCAGCGAGCCACCGAGCCCGAAGCGTGGCGAGCGCAGCGAGCCCCGCGAAGGGACGCGGATACTTCACAGGTATCCGTGTCCCCTCGCGGGCTTCACAGGTATCCGCGTCCCCTCGCGGGGCCCGCTGCGCTCGCCACGCTTCGGGCTCGGTGGCTCGCTGCGCTCGCCACACTTTCTATTCTCAACTCCACACCAACGTGGATAGTGGGGGTATGAAAAAGTCGGAGGACACGTACCGCCGCCCCTCGCGGGGCTCACTGCGCTCGCCACGCTTCAGGTTGACGTCAATACTGGGGTGGCGTTAACAATGGAGGCGCATTTTAAACCATCAGGGGGGGTTTCCTATACAAATCGTGGGTTTGCGGGGTTATTACATTGAAATCAATGTAAAATCGGGTCTCAGGGACCATTTAACATTGATTCCAATGTAAAAATCTGGTTGATCGCGTCACCGCATACGATGCGATTCGATTTAAAATGAAATCGGATCGGATAGCATCGTATGCCATCGTACATCATCGAGTACCGAATCCGATGCGATGCGATCCGATTTCATTACGGTGCCGTACGTAGAAAACCTGGGCGCCCAGATAGGAAACAAGTACCATCATTTTTATTGATTTCCCAGTGTTTAGGAGCAAATGGTTGATTTTCATTTGTTCCCATACATTGCCAGATTTTTGTTCCCACCAAATAGATTTGACAGATAAATCTGTAGGTGTGTACCCAGCCTTATGGGGTCTTCATACGGGGTGATTTCAGGGCATTTTCTAAATGATCTAACTACATTGCTCCGTGTGTAGCAGCCATAGCAATAGCAATGTGTGAGCCAGTGCTTCGCTATCGCCCAGCGATTAATATGCAGCATGCTGGATAAATCTAGTGATATCACCAGGCAGGGCAAGTGTTCTCATTGGAGAACACTGGCACTGACAGATCGTTCAGCACACAGCTCTGTTTGGCAGGGCAGAGCTATGAGAGTAATGTGTCATTTGGGGACATGGCCAGCATAATATCATCATTGTGGCCCAGCCCTGTGCCATGCATTTCCAGAATTACTGCCATTACACATTGTTGGGGAGGGCTACAATGGCGTGATTTGCGTCATTTGGTCCCATCGACCCTCCGCCCAGGGGGATGGTCACGGGATACTGGCAGTAATGTAGGTGACCTGCCTCCCTTTCTGGGAGGGGGCGAGGGGCGGACCCAATTTCTGGGAGCCCTTCGGCTATTCCGGGAGGGTAAGCAACCCTTATTTACAGTACATAAGGAAAGCAGTCTAATAATATATCAGCTACACTTCTCCACCTATACTAGTGGCTATTCGGATTTTGTATAAAATAGACAACATACTGTATGCTTGTCTACTCCTTGGTGTAGTGTTGTATCTATGATGGGTGCATGTAGAGCAGACCCCATTGCGTGCCTTAAAGGAGTCCCACCCTATGCATTATGTTGATGTCCCCACCCCTTCCAGTGGCGTAACTACCTATTTTGGGCCCCCCGTCACACTTTTTTTGCGCCCCCCACTCCCCTCGGCACCCCCCCCCATGCCCATACCTGCCCGGCCGCATCTGCGGTCACGGTCCCGTCTCTCCCAGCGCTGGCTCCTGCTGCTATAATGAAAAGTGACTCTTAGAAAATGGCTGCCCCCACACTGCAGACAGAAAACTGTCTGCAGTATGGGGGCATCCATTTTCTAAGTGTCAGTTTTCATTATAGCAGCAGGAGCCGGTGCTGGGAGAGACGGGACTGTGACGGCACGGCAGGCAGGTACCGGCAGACAGCAGCGGGTAACTATAGCCCCGCAGACCACCCGCCACCCAAACTTTCTCTGCACCTCCCTGCCACTGCGGGGGCTGCGGAGCTATAGTTACGCCACTGACCCCTTACCACTGGCATTAGTACACCTTCGCCTTGAATACTGCTCTATTTATTTAGATCAGGGGTGGTTTTAAATATGATATTCAGAATATTATTTAAATATGCCATTCAGAATATTGATAGCCTTATCTATTTAGTCAGTAGGCAAGTGCAGAAGCAAGTAAAAACAGTTAAGATTTGGGGGTTTGGTGGGTTACTTAAATGCAAAAAAAGTGATGGAGCTAAAAAAAAAAAATATATATATACAAATATAAATCCTTGATGTACAAATAATACAGAACTAACTAATTCACAAATGTTGCTCATCACAGTTCTCCAACCTTCTCAAATGTAATATGCAATTAAAAAAAAAAAAAAAAATATATATATATATATATATATATATATATACCTTGTAGCGGACCGGCACTCTCCACAATTAGTTCAATGGTGCTGCGTGCCTTTGCCAAGAGACAATAGAAAGCAGGAACCCCCCAAGAAGGGTAAAGCACGTCACTGCAGCAATACTTAGATGAAACCAAGATGAGGCGAATAAACTTCATCTTGGTTTCATCTAAGTATTGCTGCAGTGACGTGCTTTACCCTTCTTGGGGGGTTCCTGCTTTCTATATATATATATATATATATACAGGGCTATTTTTGTGCAGGCTCCAGCAGGAACTGTGGCCCTTATTCTAGTTCACTCTTTCTGACAAAATATTTGTTAGATGGACAAAACCATTTGCACTGCAGGTGAGGCAGGTGTAAAACCCCACCCAAATCTAATTATCTCTGCACAAGTAACACCTGCCTCACCTGCAGTGCACATGGTTTTGTCCATCTAACAAATATTTTGTCAGAAAGAGTGAACTAGAATAAGGGCCACAGTTCCTGCTAGAGCCTGCACAAAAATAGCCCTGCATATATATATATATATATATATATATATATATATATATATATATAAAAATAAATATATAGCAACATTTTTACGGATCGTAAGGGTAATATATCCCTCTGAATGATGTTTTTTGTCCATCTTGTATTTAGGATGGAAATGCTGGTAAGAGCACGGAACAAAGCACGCATTAAAGCATGTTACATTTTGATTGCTATCACTATTGTATCATGCTTCGCTGTTATTGTGTCTGGGAAAAAGGTAAGATTATATCTCTATGGGTACATCTAGATATACTCCATCATAGTACTATTTTTAGCCGTCACACAACCCTAAAGTAAACAAGTCTCCATTAAAGGATTTATAAATCACTAAGCACAGTTGCACAATATCACAACTCCTTTGGCTGATTTTCTCTTTAAGATCTGAAACAGCACTGGAGCAGCTGGGTAATGAAAATGAGAATATCTAGATAATGGTTTGGTCTTTGCAACAGAACCATTACTTTTGTATATTCACTAATGTAACAGAGTACACTTTATTTACAGGGCAAACCAGTGGCAGATGGTACTTATGCAGTGGCAGATGGTACTCGAGTCGTACTAGTTATATTACTGTATACGTTTCCCATTACATGCTGGGGTTACAGGCTTTGCACCCCAATGATTCTATTAGATGGGTGGGAAGAGGTGAATATATATACATATATATATATATAATAAATAGTTTCCTGGGGTTATCTTTAAAATTATTTTCTTTAGGATATTTACAAGTATATTGAAGGCAGTATACCAAACATACAGTTTATTACACCTGTTCCATTATTTAGAACACTCCATTATCATAGCACTCCTTTTCCCTTAACACAACTCATGCTTTTCATTTACTAACCCCTACTCCACCAATGGTCACTTATCTCCCTTTCTCTTACCTTAGACTGCAGCATGTAGGGTTGGGGTGTCATCATCTTTCAACTTCTTCTCCTACATAACACAGGGGGAAAGAGTTTTGTAAGAGATTTGTATTTTACCGGTAGATGATGGAGACACGTGTGAATTTTTCTTTTAAAATACAGTAATTTACTAAGATCCCGTGTTTGATGGGATTGTGTCTTTTTCAATGGAGTATGCAGTCGTGTTTGGCTTCTCTGATTAAAAGCCAAAGAAAGTGTTAAAAGAGAAAAAAAACTGTGTGGGGTCCTCCTCCCCATAAGCGTAACCAGCCCCACTGTCTTTCAGCTGTCTTGGCTATAAAAATACAGGTTGAGTATCCCGTATCCAAAATGCTCGGGACCAGGAGAATTTTGGATAACGGATTATTCCGTATTTCGGAATATTTTAATATTTCAATTATGTATTTTGAAGTATCTTGCATGTATGCTGTATAAACACATAAAATACACACAAATATATTTTATTACCACATAAAATACACACAAATATATTTTATTTGTTCAAAAAACAAGGTTTCAAAACATGAAACAAAATTTGTGTACTATCTCAGATATTGAATTTGAATGCCAAGCAATCATTTTCTTGCACATATATAGTGACAGTTACATATCATGTCACCAGTAGTGCTGTTACAAATGTCCCCAGTGAGTTTTTAGCAAAAAAAAATATTTTTTTTTCACTTTCTGGAATGTATGGTTTTCGGAATAATTCGGATAACGGATACTCGGATACGGGATGCTCAACCTGAACAGAGGAAAACCCCTTGAGGTTCCTTTGTATTTAAATAACTAGCACCGGTCTTCTGGACCAGTCCTAGTTCCATCTATGTTTTGTACTTTTATTTGACCTAACACTCCCATGTTTGGTCTTTAGTAAATATCCAAAATTGCAAATGCACCCATATTTTATGTATTTGCTACAAGCATTCAATATGGTGATGATGTAAACACAGCAATGCGATCACAGTGACTTGGATCGAGTACATTAAGAAAATCAAGGGCTCCCTGTGTAGGCTAAATTTCATAAAGAGGACATGAAAGTTTGGAAGGGAAAAGCAAAAAGTCATTGGTGGTACGGGGACTCCCTGAATGATGGCCTTGGGTATAGTGTGCACCCTGCACTAATGCTGAATACTCCACTGGCACCTAAATTTATGGTCAGCACCAGTGCCATATTATGTTATGGAGCCCACGCTAAGGGCCTGATACAGGATCACTCACTAAAAAGTGTTCTTTCTCTGCTTCACGTGCGACTTAGCGCCAATTACCGACCCACCGAACACCCCCCACCACCACCTGCGCTGCCTGCATCCCCTTGGTAACACGCAAGTGTCTGAGAACACATCCCCTCATGTGCGGCTGAAGGGAAGAGAAATCATTCAAGGATTGCTGACCATCAAATTAGGTCTCTCTTCTTTGGAATAAAAGACAGTGAAAACTGACCGAAGGCGTGGTGGGCGCTGATGTCATGTGATGGCAGCCACCCACCCCGGCAGGGAATGCCATGCCTTCATCTAAAAGGGAATGCCCATCGTTTACATGGGGATGCCCATGAAACACTGGATGTTCTCTTCCAGCCACCAGCTCCCTCTCCCACCTGTCTGAATGCCTCACGAGTGTGATACTCACCAAAGGTGTTCGATCAGGGGGTCTGCACATGCGCAACTACACACATGCGCAGACCCCCCACCCTCGGAATGGGGATGAATTTGGGCTCGTCCGAGCCAAGCAGAATCACCCCCTAAGTGTGTTCAGCACTGAAATGTCTTGTTTATTCGTAATGTATAGCAAGAGCTGACACTTGACAAAAAATGGCTTTTAGGGATCTTAAACTTCAAAGAAAGTCCCTGTCACATTTATAGTGCAAAAAATATATTTCCGTTTGATCTATAGTGTTCCTTAAAAGTTTTTCCGTTCTACAGGCTGCAGCACGTCATGAGTCATTGACAAGTTTGAATCTAGCAAAGAAAGAAAAGTGGCGTAAAGAAGCAGAAAATAAACAAGAAACTGGTGCAACAGATCCTGATAAATAGATATACCAGAATGTATTAGTCTTAAAGACACATGGTGCGATTCAGGTTCGATTTAAATTTTGACTATTTGATTTAAACTATCTTGCAATTTGCAAATACATTGTACAGGCAAGAAAGTTAAGGTAGACTTGAGACTTGGTTGCAAATAAAAGCTTGTATTTGATACTGAATAACGGGGGCGCGCACTGGGTTGCCTACCCTCCTGAATGTCCGGGAGTATCCTGGAAATTGTGACTCCTTCCAGCCCCCCGGAAAGAGGGCCAACCCTCCCAGAGAGCTATCTGACTTCCCCAACCCCCCCCCCCCCCAGCTGGGGGTCTGTGGGTCAAATGATGCGAACCGCGTATGTTTTTAGCCCCACCCACTGCATTGCAATGCCCAAAATACCAGCATTACATGGCTGGGGCGTGGTTAAATGATGCGATCATTCATTTAGCCATCCCGCTCCTTTTTCTATCCTGGCAGCGCCAGGAAGTAGGCAATTATTGTCGCGCATCGGCATCAAATCAGCATCGAATGTGGCTGAACACTGTAATTCAGAACTTTTTATTGGATTTTGACTATATATCCAGAATTGCACCATGTGTCCACAGCTTTACTGCATTAGCTTCTCTGTGGCCATATCAATATTTTTAAAAAGCTGCCAATCACTTTTTCTGCATTAGTTTATCTCTGTCTGAATATCTGCTTATCTGGGTGTATGCATATATCACTAAGTAATATGCAGGGGTCATTTACTATGATGGGAGTGCTATTTCAAATGGGATGTTTCTATGGGCAACCAATCAGATACTACCTATTATCTTCTAGTAGGTGCTAAATAAATAAGTAGATTCTGATTGGTTGCCATAGAAACATCCCATGTGAAATAGAACTCCCATCTTAGTAATATTATAAGTAATATTTTGCAATATCAATTATAAGTTTGTGTATTTGTTTAAGTAAATAAAATATGTGCACATTTGTGTGCATTTGTGTCCACATGTACAGCTTATTGGACATATGTACTGCACTGTTGCATGATAAAGGGAGGCTACCTGCTTTCAATATGATTCCAGGCCACTATAAGCCTCAAAGTGCTTAGTATATTTGCTAAGTCTATAATAAAGTTTGTTCTCACTTGATTTATTGCTGGCCCTTGTGATTTCTTGCAGCAATCAGAACGGTTCAAAGTCTGCTTGCTTTACAGTACCACAATTGTAAACTTATATTTATTTAATTATAGATCCCAATGTCACGAAGACGGGATATGTGTTTGATTTTGGGTGTGAACCCACAGCCGGGACCTCTGTTTAGAACGGCCATGGGGCACCCTGCACTACATCTGTTGACCCCCTCTGACTGATGGCTGATACCTGTGGGAACTAAAGCTTCACATATAATCGCAACATTTGGAGGGGAAAATTAGGTCTGCCCCAACTCCCATGCAACCAGGTCTTAGGAGGTGACAAGGTATCAGCGATCGTCAGAGGATAGGGATCAAAAGGAGATCGAGCTACAGGGGCTGCCTTGGATAAACAACCTATGTAACGGCACCAGGCCAAGGTTGTGGAAGGCAACCTAGTCGGAGACACAAAAAACAACTAAACTGGGGTACCTCCAGCAATAACTTCGCTGAGCATAGCAAAAAACAAAAATAACTGGGCACAAACAACCGATACCCCAAAATGTCAAAAGCAATGAAATAATGAGTGCCTTGCCATGCTGAGGAGGATCAGGACAGAGAAAATACTAAGGAACAGAGAATAACAGAAACACTGGGCTGATCACCAAATAATGAGAATCAATATAAAAGAAACCAAGCTTCAATGGAACACTTAACACTTATATGACCTTTCACTTGAACAGGAGGGTCAGCAAACTTCCAGCAGCTGCAGATGGAGATAAGCTGGTTGGACAGAACTGGCAAGCAGGAGTCAGAGGCAGGCTGAAGCCTGACAGAACACTGCAGTGGCCAAACAATCACCTGAATCAAGCAGTATAACCGGCAGGGCTGTATATGGCCGTATCCCTTAAAAGGGATGCGCCGCCAATCAGTGGCTGCCAGGAGAAGCAGCCTTCCTAGCCATAATAGCTGCAGGTGGCTGAAAGCGCATTCCCCGGCGTCCCCTGTCACTAAGCAACCGCTGTGTGGCTGCAGGAGAACGCCATGGGGCAGATGTGACGTTGCCCGGCCATGTGATGATCCGCCTCGGCCAGGCGGAAGTGACGCGGCGGGTCCTGGTGTTGCCAGACGGAAGTGCTGCAGCTGCCTGGAGTGGCCGCCACTGGGAATCTGCTGTGGCAGCACTGCCGCCAGAAGAATGTCAGCGTGGTTGACACCCAAACCTTCTTGTATTTGATCTACTGTGGCTTTATTGGATATCTTCTTCTAAATTCTATCCTTCTAGCCAGTGACTGATTGGGGCATGAAGGGTCCACTGGGGAAGTGCTGTGGTATTTATTTATTTACAGTTTCTTATATAGCGCAGCACATTCTGTTGCGCTTTACAAGTGGTAGGGGCTTAATGGCCAAAGGCAGGATGCAGATGGAGTATACTTTTGTGCATATATATTACTGTCTGTCTAGAACCAGTGTAGTAAAGCTGCATTAGCAGTCACATGACCAATATAAGACTCTGTGGCTGCATGTAAGGCACAGCACCAAAACAAGGCTTGAAGCACTGAGAATCCAATAGCATAATGCTGTGACAAGGAGGCTTGAAGAGCAAGAGGAACGCCCTTCAGAAATACCAGAAGTATGCGCAATATGTCCCATTGCACATGCGCGAACCGGCAAAATAATGCTATTTAAACCTCCAGTCTGTCCATTCACCTTATATCGATCTGAGGAAGCCGTTGATCCTGGAAGGAGGCAGGGAAACGCATCATCGCTGAATGTTTATTGTTGAATGCTTTATCAAAGGTCCATCTGTAAAAACTTTTCTGGAATCTGAGGATGCTCTCATAGGTACCTGGATATACAACAAAGGAGCTATTTTCAGCCTGCTCCCCCAGCCTGCCAAGCAGAAATGTGCAGCTACAACTAAATACATCTAACTCATACTTGCTGACTTTTGGAGAATCCTCTCCAGGAGAAGCCCGGAGAGGACAGCCGGATCTTCAGGTCAGGGGGCAGGCCCCGTCCCCAATCCAGGTAAATTCCGCGATTTGTGGGTCCGCGAGTAGGGGGCAGGGTAAAAATGACGTGAAATTATGCGATTTGCGTCATTTTAGTCCCAACCCTTGCCGCGGACCCGTGAATAAATGGTAATTAGTGCATTAAGAAAGGGGAAGCGGGGGCTGCAAGACAAAAGCGGGAGGATTGCCGAGCTTCCCGGGGGGCCGGGAGGGGGACCCCATTTTCGGGAGCCTCCTGGCAATGCCGGGAGGGTAGGCAAGCCTGATCTAACTGGGGTTTGACAACTAACAGGACCGGAGAGAGGGACCTTATTTTTTGTCAGGCCAGACATACCAGGACTGGTAACATTACGTTACCACTAATTTTTAATCCTTTTTATCTTTATTTTTTCTTAACATGCTAACAGTCACTAACATGCATGCTTTTTGCTATGTGCAAAAAAATGGATAATTACCACCTTTTGCAATCTACTTTAACAATAACATCTTAGCTGCAAACTGTGAAATCTTGTTTTTTATGCTTATTTTTTGGTTATATTAATGTACTGTCAATAAATAATTTCTTTCATTTAATATTCACTGGCCAGTCATTCGTATCTAGACAATAAATCTTATTATACTAAGGTAGTCCCTAGCGCAGTTTTTATATGTTGTTTGTCATTTTTTGCTACTATTAAGGATTGAGCATTCCTTTTTAAAACGCTGCATGGGACCACCCTATTGACTACAAAGGGAAATATTTTTTATAGCGCTAGTATTTTGTCTTTGTTTAAGGTAAACCAGGGGTCGGTGCACTGCAGGGAGTAGGGATGCCAGCTCCCTGCAACACACCCCCTGGCCTTTATCGCACCCCAGTCCGGTACATCACTTCTCTCAGAGTGATTGAATATCTGATCACTGCAGTGACTTTTGACATTTGCATGCATGCCATTATTATGTTCTATTTTTTATTGTCTGGTGTTTTTTCCACTTTATTTACCTTGTTGCCTTAATAAAACTCAGTTTTCCCCATACATTTCTGCACTGATAATCATTTACTGATTAATAGCACCATCTAGTGGCACTCTTCTCAGTCACAATTGGGAGGGAACACTACCATCTTTTTCATTTGTTAATTACATACATTTAGTGCTTGATCACTGGTCATTCGTAATTTAAGTATATTTGCCTTCTACTTGAGCTTGGACAACTCGACCTAGCAGCCAGTCATAGGTTGAATGCCAACATCTATCAATTTACAACCAGAACAACCCCTGCCTGTCAGTCACCCACCCAGTGTATGTCCATTGAAAGGCTACCCTTCGCATATTCCGTTTGCAGGGGGACCACACGCACGCGCATAGTGTACCATGTGCTTGTATGGTCTAGAGATGTTCAGATGGGCTGTGAATTTACAGCCCTCTGAATAGGTCTGAATCAGGCCCTATGTCTCTCTCCATCCATGTATCTTTGTCCCTCGCTCTCTCTCTCTCTCTCTCTCTCTCTCGTTCTCTCTCTCTCTCTCCGTATTGCTCTCTCTCTCTCTCTCTCTCTCTCTCTCTCTCAATATATCTCTGATGAAAACTGCACCCAGCAGTTGAAACGGCTGTCAGGTCAGCAGCTGTCACTTAGTGCAATGTTGCACTCTTAATAAACCTCTTTTTCTTCACCTATACTACCGTGTGCCGGATCCATCCTTTCTCTGAGGGGGTACGTGTCTCTTATTGCTCTATTATGTTCCTGGCACCGGATTTTTATTGAAGCCACGAGTGCCAACCCGATACACCTACTTATCTCAATATATCTCTATATCTATGTTCTTTTCATCTCTCTGTCTCTCCATCTTTATTTCACTGTCATGCTTCTCCCTGTGGTCCCCCGCCCTTCTCCATGTCTCCAAATCCCTCCCCACATATCCTTTGTGTGTGTGTGTGTGTGTGTGTGTATCAGGGACGTGCAGTCAGGGGAGGCACCTCCCCTGTCATCAATGATTAATTAAATAATACAAAGAAAATACTTATGACACATATTATGTGTCATAAGTATATGCTTTATTTTATAATAATAATCACTTTTACCCCATTTATTTTTTTAGAATTGGTTAGGGAGGCACCAAGAGCGGTGCCTCCGGGTGTCAATGTTAGCATTTCTGAAATAGGGGGTGGGTAGGGGGCGAGGCCAAGTAGCAGGCTGTGAATTAGAAAAAACAGCATAGGCGGCACTTATAGCGGTGCCTCAGTGACAGCCAGGGACGTGCTTTCTGCTTCTGGCTATATGAAAGCACGCCCCTGTCACTGAGGCAGATGTGATTGGGCACAGTGGCGCTGCCTCAGTGACAGGGGCGTGCTTTCATATATAGCCAGAAAGAGGAAGCACGTCCCTGAACCAAGTCACTAGAAGCTTATATACAGTATGTGTCGTAAGCCGGCCCCAGCCCCGGCGTTAATGAACAGACCAGCGGGGGAATTACTTGGTAAGGCTCCACAGCCAGCGAGACTGCACATACCCGGAAGTTGCTCCGGGCAGTGTCGAGCACCGTGGGGACATCAGCCGGCGAGTGTGCGGTGCACGCATACCCCGGCAGAAGTTTGAACACCGCCGAGGGATGGACGCTTCTAAGAAGCTTATATACAGTATGTGTCGTAAGCCGGCCCCAGCCCCAGCCCCGGCGCTAATGAACAGACCAGCGGGGGAATGACTTCGTAAGGCTCCACAGCCAGCGAGACTGCACATACCCGGAAGTTACTCCGGGCAGTGTCGAGCACCGTGGGGACATCAGCCGGCGGGTGTGCGGTGCACGCATACCCCGGCAGAAGTTTGAACACCGCCGAGGGATGGACGCTTCTCCATGGGATCTGTCCGTAACAGCAGTGTGGTCTGTCGGCAGACCCGGCCTAAGGTAATGTAGGCACAGGTGCACTGCAGGGGGGACGTCCCGCCTGCCCTCCGCACCACCCTCCTGCACTGTGACTTATTCCTGCACTTCATCATTGATTTAATTGCTGCAGGAAACCCTCCAACCGCCTCCCCCCCCACACCCACAGTTTCCCCCTATCTATCCAGCCATCCCTGTCCCCTGCCTAGTGCCCTACTATCTATCCAGCCATCCCTGTCCCCTGCCTAGTGCCCTACTATCTAACCAGCCATCCCTGTCCCCAGCACAGTGTCCCCCTATCTAACCAGCCATCCCTGTCCGAAGCACAGTGTCCCCCTATCTAACCATCCATCCCTGTCCCCAGCCTAGTGCCCCCTATCTAACCAGCCATCCCTGTCCCCAGCCTAGTGCCCTACTATCTAACCAGCCATCCCTGTCCCCAGCACAGTGTCCCCCTATCTAACCAGCCATCCCTGTCCCCAGTCTAGTGCCCTACTATATAACCAGCCATCCCTGTCCCCAGCACAGTGTCCCCCTATCTATCCAGCCATCCCTGTCCCCCTTATCTATATAACCATCCCTGTCCACAGCACAGTGCCCCCTATTTATTCAGCCATTCTTGTCCCTAGCCCAGTATCACCCTATCTAATCAGCCATCCCCTAGCCCAGTGCCCCCCAACCAGCCATCCCTGTCCCCAGCCCAGTGCCCCCATATCTAACCAGCCATACCCTATACCAGTGCCCCCCTATCTAACCAGTTATAACTATCCCCAGCCCAGTGCTCTCATATCTAACCAGCCATCCCCTATATCAGTGACCCCCTATCTAACCAGCCATCCCTGTCCCCAGCACAGTGTCCCCCTATCTATCCAGCCATCCCTGTCCCCAGCATAGTACCGCCCTATCTAATCAGCCATCCCCTAGCCCAGTGCCCCCCTATCTAACCAGCCATCCCTGTCCCCAGCCCAGAGCCACCCATCTAAACATCCCTCACAAAAACATCAGCAGGGGTGGTAGAACAGTGGGCAGACCCTATGGTGGCTTGGTAGAGCCAGAACTGACAGGGTCTGCAGGGAGCGCTGGGTCCAGGTAGGAGCTGCTCTGCTGATCTCTGCAGCTAATGTAGGCGGCAGCTCTTGCACTTGCCTGTCAGCACAGAAGCATTGTGGACCCAGGGCTCCTCACAGAGCTCGTCGGCACTGACACCACCAAGCTAGTGCCTCACCAACCACTAACCTCACCGCACGTCACTGGTGTGTATACACTGCTCAAAAAAATAAAGGGAACACTAACATAACACATCCTAGATCTGAATGAATTAAATATTCTTATTAAATACTTTGTTCTTTACATAGTTGAATGTGCTAACAACAAAATCACACAAAAATGATCAATGGAAATAAAATGTATTAACACATAGAGGTCTGGATTTGGAGTCACACTCAAAATTAAAGTGGAAAAACACACTACAGGCTGACCCAACTTTGATGTAATGTCCTTAAAACAAGTCAAAATGAGGCTCAGTAGTGTGTGTGGCCTCCACGTGCCTGTATGACCTCTCTACAAAGCCTGGGCATGCTCCCGATGAGGTGGCAGATGGTCTCCTGAGGGATCTCCTCCCAGACCTGGACTAAAGCATCCGCCAACTCCTGGACAGTCTGTGGTGCAACGTGACTTTGGTGGATGGAGTGAGACATGATGTCCCAGATGTACTCAATTGGATTCAGGTCTGGGGAACGGGTGGGCCAATCCATAACAATGCCTTCGTATTGCAGGAACTGCTGACACACTCCAGCCACATGAGGTCTAGCATTGTCTTGCATTAGAAGGAACCTAGGGCCAACTGTGCCAGCATATGGTCTCACAAGGGGTCTGAGGATCTCATCTCGGTACCTAATGGCAGTCAGGCTACCTCTGGCGAGCACATGGAGGGCTGTGTGGCCCCCCAAAGAAATGCCACCTCACACCATTACTGACCCACTGCCAAACCGGTCATGTTGGAGGATTTTGTAACCAGCAGAACATTCTCCTTGGCATCTCCAGACTCTGTCACATCTGTCACGTGCTCAGTGTGAAACTGCTTTCATCTGTGAAGAGCACAGGGCCCAGTGGCGAATTTGCCAATCTTGGTGTTCTCTGGCAATGCCAAATGTCCTGCACGTTATTGGGCTGTAAGCACAACCCCTTCCTGTGGACGTTGGGCCCTCATACCACCCTCATGGAGTCTGTTTCTGACCGTTTGAGTAGACACATGCACATTTGTGGCCTGCTTGAGGTCATTTTGCAGGGCTTCTCCTGTTCCTCCTTACACAAAGGGAGAGGTAGCGGTCCTGCTGCTGGGTTGTTGCCCTCCTATGGCCTCCTCCACGTCTCCTGATGTACTGGCCTGTTTCCTGTTAGCGCCTCCATGCTCTGGACAATACGCTGACAGACACAGAAAATCTTCTTGCCACAGCTCGCATTGATGTGCCATCTTGGATGAGCTGCACTACCTGAGCCACTTGTGTGGGTTGTAGACTGTGTCTCATGCTACCACTAGAGTGAAAGCACCTCCAGCTTTCAAAAGTGACCAAAACATGAGGCAGAAAGCATAGGAGCTAGTCTGTGGTCGGGTGTGGTACGGGACTCCGACAGTCGGGATCCCGACAGTCATTATCCCGACGTTGGGATCCTGACTGCCCGGAGTCAGACAGCATGGCGAGCACAAAAAAGCCCCTTGCGGGCTCGCTGACTGCGGGCATGCAGAATTCTATTCTCCCTCTATGGGGGTCGTGGACCCCCACGAGGGAAAATAGCGGGTGGCCGTCGGGCACCCGTCTGTCTGCGTTTTGACAGTTGGGATCCCGACGTCGGGTAAACGACTGTCGGGATCCCAACTGTCGGGAACCCGTCCGGCACCCCTGTGGTCACCTCCTGCAGAACAACTCCTTTATTGAGGTGTCTTGCTAATTGCCTATATTTTCCACCTGTTGTCTATTCCATTTGCACAACAGCATGTGAAATTGATTGTCAATCGGTGTTGCTTCCTAAGTGGACAGTTTGATTTCACAGAAGTATGATTGACTTGGAGTTACACTGTGTTGTTTAAGTGTTCCCTTTATTTTTTTGAGCATTGTATATATGTATCCTGGGGTCTCCCAATGAAATAATAAATGATGGCTCCGGTGCCCTCACAAAGGGGGAAAATACAGGCGAGTCGGTGCGGCACTCGGAAATAATTTGCTGGTGATGCAGGTAAGTACAGTATCAGCAACGTTTTAGTTTAATGTAAACTTTTCAAGCATGAAGACAAGTGAGAAGTTATATACTTATATACCACAGTCCTTGCTGCTCCCCAGGTGAGGCTGTCCACTTCTGGAGGAGACTGCCTATCTGCGTCGTAGCCGCTACCACTGATGACATCATTCCATCCACCGGACAGCATCACCTGGGACTGCATGTCCATTGCTAAGCAACGGAGATGCCTCAAAGGAGATTCAGAAAAAAACACCATTAAAAAGTACAAGATTAACAACACTGAACAATATAATCAATGCAACCCTTAATTATACATTATATAAACATTTTTATTTTAGATGGAAAAGTGCATTATTGAAAACAACTATATGAGATTTGTTCATTTAACCCTTTTGAGTAAATGAGAGCTGTGCACCGGCTTTCACGTTGTATTAGTTTCTGTGCACGATTCCCTTCTCTAATAGAAGGTGTCACCGTATCAATGATACAATACCGCAGACTGTTAAGGGGATGTTTCTGCATGGGAAAGTGCTGAGCGACTGGTTGATCGCTAGTACATACTGTTTGGGCTTTAAATTTCCATTCCATCTTCCCTACATACACTAACCCACAAGGGCAGATGATTTGGTAGACCACGTACGTGGAGTCACAATTAAAACAGTAACGAATATTGTATGTGCAACCAGAATGTTAATGTTGGAAAGTGTCTCCTGTCAACATAAATTGGCAGGCTCACTGACTGCACCCCAGTCACAGGGTGTAGGCAAAAATTATTCAAATGCATTTTTTTGTTTTTAGTTTAGCCATATCCGTTTTGACCAGCCACGATCTGAGGTTTTTACATCTAGAGTAGTATGGCATGATTCTACTGGTAGAGAGGCTTAATCTGGCGTAAGAATAAATAATCTCCCAATGTTTTTTTTTTTTTATTCAGTAATTTTTACTGAAAGTTTTCAAATTTACATAGCATTAGTTTCAAGGGAGAGGGGGAAAATGGGATATATCTGCACAGGCAGGTGCTATAGCACCTATTTTACCCCAAACGAGACAATTTGATAATAGAGCTCAAAGGGGGTGCAGCCAAAGACAATATAAGTTACAATAGAAGGAGGACAGAGAAGAATGCCTTTTTTGTTGGCGCACAAAGATAATTCAGAGAGAATGTATATTTTTTTAAATTTCAATATTTTAATAAGTAATGTTAAAAAAAAAAGTCCAATAAGTGAAATATTTATTTAGGAATAACGAATTTTTTAAAAGTGCTGCTTTAAATAGTTGTCAGTGTCCTTTGTGTGTCGATATTCGTTTATTATTAACGTGTTAGGAGAGCTTTATCTATGTTCTTACAGAGGAGTGGTCAGAGGCGTAACTAATATTGTGGCGCCCCCCAGCCAAAAAATTACCTTGCCCCTCCGCATGCCGCCGCCGGCCCCGCATTCAGTCCGGCACCGCAGATAGCCTCCGGGCTCCGTCTCCTGCAGTAATGAAAAATGACACGACAAAATGGCTGCCCCCGTACAGCAGACAGTTTTTTTAGGGATGTTAGAGGAGGTGGCGGCCTCCTCTAGCATCCTTAAAAACTGTCTGCTATTAGGGGGCAGCCATTTTTTCGTGTCATTTTTCATTACTGCAGGAGACGGAGCCCGGAGGCTATCTGCGGTGCCGGACTGAATGTGGTGGCAGCGGCATGCGGAGGGGTAAGGGGGGGTCTGACCAGAGTGCCCGGGCACCGGGGGTGCCCCACTGGCGCTTGCTCCCCCAAGCAGCCGCGGTGGCTGCCTTACGGTAGCTACGCCTCTGGGAGTGGTCATGTTAATCCCAAATACTTAGATATCACATATCCAGTGAGGTTCTATGTGAGGCAAATACTCAAATATCAAATATTAGGTGAAGTTTTATATAAGACAGTGTAAGCCTGTCCTCCACCACGTAAGTGATACAGTCAACTTTGCAGATTGGATTCTATGTTGCTTAGTGTAGAGATTGGCTACTTTTTGTACTTGACCTTTTAGTGGTCTGTAGCTAAATTCATGTAATATATTCGCACACTACCACTTTCTTATAATTAGTGTAATTAGCCTTAAATCCTCAGGCCAGTGGTTGTGATGGGGTTTGTATAATCTGCATAAAGTAATCGCCATGAACCGCGTTAGGGCCACTCTTCCGTAGAGGTCAGAAAAGGAAAATATTTTTTTTCTCTTTTTAAAGATGTTTTCTCCTACTGGATTGCCGTATTCTCAAATAGAATGTATTTAAAACTTTACCTCCTTAATACATTTGAGTTTGAATATATATGATGAGTCGATTTGTGTTGTGTATCTTATTACATATATATCATAATTTTTATCACTCAAATTTTTATTAATAGCAGGTGATTAGTTACAATTCAATGGTCAGTGTACATTGTGGTGTAGTTACTCCACTGCTTACTGACACCCTTCAGTGCATGCCATCTAACACTGAAGAGTGGCAGTACTCTATAATCGGGCATCGCGGAAGGCACTCCAGGTTTTTATGTACCTTAGGGAGGGTATACAGGATTGGGAAATGGGATATTGCACTGGTAGGGCTTCTTTGGTTTTTGTATTGATGATGCCTTCCGAAAGGGCTGTAGTCAACAAGACATCAAGATCTTTTTTGAAAAATGGCGTAGGATCGCCTGGGAGTTTGCAATATGGTATACCCTCCCTAAGGTACATAAAAACCTGGAGTGCCCTCCTGGAGGCCCGATAATAGCGGCCCACAACTCCCTCTTTGGTGTGGTATCTAAATACCTGGATTTCTACTTACAGCCAGTGGTTCAGAGTCAACCAACCTTCTTGAAAGACACCACAGATCTGTTACTTAAAATTCAACAACTTGGCCCATTACCCACAGTGTGTACATTGACGTGCGTTGATTTAGTGTCCCTTTACACCAATATCTCCCATGAAAAGGGTTTGGCAGCCACCAAGAACCTGTTATCTAACAGTGTGCAGTACACTGGCCCGGATGTCTCTTTTTTCATCACCCTACTGGAGAAGACTCTCAAGAACAATTATTTTCTGTTCAATAATGAATATTACATTCAGCTTCTAGGATGTGCCATGGGGTCCAATGTGGCCCCAAGTTTTGCCAACTCCTATATGTTTGCTATTGAAGATACACTGTTCTTGAAAAATCAAGCATTTGCAGATCATCTTATACTGTTTACACGTTACATCGACGATATACTGATACTATGGGCAGGGCCCCATGAAGAGTTTCATGCCCAGATGGAACTGATAAACTAGATGGATGAGACTATCCAGCTCACGTATAACCTTGATTACATCACCATCAAATACCTTGATGTCAAAATCACCCGAGTACAAGATCATCTGGAGACATTTTCTTTAAAGCTACTGACAGAAACATGTTCTTGCATGCTAATAGCTCCCACCCTGTTGCCCTCAAAAAGGGCTTGCCATTTTCGCAGTTTCTGTGCATCAGGCGGATCACCAGCAATGAGGCTTTAGCTGCATCACAGATGGACAATATGATGTTGAAATTTATTAACAGAGGTTACGACAAGGATGAATTAAGAGCTGCCAAACTAAAGGCCTTAAATAAAACAAGAGCCTCCTGTCTCTCCCCTGTGATTAAACGGAAACAGAAAATGCTACAGCTAGTAACTACCTTTTCCTCAGCAAGTAAAATCATTGCATCCAACTCCAAGAAACTCTGGCCACTTATCACCACTGATAAGAACTTACCGGGTCTGCAAGATACTAGAATTCTCAACTACAAACGTGGTCATAATCTTAAAGATTGGTTAGTCAGAAATTAGGTTGCCATCCCTTCACATGGTCCCGCAAATAATTTTCTTAGTAGGAGGCCGTGAGTTTATAAATGTACTGGTTGCACTGCGTGCAGGTTTATGGAGACTGGAAATAATTTTCTGCATCCTCATTCTGGAATAAAAATCCCCATCAAACATATCCTGTCATGTAACAGTAATTTTGTCATCTATTTCATTTGTTGCCCCTGTGGATACTTTTCTATTGGAAAAACTATCTGCACCTTCAAAGAACATGCAAACCAACATTAGGCTGGCCTTGGAGGGTAGGGAAAGTGAGCAGCCAGTGCAAAGGCAAACGCAGGATTTTCAGAAGAGGGTTTCCAGAGGGGCGGAGCAAAGCATGGAGATGGACACTTAGGTGACCCAGTATATGCGGGGTCAGTTAAAGTATTATAGATAGACCAAATTTATATAAATAAAATAATAATAATAATAATTATATATATATATATACAGCACACACACACATATACAGATGTAGCCGGCCTTACTGTTGCTGGCAATTCGCCAGCAGCATGCTGCTGGCGATCCGCCACCAACACGGCGCTCCAACTGACTGAGACGCGCGTGCGTCCCCCACGCACATGCGTCTCAGTATCCGGGCGGCGAGGCGTACGCAATACTGTCCGCCTCCCGCTCGAGGGGGCTGGGGGGGACCCGAGGGCACTGCGGGGGGGTGCGGTCGCCCGGTGTGGGCACCAGGCGACCGAGGGCAGCACCGTCGGAAGGGGACGTGCGCGCACCTCGTGCGCGCGCGTCCCCTTCCGGCATACAGATGGCGCGGGGCAGGGGATGGCGGCTGGCGTCGCCATCGCCATCCCCTGCAAAGATGAATTCCGATACATCTGTATATATATATATATATATATATAACAGCAGTGTAGACCCCTGGGCATAGCAATGTATTGGGGCCCCTACCGATCCTCCAGTGGTAGGGGTGGGGGAAGCTTTGATGTCCCGCGGGTGGTAGGGGATATTATATCAACCACTCAGCATGTAGGGCCTGGATCAGTAATTTCCACTAATTACCCCTTTACTGCACAGATGGTGGGAGATGAGGGGGGAGAAGGGGGCATTGGGCTGAATGAAGGGGCCCTGATACATAACTTCGAGGGTGGTAGAGGATGTTTAATATGCAGAGGAGGGGTGTATAGTGGAGTGGGCTTATTATTCATAATTTTCTGGTGGAAGGACAGCTTGCTTGACTGCAGATATCTCCAGTTCCCGGAAATAGATTTCTTAGATTTTAATGGAATTAAAAACTAGAGAATCCCACCTACCACATGGGCACTAGGGGATCAGAGTTCAATGAACAATTAACCTTCGGATGTTTTTTATAAACATTGACATCGCTATTTACCATTGATGTTATGATATCTTGTACAATGCCGGCCCATACTTATTTATATGCCATTAGTTTTTTGACGCATTATATTACTATATTTCTGCTTCCAGGGCATTATGATTTGTATTTTGCTTTATCTGGTCTATCTGATTATTCTTTCACCATGACGGTGGTTTGCTACCTTGATTCATTCTTTTTTATTCTCTACCTAATATACTCTTGATGGTATGCTGTTTTACACAGTTTTAACATAGTGTCTTTATTTTTTTGTTGTCTGATATCTCAACAGTTTTGCCCAGGATCCACCCCGCAGTTTTGTCCCCGTGCTTTCCATTCAGATCTAGCTATGGCGGCTTTTGATTAAATTGCGCCCACTATATTATACTCTGCAGGCAACTGTGCCATAATCAGAGTCAGCGTATTATGGCTCATTACATTAATTGGACTGCTGCCCACTCTTGCCGGTTCTTGGACATTTATGTTCACTATGCAGCCAAAAGCATTATAGAGCTTCATACATTACGTGCAGAGGTGCAGCGACACCGCGAGCCCTCTCTGTTGATACGTTGCTGGGCAACGCAGTTACCAATAGCTGCCCTTGTATACCAGTTGCATAGCAACGTTGCTGCCAGAAGTGAGCACGTATCACGCGTGACGTCAGCTTGCTGCACCCGGAAGCGGGAGGAACGTGGCGTGGATACCGGGCTGTCTGACGAGTATAAATGTCTGTAAGTATTCTTTTCTTATTGTTACTGTCCTGATGAAGATTGCTGTGTGCAATTGAAACGTTGACTATACTAAAACTTGTGTCCAAGTGTCATTTGTGAAACCCGAGGAGTGCCTCCTTACACACTCTATTCCATGGTAAGCTCCACTGTAGGCCCAGGAGGGCACCCAGGTATTTCTTTAAATTAAGCGGAGAGACGGTCAGTTCTTTCCTGTTTTATATATATAGATATATGTCTATATATAGATATATATATAGAAGTAATGTTGCGGCTTGGCACTCCAACTCAATAAGACAAATTCCCAGGTGCCCTCAGGATACGATAGGTAGCCAGGTAGTACAAAAGTACACACAGACAGCGGCACTCAGTGGGTTTTCAAACAGGTGTATTCAAATATTGTCCAACGTTTCGGGGACTAGCCCCTTTGTCAAGGTGCAGGATATTTCATTCGTGGGTGAGAACTCGCCCTCAGCATAGGCACCTGGGCAAGTATTACAGCTGCCCCTGTCAGCGGAGGAGTTGCCGGACACCAGCCAGTCTATATCTATATATATATATATATATATATATATATATATATATATATATATATGATACTACACTGCTTGGCAGTGGCAGCTTCAGAGGTGGGGCTGCAGCAGAGTTCAAAATTAAAATATTGGTGCCCGAACCCACTGCCACCAACTGTCATTCCAAACTGACTTACCAGCAGTTGCTGTTTCGCCCTAAATGAATTTTTAACTGTGCTGCAGCCGCACCTCTGGAGTGACCACTGCCGCTCACACTAATACTACGGGTATCATACCACACAGCACACTGAGAACTTCAAGTGAAGGTTTGTAAATATTACACAGAAGCAGTAGATTTTTACAAGAATCTTTTCTGAGTGAAAAGCGTTACTAGATGGCACACTTATACCAGCTAATTACAGCATGTAGCTGAAGTGTAATATACAGCTAGTGTATATATTAATTTGTTTGTGAAAAATACTGTGTGATAAACCGGAGCTTAGGGAAGAACTATGCTAGCTAGAAAACAGGGCATAATTATAACTGCTAATTACATTAACATGTTGGTCAAGTGTAATACATGAATGACAAAGAATAAACAGTTGTCACTAAATATGATAAACAGGTAGAGAGCTTTAAAATGACTGTGCTGAGGAGCCATTTTTTCGTGTCATTTTTCATTACTGCAGGAGACGGAGCCCGGAGGCTATCTGTGGTGCCGGACTGAATGTGGTGGCGGCGGCATGCGGAGGGGTAAGGGGGGGTCTGACCAGAGTGCCCGGGCACCGGGGGTGCCCCGCTGGCGCTTGCTCCCCCAAGCAGCCGCGGTGGCTGCCTTACGGTAGCTACGCCTCTGGGAGTTGTCATGTTAATCCCAAATACTTAGATATCACATATCCAGTGAGGTTCTATGTGAGGCAAATACTCAAATATCAAATATTAGGTGAAGTTTTATATAAGACAGTGTAAGCCTGTCCTCCACCACGTAAGTGATACACTCAACTTTGCAGATTGGATTCTATGTTGCTTAGTGTAGAGATTGGCTACTTTTTGTACTTGACCTTTTAGTGGTCTGTAGCTAAATTCATGTAATATATTCGCACACTACTACTTTCTTATAATTAGTGTAATTAGCCTTAAATCCTCAGGCCAGTGGTTGTGATGGGGTTTGTATAATCTGCATAAAGTAATCGCCATGAACCGCGTTAGGGCCACTCTTCCGTAGAGGTCAGAAAAGGAAAATATTTTTTTTCTCTTTTTAAAGATGTTTTCTCCTACTGGATTGCCGTATTCTCAAATAGAATGTATTTAAATCTTTACCTCCTTAATACATTTGAGTTTGAATATATATGATGAGTCGATTTGTGTTCTGTGTATCTTATTACATATATATCATAATTTTTATCACTCAAATTTTTATTAATAGCAGGTGATTAGTTACAATTCAATGGTCAGTGTACATTGTGGTGTAGTTACTCCACTGCTTACTGACACCCTTCAGTGCATGCCATCTAACACTGAAGAGTGGCAGTACTCTATAATCGGGCATCGCGGAAGGCACTCCAGGTTTTTATGTACCTTAGGGAGGGTATACAGGATTGGGAAATGGGATATTGCACTGGTAGGGCTTCTTTGGTTTTTGTATTGATGATGCCTTCCGAAAGGGCTGTAGTCAACAAGACATCAAGATCTTTTTTGAAAAATGGCGTAGGATCGCCTGGGAGTTTGCAATATGGTATACCCTCCCTAAGGTACATAAAAACCTGGAGTGCCCTCCTGGAGGCCCGATAATAGCGGCCCACAACTCCCTCTTTGGTGTGGTATCTAAATACCTGGATTTCTACTTACAGCCAGTGGTTCAGAGTCAACCAACCTTCTTGAAAGACACCACAGATCTGTTACTTAAAATTCAACAACTTGGCCCATTACCCACAGTGTGTACATTGACGTGCGTTGATTTAGTGTCCCTTTACACCAATATCCCCCATGAAAAGGGTTTGGCAGCCACCAAGAACCTGTTATCTAACATTGTGCAGTACACTGGCCCGGATGTCTCTTTTTTCATCACCCTACTGGAGAAGACTCTCAAGAACAATTATTTTCTGTTCAATAATGAATATTACATTCAGCTTCTAGGATGTGCCATGGGGTCCAATGTGGCCCCAAGTTTTGCCAACTCCTATATGTTTGCTATTGAAGATACACTGTTCTTGAAAAATCAAGCATTTGCAGATCATCTTATACTGTTTACACGTTACATCGACAATATACTGATACTATGGGCGGGGCCCCATGAAGAGTTTCATGCCCAGATGGAACTGATAAACTAGATGGATGAGACTATCCAGCTCACGTATAACCTTGATTACATCACCATCAAATACCTTGATGTCAAAATCACCCGAGTACAAGATCATCTGGAGACATTTTCTTTAAAGCTACTGACAGAAACGTGTTCTTGCATGCTAATAGCTCCCACCCTGTTGCCCTCAAAAAGGGCTTGCCATTTTCGCAGTTTCTGCGCATCAGGCGGATCACCAGCAATGAGGCTTTAGCTGCATCACAGATGGACAATATGATGTTGAAATTTATTAACAGAGGTTACGATAAGGATGAATTAAGAGCTGCCAAACTAAAGGCCTTAAATAAAACAAGAGCCTCCTGTCTCTCCCCTGTGATTAAACGGAAACAGAAAATGCTACAGCTAGTAACTACCTTTTCCTCAGCAAGTAAAATCATTGCATCCAACTCCAAGAAACTCTGGCCACTTATCACCACTGATAAGAACTTACCGGGTCTGCAAGATACTAGAATTCTCAACTACAAACGTGGTCATAATCTTAAAGATTGGTTAGTCAGAAATTAGGTTGCCATCCCTTCACATGGTCCCGCAAATAATTTTCTTAGTAGGGGGCCGTGAGTTTATATATGTACTGGTTGCACTGCGTGCAGGTTTATGGAGACTGGAAATAATTTTCTGCATCCTCATTCTAGAATAAAAATCCCCATCAAACATATCCTGTCATGTAACAGTAATTTTGTCATCTATTTCATTTGTTGCCCCTGTGGATACTTTTCTATTGGAAAAAATATCTGCACCTTCAAAGAACATGCAAACCAACATTAGGCTGGCCTTGGAGGGTAGGGAAAGTGAGCAGCCAGTGCAAAGGCAAACGCAGGATTTTCAGAAGAGGGTTTCCAGAGGGGCGGAGCAAAGCATGGAGATGGACACTTAGGTGACCCAGTATATGCGGGGTCAGTTAAAGTATTATAGATAGACCAAATTTATATAAATAAAATAATAATAATAATAATTATATATATATATATATACAGCACACACACACATATACAGATGTAGCCGGCCTTACTGTTGCTGGCGAATCGCCAGCAGCATGCTGCTGGCGATCCGCCAGCAACACGGCGCTCCAACTGACTGAGACGCGCGTGCGTCCCCCACGCACATGCGTCTCAGTATCCGGGCGGCGAGGCGTACGCAATACTGTCCGCCTCCCGCTCGAGGGGGCTGGGGGGGACCCGAGGGCACTGCGGGGGGGTGCGGTCGCCCGGTGTGGGCACCAGGCGACCGAGGGCAGCACCGTCGGAAGGGGACGTGCGCGCATCTCGTGCGCGCGCGTCCCCTTCCGGCATACAGATGGCGCGGGGCAGGGGATGGCGGCTGGCGTCGCCATCGCCATCCCCTGCAAAGATGAATTCCGATACATCTGTATATATATATATATATATATATATATAACAGCAGTGTAGACCCCTGGGCATAGCAATGTATTGGGGCCCCTACCGATCCTCCAGTGGTAGGGGTGGGGGAAGCTTTGATGTCCCGCGGGTGGTAGGGGATATTATATCAACCACTCAGCATGTAGGGCCTGGATCAGTAATTTCCACTAGTTACCCCTTTACTGCACAGATGGTGGGAGATGAGGGGGGAGAAGGGGGCATTGGGCTGAATGAAGGGGCCCTGATACATAACTTCGAGGGTGGTAGAGGATGTTTAATATGCAGAGGAGGGGTGTATAGTGGAGTGGGCTTATTATTCATAATTTTCTGGTGGAAGGACAGCTTGCTTGACTGCAGATATCTCCAGTTCCCGGAAATAGATTTCTTAGATTTTAATGGAATTAAAAACTAGAGAATCCCACCTACCAAATGGGCACTAGGGGATCAGAGTTCAATGAACAATTAACCTTCGGATGTTTTTTATAAACATTGACATCGCTATTTACCATTGATGTTATGATATCTTGTACAATGCCGGCCCGTACAATGCCGGCCCATACTTATTTATATGCCATTAGTTTTTTGACGCATTATATTACTATATTTCTGCTTCCAGGGCATTATGATTTGTATTTTGCTTTATCTGGTCTATCTGATTATTCTTTCACCATGACGGTGGTTTGCTACCTTGATTCATTCTTTTTTATTCTCTACCTAATATACTCTTGATGGTATGCTGTTTTACACAGTTTTAACATAGTGTCTTTATTTTTTTGTTGTCTGATATCTCAACAGTTTTGCCCAGGATCCACCCCGCAGTTTTGTCCCCGTGCTTTCCATTCAGATCTAGCTATGGCGGCTTTTGATTAAATTGCGCCCACTATATTATACTCTGCAGGCAACTGTGCCATAATCAGAGTCAGCGTATTATGGCTCATTACATTAATTGGACTGCTGCCCACTCTTGCCGGTTCTTGGACATTTATGTTCACTATGCAGCCAAAAGCATTATAGAGCTTCATACATTACGTGCAGAGGTGCAGCGACACCGCGAGCCCTCTCTGTTGATACGTTGCTGGGCAACGCAGTTACCAATAGCTGCCCTTGTATACCAGTTGCATAGCAACGTTGCTGCCAGAAGTGAGCACGTATCACGCGTGACGTCAGCTTGCTGCACCCGGAAGCGGGAGGAACGTGGCGTGGATACCGGGCTGTCTGACGAGTATAAATGTCTGTAAGTATTCTTTTCTTATTGTTACTGTCCTGATGAAGATTGCTGTGTGCAATTGAAACGTTGACTATACTAAAACTTGTGTCCAAGTGTCATTTGTGAAACCCGAGGAGTGCCTCCTTACACACTCTATTCCATGGTAAGCTCCACTGTAGGCCCAGGAGGGCACCCAGGTAATTCTTTAAATTAAGCGGAGAGACGGTCAGTTCTTTCCTGTTTTATATATATAGATATATGTCTATATATAGATATACAGTATATATAGAAGTAATGTTGCGGCTTGGCACTCCAACTCAATAAGACAAATTCCCAGGTGCCCTCAGGATACGATAGGTAGCCAGGTAGTACAAAAGTACACACAGACAGCGGCACTCAGTGGGTTTTCAAACAGGTGTATTCAAATATTGTCCAACGTTTCGGGGACTAGCCCCTTTGTCAAGGTGCAGGATATTTCATTCGTGGGTGAGAACTCGCCCTCAGCATGGGCACCTGGGCAAGTATTACAGCTGCCCCTGTCAGCGGAGGAGTTGCCGGACACCAGCCAGTCTATATCTATATATAGATCTATATATATATATATATATATATATATATATATATATATATATATATATATATATATATATATATATATATATATATATATATATATATATAAGATACTACACTGCTTGGCAGTGGCAGCTTCAGAGGTGGGGCTGCAGCAGAGTTCAAAATTAAAATATTGGTGCCCGAACCCACTGCCACCAACTGTCATTCCAAACTGACTTACCAGCAGTTGCTGTTTCGCCCTAAATGAATTTTTAACTGTGCTGCAGCCGCACCTCTGGAGTGACCACTGCCGCTCACACTAATACTACGGGTATCATACCACACAGCACACTGAGAACTTCAAGTGAAGGTTTGTAAATATTACACAGAAGCAGTAGATTTTTACAAGAATCTTTTCTGAGTGAAAAGCGTTACTAGATGGCACACTTATACCAGCTAATTACAGCATGTAGCTGAAGTGTAATATACAGCTAGTGTATATATTAATTTGTTTGTGAAAAATACTGTGTGATAAACCGGAGCTTAGGGAAGAACTATGCTAGCTAGAAAACAGGGCATAATTATAACTGCTAATTACATTAACATGTTGGTCAAGTGTAATACATGAATGACAAAGAATAAACAGTTGTCACTAAATATGATAAACAGGTAGAGAGCTTTAAAATGACTGTGCTGAGGAACAAGCACCATTAGGGGGCACACTTATACCAGCTAATATAGATATATAACCACCAAAAAATGTTAGAGATTCAAACAGGTATGTAAAGACGACAGGAATTCTGAGCATCTGGTTTTTTTTTTGCGAATTAAACTTTAATTGCTGTATATTGTGAATATCAAGAATTCAGTGGATTTTCCGATTTAATGTCAGATCTGGCTGGTTAGAACATCTGGTGACATCGGAATTACATTACATCAGTTTTCCAGCATTTTCCAAGCAAATGGTCAACTGTCATTTGCTCTCATCAATTACCAGGTTTTTGTTCTAACCAGACAGATTTGACAATATATCTACAGATGTATAGTCAGCTTAAGACTTATTGCAGAAAACAAATGACCAGGTAACACAGCTATAATAAGCCACAGAAAAGTCAATGTCACAGGACAACTAACAAATACAAAAGATAAGTAAGAAAACCACAGATGATCGGTATATGGCAGTTCTAGAAGTAATGACAACCAAGAAGTAAAAGATAAGGTGGAAGGCTTGAATCCTCTGGAGCTCCACATCTGGAGAAGAATAGTTCATAGAATGGCAACATAAGTACAAGGATATATGTAGTTACACAAAGTGGCTGTAAAAAAAAGATTTAGAATAGAATGAATGTGACCGTAAACTGCAAAAGCAATGTGGTGAGGGAAGATCATATTTAGAGATACAAAGTTGTGGAGGAAAATTGGTGTTCGTAAAGATGAGATGGCTTGTAAGCAGGAGAACACAGGCACCATCAGTGGAGAACTGGCAGTGGAATAGCTGAGAGGTCAGTTAGTCTTTTTTAATAATAAGATAATATAAGAGAAACATGGCTCACACAATCAGACAGTGCTTCCCCTGCAGCCCTATCACATGGTGGTCACCACTCCACCCACACCTCCAGGCCTGGTAACCAGGGGCGGATTGGGGACTAAAAGTGCCCCTGAAAAATTTCTGGAAGTGGCTTCATGTGGGCGGCAAAAAATCAATAATGGCCACTCTCATACATACACCTGGTCCCTGCCGCTCTCATACATACATACACCCTGCCGCTCTCTCATGTAGCAGTATTAGTACGCTTATTTATAAGGTGCCACAAAGTGTCCGCAGCACTGTACATAGCAAACAAAAAAACAATTACAAGGTAACGTACAGGGTGTGTTGATAAAATACAGCATAAATAGGGTTATAGCTGGTAGAACTAAAATCAGCATCAGTTCTGAAGTAGGTGTGGAAATTGTCGAGGAGACTGAAGATGAAGTAGAGGAAGGGAAGAACAGGGCAGGAGCACTGGTAAACAGTTAAAAGTTAACAGACTAAAAGGAGGTGGGTGGACGAACGAAAAATAATAGGATAAGTAGGAACGGATGGAGGGTAGAGGTTAGGAGGAGGAGGTCCCTGCCGCTCTTATACATACATACACCCAGGGCCGTTTCCAGACAATTTAGCTCCCAGGGCAAAGAAATAAAAATGCGCTCCCCCCCCAAAAAAAATACATAACATGAAATAGAACAAATTGTGCGCGCCGAAATAGGGGCGTGGTTTATTTTAAAAGGGGTGTGGTTTAATATAAGGGGCGTAGTCTAGCAGGAAAACAATTACCTTACATCTCACTTTTGCAACCTGCATGTCCAGAAATTGGTTACCGCAGGAATTGTCATTGTCCTCCCGCACCTAAGTAGGCGGGCTTAAGGCCACACAGTGACATAAAAATATAAAGGCCCACACAGTTACCTAGTACGCCTCACAGATCAAGGCCAAACAATGACAGGCTATACATTTTTTATCCGTGATGCCAATTACACATTACGCTGCACACTGTGATGACAATTACATATCACGCCGCACACCATGATGACAATTACACATTATGTCGCACACTGTGATGACAATTACATATTACGCCACACACCATAATGACAATTACACAATACTCCCCACAACGTAATGTCTATTACACATTATGCCCCATGCGCTGCTGCCGCACAACTGATGCCATTTACTAACACAGTGGCAGATATGCCCCCACAGTGCCACACATGCCTCCACAGTGCCACACATATATGCCCCCACAGTGACAGCTATTCCCCCACAGTGCCACACATATATGCCCCCACAGTGCCAAATATGCCCCCGCAGTGCCACACATATGCCCCTACAGTGCCACACATATGCCCCCACAGAGCCACACATATGCCTCCACAGTGCCACACATATGCCCCCACAGTGCCAAATATGCCCCCACAGTGCCACACATATGCCCCCACAGTGCCAGAAAATAATATCCCAGCAGCAGTACAACTCACCATTGCTGCTGCTGGGGAGAGCAGAGTCCGGGTCTCCGAGTCCCCCTCCAGTCCCCCCACAGCCGCCGCTGCTGCTTCCCAGGGGAGGGGAGGGGAGTGCATAGTGAGCTCTGATTAGCTAACAGCCCAGTGACACGGCGAGGGGAAGGAGAGACGCGCTATGCGGAATCATCTGTGGCTGGGGCGGCAGATGGGGAGAGGCGGAGGAAGGGGGTGCAGCGGCGTGGGGGGATCTGCCGGGCGCCCCGGCTGTTCAACAGAGGCAGACAAGCCGTGCGGCACCCCGGGCGGCTGCACGGCTTGTCCGCCTCTAGAAATGGCCCTGCATACACCCTGCTTCTCTCATACATACATACACCCTGCCGCTCTCTCATACATACATACATGGTCCCTGCCGCTCTCACACATGCATACACCCTGCCGCTCTCATACATGCATACACCCTGCCACTCTCATACATACATACACCCTGCCGCTCTCATACATACATACACCCTGTCCCTGCCGCTCTCATACATACATACACCATGCCGCTCTCATACATACTTACACCTGGTCCCTGACGCTCTCATACATACATACATCCTGCCGTTCTCATACATACATACACCCTGCTGCTCTCATACATGAAAAACAAAGCAAAAGAAAGCACTTGGATTCAGGGGATAGATTAAAGCCAATCTCTAGTAGTATTAGAACATTTAAAGATACAGAAACAATTTTAGTAACAGTATTAATAAAATGTAATAATCAATTTCAAAGGTAACGGCCGATACCAGACATATATAATTACAAATAACAATAAAAATGAAAAAAAAAAAATCAGGATTAACCTGAGAGGTGATTAAATATGCTAAAACTAGGTGATTCCTCGCGCCCTCCGGGCGCTCTTCACACGTGAGGGGCTTCGCCCCATTAGAAGTAGAAATATATGTGAGTGTGAGATACAGTATTTGTGTAAGGGTGGTGTGTTTGGAGATTTGTTGGTGGTTTTGTGGTATGGGGTGGTGGGTAGTACTTACAGTTGGGTGGGGTAGAGTCGTGTTCTGCGGCAGGTTGTCCGGTCAAGTTGCGGTCGGTGGCAGCAGGGCCTGGAGCGTGGTGCTTGTTGGCAGCAGGTCCTGGAGGGTGGCACTTAGTGGCAGCAGGTCCTGGAGGGTGGTGCTTGTCAGCAGCAGGTCCTGGAGGGTGGCGTTTGGTGGCAGCAGGTCGTGGAGGGTGGGGCGCGGTGGCAGCAGGTCTTGGAGGCTGGCACTTGGTGGCAGCAGGTCCTGGAGGCTGTTAGTCGGCGGCAGCAGGTGTCCGAGTGCGGCAGGAATAAACAGGCGGGGGCATGGCTTGGCTGTTAGCGCTGCCTCCCTCCCCTCCTCCTCCTCAACATGGACCATGCCAAGAATAATGAATAATGCCATGGTGATCCCATAATGTGTAAAATAAAAATATAAAAGTGATTCCCTGATCAGCGGCAACGCCGCACACAGTACCCTGCTGGCTGCTGCTATATGCAGCCCCGCCTCCTCCCGCCCGCCGTTCTCCGAGTGACCGAGTCCCGGAGAACAGCAACGCCACACAACATGCCCTGCTGGCTGCTGCTATATGCAGCCCCCCGCCTCCTCGTGCCCGCCGTTCTCCGAGTGACCGAGTCCCAGAGAACAGCAACGCCACACACATGTAAAATAAAAATTTAAGTGATTCCCTGATCAGCAGCAATGCCGCACACAGTGCCCTGCTGGCTGCTGCTATATGCGGCCCCGCCTCCTCCTGCCCGCCGTTCTCCGAGTGACGAGTCCTGGAGAACAGTAGTAGTTACTACTGTTCTCCGGGACTCGGTTACCTGGAGAACAGCGGGCGGGAGGAGGCAGGGCCGCATTTAGCAGCAGCAAGCAGGGCACTGTGTGCGGCATTGCCGCTGATCAGGAAATCACTCATATTTTTATTTTACACATTATGGGGTCCATGTTGAATGAGGCTGGAGGAGGAGGGGCAGGCAGTGGACAACAGGTACAACAGCATGCAGGAGGAGGTGGGGCGCACCACCAATGACAGGCGGAGGAGGCAGGGCCGCACAAAAGGACTGGGCAAGCCTCCTGCCACTGTGCGGCTGAGCAGCCCCGGCCTCAGCCCCAGCCTGTCGCTGTCAGTGTGGCTGTGAGAGCTTGCTGTGTAGGATGTAGGCTGTGTAGAACGTGGTAAAGAAGGTTCTGCAGTGTGGATAATGGTGGACGGGCCTGTCGATCACCCGTGGAACCCCGCCCACCGTTAGCTACACTGCTTTTGAGTGATAGATCTGGCTAAATATATAAGAGATAGCTCTTGTGAGGAGTTCCGTGAGCACCACTAACCGAGGACCTAAGGGGTACATCAGCAGTACTGACTTTTGATTGAATTCCCCCCCTATACTCTGGTCCCCGGCACCGGTATCTGTATACGGCACAGGGCGACTCCCTGACAGCCGCCCCACACACGGAGGACTGTGATTAAGCTTGATCTCTATAAGAAACAGCATGTATCCGTACTCCAACGGAGTTTGCACCCGCCGGAGACAGTGCACTTCAGCCTGCATTTGGCTTGCTGGCCGGTGCAGTAGCTGGGTGAGCACTTGACGCCGCAAGGCAATTGGCAAAGTGTGCACATACTAACCAACCTGGTACACGCCGCAGAGACCCTGGGAGATGGTGCCGATCATTCTTCAACCATCTGGGTATTCACCAAATGCTACCAACAATCACTGGTCATCTTACATCTGAGACCCAAGAGTGAGTAAGGAACCCACCCGCTCACTACTTGTTTCACTTGGGAGGACTCATTATTCATCACCATCTCCCATATTGTGTTTTGAGAATTTATCCCTCATCGTGTGACTGAAATATCTGTCCAATCCGCGCAATCTAATTGTCCAATCAGGACTTGGTAAATATAGGTTACATTTACACAAATACGCAATTGCATTGATGTGGTTTTTTAACTTAAATTAATTGTGTTATTGCATGCATGCAATTTATTGTTTTATGTTATTTATTTATTAATTAAATTGTTTTTTAGTGTACAGAAGGCGTCCTACTGTTTTTTTCTCTTGTATTTTTTTCCAATTGAGGGCGGCATCCCTCTACCAGAAGGCAGCCATTTGTACATGGCACACAACATTTGTCCCTAGCGCTCATATCTTGCTACTATTTCCAGGCTGGATATGTTTTCATCACTGCCACAAGTAAGTCTCTGGTTACTCTTAGTTTGCTATGAGTGGTGCCCAATGGAAAAATCGACGGTGAGCCACTAACAAAGGATTTTGGTTATTTTCATTCAGTCTTTGCTAGCCGTACATATACATTCACACAGTGTACACAGTCATTCACAAGGTGGTATTTCCTTACAGTGGGGCAGCATCTATATGATCGCTGGCCACTGCACATTCATGGCCGTGGGATCCGGTCTGAATTACCCCCTTAGCCCAGGTGTTTTTTGGACATAAAGTACAGTATATCAAATGATTATGATAATTAATATTATTAGATTAAGATGAAACATTCCAATTCAATATAGGGATGTTACCAGCTACAAAATCATGGAATTGTGGAAGTCAGATCAATATAATTTTCTTTATACAATAATATTTTGTTTTACAAAATATATGGAAGGCACATTGTCCACTTTTAATCCCACTCTGGCAAAAAATAGCTATGATGACTAGCTCAATTTTATCAATTCAAGTTGCTTTCAAGGCTGGATACTATCTTCTTTTCATGAATATCACAGAAGCTAGTCATGCACGGAACAACTTATTCATGCATATAGTTCTTGCGACTAGAACTTGTATTGCTAGCCATTGGAGATCTTCGGAAGTACCAACTTTGGCTGAGATAATTAACAAAATATGGCATGTTCATTCAATGGAATATATAACCAGCATTTTAAAGGGTTCTTCTGCAAAATGTATTAAAGTCTGGAATCCCTGGACTTCATATTTCAATGTTCCTCCAGCTTTTCATTAAATTTATAGCAACAAACATTAAAATCTCCAAAGTAGATTTTTTTTACATAATTATAAAAAAAATTCAAACACCAGTCGGGTTGGCTTCCTTCCTTTTCTTTCTCTTTTCCTTTTCTACTAAATTAATATATAATGAGTTGTCTGAACTGTATGAGGACTATATGCACTTAGAGAATTTGCTTATCATTTTTGGAATGCACTAGATATTTTTACTTGTGATATTTTTTGATGTGTTCTTAAAATTTCACTATTGAATGTAAGCTTATATGTAAATTGTAATACATTCTTTTTATATTCAGTGACTTCTCATTAATAAAATTTATTCAAACGAATATTTTGTTTTACAGTATGTAGGGACGTACACCGGACAATTTTTGCATTTTGGGTTCTGATTACCTTTAGGTTTTGGGTTCTAATAGGTCTTGCCAAAACACCCCCTGAAGGTTTTGGGTTTTGATACTTTTTTAAAAAGCATAAAAACCGCCAAAATCGTATATTTTTTTTTGTGCTTCTACGCTATTATTAACCTCAATAATATTAATTTCCACTCGTTTCCAGTCTATTCTGAATACCTCACACCTCACAAAATTGTTTGTAGGCTAAAAGATTGCACCAAGGTAGCTGGATGACTATGGTAAGCGACACAAGTGGGTGGCACAAACACTGGACTGATATGGCACACTTAGCATCACCCCTGGACTGATACAGTACACTTAGCATTACCCCATGACTAATACAGCACACTTGGCAGCACCGCATGAATTATTTGGCAGACTTGGCTCACCCCAGGAATTATTTGGCAGACTTGGCTCACCCCTGGACTGATACGGCACACTTAGCATCACCCCTGGACTAATACAGCACACTTGGCAGCGCTCCATGAATTATACAGCAGACTTGGCTTACCCCAGGAAAAATACGGCACAAATGGTGGCACCCCTGACCTGATACAGGCAGTGGCGTAGCTAGGGCGGAGCGGGCGGAGCTCCTGCTCCAGGCGCCGACTGTTGACATGGCGCCTGATCCGCACACCGCATCCCTGCCCTTTTGGCTGCCCGGCCCACCCGCTGTCTTCTCAGTTAGTTGTCAGTCTCCAGCAAAATGGCCGCCGGCCTCCTGCACTGAGGACATGTCTAGTGCAGGAGGCCGGTACAGAGGGAGGGGTAGCAGGAACTTAGAAGTCAGCTGCTGCCTGCTGTAAGTTATATCTACCTACTTCTTCACAGTGCAGCCCGCCTCGTTCACACGTGCACACTGCACACAAGGGGGTTTCTGAATACAGCAGTACGGATGGTGTAATGGTTAGCATTACTGCCTCACAGCGCTGAGGTCATGGGTTCAATCCCCACCATGGCTCTAACTGTGCGGAGTTTGTATATTCTCCCCGTGCTTGCGTGGGTTTACTCCGGGTACTCCGGTTTCCTCCCACAATCCAAAAATATACAGATAGGTTAATTGGCTTCCAACAAAAATATAAAACCCTAGAATGTCTGTGTGTGCGTGTACATGTGGTAGGGAATATAGATTGTAAGCTCCACTGGGGCAGGGACTGATGTGAATGTTCAAATATTCTCTGTAAAGCGCTGCGTAATATGTGTGCGCTATATAAGAAACTGTTAATAAATAAATAAATAAATAAATAAAACCCCCCTGCCTGCCGATACATCTGCTGAGGTAATGAACACTATTTTTTTTTTATGAAGGCCTGCCTTGTACTGTTCTGCTGCTGGCTGACAGCAGCATCTCCCTCTCCGTGAGAGACTGGTCAGCCACTGTCTGCCAGTGGGGGGGCTGCAGTGTTAGTGCACAGTGTGCAGCTCCTCTAAGTTCTCCCTCTCCTCTGCAGTTCTCCCATCTCTGCTTCTTTCTGACAGTGCTGGGCTGGCTGGGGACAGTGAGTAATAACAGTAGAGCAGGTGTGAGTGTCTCATGTAGGGGTAGTTATATTGTGCTGGTCGGGCAGACAAGGAGACAGACAGCCCTGACTCCTGGTAGCCTCAGAAGTTTATTGTACTCAGGTGTTTGTGGGCTACAATAATTCTAACTGCATCGTTTGTCTGACTTGGGGGCCAGTGGGCTAACAAAAAGTAATGTCCCACTGGGAGAAGTGTGTGTGTGTGTTACAAAGTTTTCAATTAAACTTTTACACCAGCTTCATTATTATTTTTATTAATGCAAAGCAGCAGCTTCCTTCGTTCTCAAGATAGTCTGAACGAGTCCGACAGTCAGGCCCCCTACAATAAGCTCACATAGGAGTAAGGAATAGTCTGCAAAACGTTTGCCACTTTTCAAGTGCATTCAAACACTGCTGACTACACTTGTACAGTGGGAAGTAGTTTGCAGACTGTCCCTTACTTTTAGCGTGACTTGTGAGCTGAGATCTATCTGGCAGCAGCAGCATTCCTGGTAACTTATGGGTGGAATGGATTGTGTGAGCTGTCACTTATCCTATTTTTGTGTATCCCTTGTACCTATGACAAACCCAGGTGGGCATATCCTTGGCAGTACTTTCCCCACATTGTATCAATGCCATGCCCTTCTCATTGGAGCGTACGTACCTGCGATACACAAAAATATTCCTGTGACCGCTAACCCCTCACCCCTATCAAAGTGTCCCCCTGTGATTTACTTCTGGATCCACCCCTGACTTAAATAGTTTTGAAAGTAACCATACTGCTTAAATAAATTAAAGGGTGATCACAGGTTATTCTGGGGTATAGTTTGAGAAATTAATTCATCAATCTCTAGTGCACAAGTTCTCAAACTCGGTCCTCAGGACCCCACATAGTGTATGTTTTGCAGGTCTCACAGAATCACGAGTGAAATAATTAGGTTCACCTGTAGATCTTTTAAAATGTGTCAGTACATAATGAATGCACCTGTGCACCTGCCAGAAAACCTGGAAAACGTGAACTATGTGGGGTCCTGAGGACCCAGCTTGTGTTTAACTCTACATGCACCTGGAACTTGACTTGGAAGAAAAGAGAACAATGTTCTCTTTTACAGTTAAGGATTAATCCCATCCTACATGTACCTGTGAGGTCAGCAATAAAGCTCTGCTGCTGTTTATAAACTACGGATAATGTAAAAAAATGGAGATATGTTTTAGCAAGTCACAGATGGTGCCGCTCATCTATAGTGACTTGGGTGAAAATGTATAAAGAGATGGTATTTTGGAAACCTCCCTTTTAAAATCCTGCGTTTGCCACTGGACGGTGTCTGGCATCCAGCAATCAGTTAAGAGACTATACAGGAGGAGCAGCCTGTGGGGTATTATTGTTATACAGGGGGAGCAGCCTGTGGGGTATTATTATTATTATAATAATACAGGGGGAGGTGTCGTCCTGCTACAAATGGGGGGGGGGGCGCGAAGCATGCCCATGCTCCGGGCACCGTGACACCTAGCTACACCGCTGGATACAGGACACATCTGTGCTGTCTGGCTTCCACTTGACAAATGAAGCTGGCGCCGGAGCTGGGACTTTTATAGAGATCCGGTCCCGGAGAGACGTGGGATGATGCCGTTTTGGCCTCGTTTTGGACTCGGAAAGATGGTGGGACTCGGCAAGCTCCTCGGATCTGGCCTCGGATTAGGTAATCTCTAGGATCCTAACCTGCTCATCTATAACAGTATGTAACTATTTTTTAAAGGACAGTAATTTTTCTTACAATTGTGTGTTCCTATGATTTATCTTGTTGTATTGCCATATATTAAAGTATTCCTCTATGGATACTTTATCAGGCAAACCAAACAAACATGGACAGAATACTTTAGTATTGCATTTTTATTTAGATGATGATCCAAAGACATTTTTATAATAGAAGTAAGCCATAAACTCTACAGTACTGCATGCTTTATTTCTATAAGGGGAGAAACTCCTTAAGGGTACCGTGGGAGGGATGCACTAAAGAAGAAATGCACATTTTGGAGTTTCTGCTGCATTTCTGAATGCACTAAGGACCTTCTTCTGATCCACACAAAACGCTGCAAAATGCCCACCTCCAGCAGCTGCGTCACTGCATAATTTCCATGGTAATGCCCAGCATTGTCATGGGAACACCCATGAAACTCCCATGGATGCATCCCCTTTCCATTGCCCCCCACCTGCACAAAATTTAATTAGGGCAGCAGTGAGTGTTAAATAATAAGTATATTTGCATTTATATACATTTAAGCTTCCTGGCCTGATTGGCGTGGCCATTTCTGTTTAACATCTGCATGTGAGAGTAAAAATAGTGGAAAATCCAACTCTTTGTAGTGCAACATTGTGATATATACTGGCAGTGAGTGTGCCTGAAGATGTTCATGTCTATACATATGACATTTGTGTAATTACGTTTATTTCAGATTTCTTGATTTATTATAGGTTTCCTGATTTATTTCCTCTTGTTATTGCAAATTTGAGAACCATCAAATAAAATGGTCATTTAAAAAATACATTAATTAAAAATAATATATTCTAAGTTATATTGTTATAATAACACATTCTGAATGTTTATCTCCTTTGCATTATGAGACACTGTAAGTTAAAGTCACATGATTAACTGTAACACTCTTGTGTCATGGTATGCTGTGTAACTGGTGTAAATTCCGGTATTAGACAGAGCTTTTGCAAGTTGACATAGAGGTGGAATGTATATTTCATTCTCGAATGGGGAAAAAACACCTTTCTTCCTGCATAAATCTAACAAAACGAATGAAGAATATTTTATTTGGTTTGCTGGCTACAGTTGGAACAGTTCATGATGTCTGTAAACTGGCTATTTTATACAATTTCTGTTATTTCTTGCTGGAGATTTGTATGGCCATGTGACATTTCTGAAGAAGCGGTAGCTTATCTACCTGGGGACATTATGATTGGTGGTATTTTTCCAGTTCATACAAATATCTCAAACTTATCCCAGAGACAGGCAAATGAGAGTTTCACTTGTAAAAGGTATGTATTGCTATTTATTTTCTACTAGTTTGTAAAAATTTTGTAAAATTCTTTTTAAAATGTAGTCTGTTCTTAGGTTTTGTTTTTTTACTAAGATGGGATTTCTATTAAAAATGTACTGTTGCTATGGTAAACCAATCAGATTCTATAGCACCAGGTAACACTATCTGGTGCTATGGTTCCTGTGGTCATATGTTTCCTGTTTGAAAAAGATCCCTGTGGCGGATCAAAACGGCGACCAGATGTTAATGCCTATGGAATACAGTTTTTTTGTACTTTCGTACTTTCGTTTGTTGCCATGGTGAGTGACCACTCTATATATGAAAACTATAATATGGGTGTAAGAGTTTTTTTCAAATGCAGCCCCGTCGCCATATCCTTTGACTGAACTGAGTGCTGTTCTATATTTGAGATATATATATATATATATATATATATATAATATATACACTTAACATCGGCACTCACCTTTCCTAGTTTTGGGGTGCCCTATGGCTTGTGACCACATTGTTTAAACAGACATTGGATGGGCTCTGCACACACTAAATTAACTGATAATAAATAGTGGAGATTTGGTTCATGAATTGATCAATGCATTTAAGCCTGCAGCCCCCGTCAAGGGACCCCACTGTTCTGCAGGTCCTACCACTATCGCTGAAAATGGCTGCAATACACATAGCTATCACATCAATGTTTGATACCAGGCATGCTATCAGGTCTGAAGCTCACAGCAGACTTCGCTTTTATAGGTGAGCAGCTACCAACACACCTGTCACTAATCATCTAGGGAAATGGCTAACACAAGCTATGGAATCTTAGTTAAAAACAGGGTGCATGAGAGAATGTGACCACAATAAGACTAATTAAAAAATTAATCTAATAAACAATATATACACTTAACATCGGCACTCACCTTTCCTAGTTTTGGGGTGCCCTATGGCTTGTGACCACATTGTTTAAACAGACATTGGATGGGCTCTGCACACACTAAATTAACTGATAATAAATAGTGGAGATTTGGTTCATGAATTGATCAATGCATTTAAGCCTGCAGCCCCCGTCAAGGGACCCCACTGTTCTGCAGGTCCTACCACTATCGCTGAAAATGGCTGCAATACACATAGCTATCACATCAATGTTTGATACCAGGCATGCTATCAGGTCTGAAGCTCACAGCAGACTTCGCTTTTATAGGTGAGCAGCTACCAACACACCTGTCACTAATCATCTAGGGAAATGGCTAACACAAGCTATGGAATCTTAGTTAAAAACAGGGTGCATGAGAGAATGTGACCACAATAAGACTAATTAAAAAATTAATCTAATAAACAATATATACACTTAACATCGGCACTCACCTTTCCTAGTTTTGGGGTGCCCTATGGCTTGTGACCACATTGTTTAAACAGACATTGGATGGGCTCTGCACACACTAAATTAACTGATAATAAATAGTGGAGATTTGGTTCATGAATTGATCAATGCATTTAAGCCTGCAGCCCCCGTCAAGGGACCCCACTGTTCTGCAGGTCCTACCACTATCGCTGAAAATGGCTGCAATACACATAGCTATCACATCAATGTTTGATACCAGGCATGCTATCAGGTCTGAAGCTCACAGCAGACTTCGCTTTTATAGGTGAGCAGCTACCAACACACCTGTCACTAATCATCTAGGGAAATGGCTAACACAAGCTATGGAATCTTAGTTAAAAACAGGGTGCATGAGAGAATGTGACCACAATAAGACTAATTAAAAAATTAATCTAATAAACAATATATACACTTAACATCGGCACTCACCTTTCCTAGTTTTGGGGTGCCCTATGGCTTGTGACCACATTGTTTAAACAGACATTGGATGGGCTCTGCACACACTAAATTAACTGATAATAAATAGTGGAGATTTGGTTCATGAATTGATCAATGCATTTAAGCCTGCAGCCCCCGTCAAGGGACCCCACTGTTCTGCAGGTCCTACCACTATCGCTGAAAATGGCTGCAATACACATAGCTATCACATCAATGTTTGATACCAGGCATGCTATCAGGTCTGAAGCTCACAGCAGACTTCGCTTTTATAGGTGAGCAGCTACCAACACACCTGTCACTAATCATCTAGGGAAATGGCTAACACAAGCTATGGAATCTTAGTTAAAAACAGGGTGCATGAGAGAATGTGACCACAATAAGACTAATTAAAAAATTAATCTAATAAACATATTGTTTATTAGATTAATTTTTTAATTAGTCTTATTGTGGTCACATTCTCTCATGCACCCTGTTTTTAACTAAGATTCCATAGCTTGTGTTAGCCATTTCCCTAGATGATTAGTGACAGGTGTGTTGGTAGCTGCTCACCTATAAAAGCGAAGTCTGCTGTGAGCTTCAGACCTGATAGCATGCCTGGTATCAAACATTGATGTGATAGCTATGTGTATTGCAGCCATTTTCAGCGATAGTGGTAGGACCTGCAGAACAGTGGGGTCCCTTGACGGGGGCTGCAGGCTTAAATGCATTGATCAATTCATGAACCAAATCTCCACTATTTATTATCAGTTAATTTAGTGTGTGCAGAGCCCATCCAATGTCTGTTTAAACAATGTGGTCACAAGCCATAGGGCACCCCAAAACTAGGAAAGGTGAGTGCCGATGTTAAGTGTATATATTGTTTATTAGATTAATTTTTTAATTAGTCTTATTGTGGTCACATTCTCTCATGCACCCTGTTTTTAACTAAGATTCCATAGCTTGTGTTAGCCATTTCCCTAGATGATTAGTGACAGGTGTGTTGGTAGCTGCTCACCTATAAAAGCGAAGTCTGCTGTGAGCTTCAGACCTGATAGCATGCCTGGTATCAAACATTGATGTGATAGCTATGTGTATTGCAGCCATTTTCAGCGATAGTGGTAGGACCTGCAGAACAGTGGGGTCCCTTGACGGGGGCTGCAGGCTTAAATGCATTGATCAATTCATGAACCAAATCTCCACTATTTATTATCAGTTAATTTAGTGTGTGCAGAGCCCATCCAATGTCTGTTTAAACAATGTGGTCACAAGCCATAGGGCACCCCAAAACTAGGAAAGGTGAGTGCCGATGTTAAGTGTATATATTGTTTATTAGATTAATTTTTTAATTAGTCTTATTGTGGTCACATTCTCTCATGCACCCTGTTTTTAACTAAGATTCCATAGCTTGTGTTAGCCATTTCCCTAGATGATTAGTGACAGGTGTGTTGGTAGCTGCTCACCTATAAAAGCGAAGTCTGCTGTGAGCTTCAGACCTGATAGCATGCCTGGTATCAAACATTGATGTGATAGCTATGTGTATTGCAGCCATTTTCAGCGATAGTGGTAGGACCTGCAGAACAGTGGGGTCCCTTGACGGGGGCTGCAGGCTTAAATGCATTGATCAATTCATGAACCAAATCTCCACTATTTATTATCAGTTAATTTAGTGTGTGCAGAGCCCATCCAATGTCTGTTTAAACAATGTGGTCGCAAGCCATAGGGCACCCCAAAACTAGGAAAGGTGAGTGCCGATGTTAAGTGTATATATTGTTTATTAGATTAATTTTTTAATTAGTCTTATTGTGGTCACATTCTCTCATGCACCCTGTTTTTAACTAAGATTCCATAGCTTGTGTTAGCCATTTCCCTAGATGATTAGTGACAGGTGTGTTGGTAGCTGCTCACCTATAAAAGCGAAGTCTGCTGTGAGCTTCAGACCTGATAGCATGCCTGGTATCAAACATTGATGTGATAGCTATGTGTATTGCAGCCATTTTCAGCGATAGTGGTAGGACCTGCAGAACAGTGGGGTCCCTTGACGGGGGCTGCAGGCTTAAATGCATTGATCAATTCATGAACCAAATCTCCACTATTTATTATCAGTTAATTTAGTGTGTGCAGAGCCCATCCAATGTCTATATATATATATATATATATAATTTCATGTAACATATACTTATTTCCTTTTATTTATCTATCTTTCTATCTATCTATTAAAATTATATTGTAGTATACTCCAGAGTTTTGTCTATATAAGTTATATGTAAAAAAAAAATCAATAAATATATATATATGCACAGACAGAAGATGACCCCAAGTGTGCCCCTAAAAGCAGCTACTCTATAGGTCCCCCCTGTTAGAGGGAGACAAATGTAATGTTGAAAAAGGAATTATAGAGATCGCTGATGAACTCCACACCTGATAAAATTTCACCAATATTTCGAAATAAAATACAGTATGTACAGCTTCTGGTAATACAAATTGCTATTTTATTAAAAGTCTTCACTTTAAAATTTCATGTTTGCATCCATTCATTTCTTTCAAGATGATGTAACAACCCTACGCATTTTGTCTTTTAAACAGACTTCATCAGTGTTTTTTTTACACTGCAGGTGGTAGAAATGCCAATCATAAGTACTAATGAACATCCATATTTGTACACAATTATTAAATAGGTGTTAAAAGTACATACCAAAATAAAATTATGGTTTAGAGAAAAGAGGCAACTAACGCTTTTTTCAGAGATCCCAAGATCTAAAAATTATAATTAAAAATATGAATGAATTATCGGTGGAGCGTTTTCACATTAGGAAGAGGAGAGCATGTATAAGAAAACAGATAATTTAGATACCTACAGAAGGTTAATAAGTCCCATAGAACATGTTGAGATGCGCCATGTCACAAATGTAGTATGAGAGACAAGGTAATACAGACAAAAAACTTGCGCTTAAGGCACCCCAATGTCGATGTAATAGTCTCCTGCAGCGTTTCTAAAAAGGATTGGTCAGTCCCTTAAAACAACAGTAAACAAACAAACAGATAAGAACCGCGCTGAAAACAAAAGTATAAATAAAATGTTGCTTCTATTTATTCAAGAAAATTAATTGGTATCACTGGCCAGTGAAAATATAAAATAATAATAATACAGGTTGAGTATCCCGTATCCGAGTATCCGTTATCCGAATTATTCCGAAAACCATACATTCCAGAAAGTGAAAAAAAAAAAATTTTTTTCTAAAAACTCACTGGGGACATTTGTAACAGCATCACTGGGGACATGATATGTAACTGGCACTATATATGTGCAAGACAATGATTGCTTGGCATTCAAATTCAATTCCTGAGATAGTACACAAATTTTGTTTCATGTTTTGAAACCTTGTTTTTTTAACAAATAAAATATATTTGTGTGTATTTTATGTAGTAATAAAATATATTTGTGTGTATTTTATGTGTTTATACAGCATACATGCAAGATACTTCAAAATACATAATTGAAATATTAAAATATTCCGAAATACGGAATAATCCGTTATCCAAAATTCTCCTGGTCCCGAGCATTTTGGATACGGGATACTCAACCTGTATATCACAAACAAACATTAAATAGACAATTAAAAGACATATACAGATTGATGGATTTAGACCGTTTTAAAAGCAGATTAACAATAGCCTTTGTTAAGGTGCCTTGGATTGAGTATTTAAGAGCCATCTCAATTTGTCCTTTTGTAAAAATAATATGTACTGATGAAAAAAATAAATAAATAAAATAGTCTCTTACTGTATCCTATCTGGCCAGACAGAGAAAAGGTCCCTTTCCGGATCCTGCAGTGTGGCGTCCCCTGTATATTGAAGTTTGTGTTCAGCAGTAACACATTGGTGATGATAGTGGGATTATGTTTAAATTGCCTTTAGTGCAGGTTCCTGGAAGAGCCTCCTTATATTTCAGTCAGGTATAGATGATGATCATAGGTGAATCTAGGGGGTGGTCCGGGGGTGCACAGGACCACCCATTTGCCCAGCCCCGTGTCTCTAGCCCCCTGGGAACCGGATATACGGCCAGGCAAAGCTGGAACGTTTTCCCTATAGGATAACATGGGACCCGCTAATTCCGACCCCCACCCAGTTCAATGGCTGCCAGTTCCCCCTTCTGCATGGATTCAGTATTGAATCCCGGCGGTCGGGATCCCGGCGTTCAGAATCCCGACGCCGGAATCCCGACAGCCGAAATGCCGACAAGGGGGGGACGTGGATCGCCCCGCCTTGAAGCGGGCCCGGTGCCTCGCTACGCTCGGCACACTAATTTATTCTCCCTCCAGGGGTGTCGTGGACACCCCTGGAGGGAGAATGTGTCGGCATTTCGGTGGTCGGGATTCCGGCGTCGGGATTCTGAACGCCGGGATCCCGACCGCCGGGATCGTAACTGCATCCCTTCGGCATCACTGAAGCTCGAGGTTGATCTCAGTCGAACCCAAATCGCTGGGCCTTCAATCTGATACCAGGCTGGATCCATATGGGTTAATTGGTTCCAGGGATATTGAGGTTAAACCGTTTTTTTTTTTCATTTCTTAAATGTAATTTCATGACTGTGTATGTTTTTTGAGGGCAGATTTCTCTGGAACCAAACAGCCCAGTTTCACGGGACCAAAATCATTTGAAGCCAACTCAAAAGTTCTTCAATATGATACTCATGTAAATGGGTCAGTTGGTTCCGAAGATATAGCTGGTTGGTTAAAGAGGGGTAGGGAGAGGGGAGTGGTTGTCTCTCCCCCTCACACCAGAAAATGATTCTGGGACTATATTCCCAGGTAAATCCCTGCATTTTCTGTTGTGAAAGGGGTATTATTTGAAACAGCCGTGACCCGCAGTGCTCTGAATACAGCCGGGCAGCCCCCTGCTCTCTGCCCAGCTGTCAATGACTGTCACCCCTGCAGCTTCCGCTCCAATACTTCTCCCCGCTTTCACCTCAGCCCGCCCCCTGTTTAATCATGTGGTGCCGGCGCCCGGCGTGCTCCCCCGACGTCATGCACAACAACAGCGTGCACAATATTTCAAATGTCCTCTCGGCTAGAGGGGACACCAGGAGGGGAGTGGGAGCGTGCTCTGCGCTGCGCTCTGCTCCTCTCCCCATAGAAGCAGCTGCACCGCTCTCCATCTCTCCCTGCAGCAGCAGCGAAGGCTCATATAAAAATTTACAGTAAGTGGCACTTTTGGGGGCACTGCTTAAGGGACGCTACAAGTGGCGGTATTTGGGGGCATTACGCATAATGTGTGGCTTAATGTGTAAGAGGCATTACGGTGTTCAGCATCATGTGTAAGCTGCATTATGTGTGCAGCATCATGTGTAATGGGTAGTATGGTGTGCGGCATCATGTGTAATGGGTACTATGGTGTGCGGCATCATGTGTAATGGGTACTATGGTGCCATCAAGCAAGAACCCCCTAGCAATGAGCACAAAGGTAAGCAGCACTTATGTGGCAAATATGTAATGGGCATTACGGTTTGTTATATAGTATGTAATGGGCATCATGATGTGTGGCACAATGTGTAATGGGCATTATGGTGTGTGGCCTTATGTGTAATTGGCATTACGGCGTGTGGCTTTATGTGTAATGGGTATTACGGAGTTTGCTAAAATGTGTAATGGGCATTACTGTGTATGGTCTAAAGTGTAATACCACACCCCTTTTTGTGATGCCACGCCTCCTTCCCATGAGACCACGCCCCCTTTTTGACGCGCGGCTACGCCACGCAAAGGTCCCCCTACAGTTATGTCTAGATCTGGGATCACCCATTACCATAATTCTAGATTCGCCTATGATGATGATATGTATGTATGTATGTATCTATGTATGTATGTATGTATGTATGTATGTAGTATGTCACTTAATTTTCACTAGCGATCAGTGTAGAAAGCCTATAAGGACAATTTATTTAATAAGAACCATCCTTACATTATTAAATTAAATTAAATATTAAAAATAAATATTAAATATTACATACCAAGGAACAGAAATGACCACGGCTTAAAAAATGGACAGGATGTATCACAAATGTAGATAAGGCTAAAGAAAGAGAAAATAATTCCTACAAGGGGCACTCTAAGCTAACTTATTTTGTTAATTCAGCAATCTTATACCTGCATTCGGTGTCCCAAGAAAAGTTTATTAAAACCTAAATTTTATTAATTACATCTTAAAAAAGCTGCAAAATATATAAAAATCATTGTGAAAAGTGTGATGGAAGTGAAATGTTGAAATAATGCCGAACGTTGTGTGTGTGTATTTTAATTTCAGTTCAATGACTGTGTTGCACTGTGTGATGATGGTATGTCCAGTTAACTACAGTAAGCACTTTGCAGAATGTTGTAGTTCTGTAGAGTTCTAACTACAATGTATATAACTAGCTTCTGTAACTATGTTGCTTTATGTTAATATACTTGTATCAAGAGGCTATTGGATAGTGTACACATATATGAGTGATTAACTACCAATGATTATTGGTGAATGATTCACTCAATAGGGAAAATTGAATGAATAATAATTGTGTTGCATTGTTACCATGCGTGTTAATGTTTATATGGCATGGGTTATTAACAGGGGCGGATCCAGGATAAAATGACAGGGGGGGTACCATGATAAAAGAGGGTTTGGGTGGGGGAGGGGGCGGTGTTAGTGGTGCCAGTGTACATGCTAAGAGAGCTGCAGAGAGAGGGTGGGAATGGGATTAAAAATAGGCCCTGGCATTTAAAGTACGCAGGCCCACCATGGCGACAAAAGTGAAGAATGTAGTTGTGCGTGTGACGAAGGCGTGCTCCGCAAAAGGGGGTGTGGCCACTCAACAGGGGGCGTGTCCTTTAGTGTAGTGTACCACACCATATACAAATTCTACACATTATGTAACAAAATACTAGACCCCATTATACTTGACCCTTACTCATGATGCCAAATGGAATGAGCCAAATTTCACATAATGTCACATGGATTGTGCCAAAATTCATAAAATGCCAAATGGATTGTGTCAAAATTCACATAATGCCACATGGATTGAGTCCAAATTCACATAATAACACACGGATTGAGCCAAAATTCACATAATGCCAAATGGTTTAAGCCAAAATTCACACAATGCCACATGGATTGTGTCAAAATTCATAAAATGCCACATGGATTAAGGCAAAATTCACATAATGACACACGGATTGAGCCAAAATTCACATAATGACACACGGATTGAGCCAAAATTAACATAATACCACATGGATTGAGCCAAAATTCACATAATGCCACACGGATTGAGCCACAATTCACATAATGCCACACAGATTAAGCCAAAATTCATAATACGCTTCAAAAACAGGGACATTGTGCACCAAAGGCGTGCATTAAACATTTACCCCATAATGTCCATTACACGTTAAGTTACACGCCATTATGTCCATTGCGTATTATGCCAAACACCATAATGCCTATTAAAAATTATGCTACATAAATGCTGCTTATCTATATGCTCATTGCCAAGGGTTTCATGCTCATTGCCAGAGGTTCCAGGCTCATTGCCATGTGGGATTACATGCTCATTGCCAAAGGGGAATACATGCTCGCGGTAAATGGGGGACAGCCGCCGTCAGGCAGAAGTGACAGCTACTGACAGTGTCAGAGTATGGCTGTATTCAGAGCACTGCAGGTCCCGGCTATTTGAAATAATACCCCTTTCACACCAGAAAATGCATTCCCGGGTTGGCCCCTTTTACACCAGCCTAGTCCCTGCATTTTCTGGTGTGAGGGGGAGAGAAAACCACCCCTCCCCCCCTTTAACCAGTTTTCTCATTTAACTGGCTATATCTTCGGAACCAACTGACCCATTTACATGAGACAAGTATCATACTGAATAACTTTTGAGTGGGCTATGAATGATTTTGGTCCAGTGAAACTGGTACTTTTGGTTCCAGAGTAATCTGCCCTCAAAGAACATGAACAGCCATGAAATTACATTTTAAATATAAAAAAATCGGTTAACCCGCAATATCTCTGGAAATGATTGACAGATATGGACCAGCCTGGTATCATATTGAAGGCCCAGCGATTTGAAATTGAATGAGATCAACCACAAGCTTCTGTGATGCCAGGGGTGGAACTGGCAGCCATCGGAACCGGGTGGGGGGTCGGAATTAACGGGTCCCATATTATCCTATGGGGAAAACATTAAAGCTTTGCCAGGCGATATCTCCGGTTCCCGGGGGGATAGAGACACGGGGCTGGGCTCGTTGGAAAGCCCTGGTCCTCAGCTACAAAATAAAATGACAGGGGGGCGTGCCCAGGTGCCCCCCCTGAATCCGCCAATGGTTATTAATCCCCTGTGGGATCCCATGTCAATAGCACCAATGTAAGTTCACAGTCACACTACAGTGTTAATAATAATAACAGCCTGTGTAGGGCTCCTGATGAGAACTATTGTCCTTCTCACACGTAATTATTAAAGATTTAACTATAGTCCTCGTTGGCTGACACTAAGCTTTACTACTGCAGTGCTGTGATAAACTGTGCATGCATTAACTCCACCAATGAACTGAAGATACTGAACATTTAAACTGTGTCTCCAAAAAATATTTAGACACTGAGCCGCTGTTGTGCCCGCCGGGCATGTAATAGTACACGGCGGTGTCTCAGCAGGTTCAGACAGTTGCGTTGTGCATGTATTAAATGCCGTCCCACAGGATCCCGTCCATCTCAATCAATTACGCGGGAATCAAATGGAGGGAATTAAATGAATGGTAATTCTGTTACACAATAGCCATGTTGACTGATACTTATTCTGCATGATTTGTTAATCACCTGTGGGGTTACATGCTAATAGCGTTGGTGCAGATTCACAGTAAAACTGCAATGTTGGCGGTAATAAAGTTATAATCACTAAAAGCCTATATGGGGCTCCAAATGGAGACAGTTAATTTACTAACTCGTGGTTGTTAAGGGTCTTATTACGGTACCTATTAGTTGGCAGTTTTGATAGGTTCAAGTGGGAAAGAGATATCAATCTCTTTGGAGGAAAACTCCTACTCAAATATTTTTACAGTAAGGTTCCCACTAATCCCCCCGCAGAATCCATCACAGAATTTCAACGTTCCGAATTCCCCTTGGTACAAGAATACGCTATTGAGAATCTTACCATGGAAGAACTCGAAGCTGTGAGGATTCTTGATGAATTAGGGTCAGAGGACTATCCTGAATCCACATCAAGACAGATCTGCAAGAAAAAAGGCACCTACTATCCGCCAGTTGTTGGGACTTTTGTGGATTTAGTATCCATAGATCTGGATATACTATGGGCCAAAAAACTGAGGGTTCATGGAAATCAAATGATAATCTCACATCAAATGAACATTTGGCACTTAAAGACATTCAAATGTGGGATGATGTCGAAATAAAACCCTCCGATAAGGGGGCCAATATTGTTATTTGGGCCAAACAAGATTACATCAAAGAAGCCATGACGGAATTGTCAGATCCCACATGCTACAAAAGCTTGTTATTCAATCCTGCACAAGATTATATGAGACAGTATCATTCCATCATTCAAGTAGCCCATGAACAGGCCACAATCACCAAAACAGAATTAGAATTTTTTGGCATTAAAGGATCCCACAACACCCACATTCTATATACTGCCAAAAATTCATAAAAATGAGATTACCCCTCCGGGTCGCCCAATAATTTCAGGGAATGGGTGTCTGACTGAACAGGCCAGTAAATATCTGGACAATCATCTCCGGAAGTATGTTACAAATTTACCTTCCTATGTACAAGATACCAGAAACTTATTGCGAAAACTGGATGAAATCAAATAGATGAGGGCGTCTTATTGATAACATGTGATGTTGAATCGCTATACACTAGCATAAAACATCAACAAGGCATCAATGCTCTGAGATATTTTTTAAAGAGTGAGACCCATCCCTCCTATGCTGAATTTCTAGTGGAATTGATGACATTCGTACACCACAAGAACTTTTTCGTATTTAACGACAAGTTCTACTTACAGGTCCGTGGCACAGCTATGGGGGCAGCTTGTGCCCCCACTTATGCCAATGTGTACTTAGGATGGTGGGAGGAGACTATTGTGTTTTGTGAAGACAACAAAAAATATATCCAATATATTCTACTGTGGGTATGTTAAATTGATGACCTCCTAATTGTGTGGGATGGCCCAGCCATACTGTTCACAGAATTCCTTGATACCTTAAATAACAATGATTTAAATCTCAAATTGACACACGAGATAAGTAAGGAGCAAATCCCATTCCTGGATTTGCAAATCAAAAGAGATCCAGATGGTCGCATACAGACAGATCTTCACAGGAAGAAGACAGCCACAAATAGTGTGCTACATAGAACAAGTGCACACTTCCCCCCAGTCCTGAGAGGTATCCTATATGGGGAATTCTTGAGGTTGAAACACAATTGTTCCAAACCTAATCAATTCAATAACAGAGCAGACGAACTCACAAACAGATTAGTGAGTAGAGGCTACAGTAAGAGAACAATTAAGAAAGCCAGGTATGGTGCCAATTGCAAAGAGAGGAACTCTCTCCTATAGGCCAACAAGACTAAATCAACGGAACCTGAGACTATACGACTAGTAGGAGATTTCTGTTCCGAATGGAGAGATATCCAAGAAATAATCAACAAGCATTGGTGTATCCTCAACATAGACCCCGACCTGGCTCAAAATATAGGCCCCAGAGCCTCAATCAGTTGGAGACGATCATCAAACTTGAAAGACAAAATCGTACATAGTTACTTCTCAACCATCAGGAACAAAAAGATAGTGATATAAGGATCATATAAATGTGGCGAATGCAAAGCTTGCCACCACATGATCAAAACCACTGCAGTTACAGATAAATACAACAAGAAACACCAAATAAGGGACTACATTAACTGTAAGTCCACTGGTTTAGTATACTGTATCATGTGTCCATGCAATCGCAAGTACATAGGAATGACCACGCGACCTTTAAAACAGAGGATATTGGAACATGTTGGCACTGTGACAAAATGGATATTGCAAAACACAAACAACTTACCACAGTGGCCAAACATTTCCATGACCATCACCAAGCAGAATCTCAATCTCTGAAAGTGTTTGGGATTGAAAAACTACACTTGGAATAAGAGGAGGTAATATCACTCAAGCACTCCTCAAGAGAGAAAGCTACTGGACATTCATCCTAGGTGGATCCCAACCTTCAGGGATGAATGAATACATAAATTTTGGAGCCTTCTTATAAAAATAAAAATAAAAATAACAACATTTCTGGTGATTTCCCCAATAATAATAATAATAATAATAATAATAATAAATCTTGGTGATCTTCCCCCAAATAAATACTAACCAGATTAACTAGTACAGGGTGTCAGATATATAGAATGAATCCAGTTCTCCCTCTAGACCTGTGGTTATGACCAAAGGATGAATGACTGATCCCCATAATCCCCACTATATCTTTAATAGAGGATATTGAATATTACAACCACAATTAAAGTGAAGAAGTCACGGATTCAAATGAGGATTGGGAGATCAGACAATTCACAACAGTTACTATACTTATGCAGAAACATCAAGATCATCAATATCGATATTATTTATGGGATAGAATTCACTAATCACTTATGACACCACACTATTTCACACTTTTAGTTTCCTTTTGTTTGATCACTCACAATATGATATCAGTTTTCACTCACATCACTTTCAGTTAACAGTCATAATAAGGAATAGTGTCAAAAAGTAATCTTGCACAATAATTTGTCACATTTGTAATAAACATAATATTAATATCACCCCTTTACACTGTAACATCATTTAATACTGTAAACATCACACCATGCTATGTGTATAAATGAAGCACACATATAAGAAGTCACTCACATTCAATATCTTAATTAATAAATAATATTCTCTCCATAGATGGTCATAGAATTAATTGTTTAAAAAGATACTTAAAAATAATAAAAATACAAATAATAATAAAAATCAACATAACTAATTTTTTTAAGCCAATTTAATTATTAGCACACATACAGCTACACACATACAGCTACCAATCACACAAAACTGTGTGGAGTCAAGCTGAGAGCAGACCACAAGGAGTGTGAGACACACAGACCCTTGCTGATCCAGATAAGGCTCCACCCCAGATGCAGAGTTCCTGAACCTACTTTTCCTGAAATGAGTACTTGATACAGAATCATATCAAGGATCGCCTGATTCAGAACTGATTGCTGATCTGCAAAGTAGTTAGCCACCACCCAGACCGAAAGAAAACCTGCCTCGTGTAATGACAAGTACAACGAGGAATCACATCAGGACTCACCGCAAGTCACAGGGGAGTACTAGCCTCTTATCTAATTCTCTATTCTTGAGCGCCCTTATTCATATTTCAAAACTATTTCCCCCAAACGCATTGATATCAATCTGGTCATCTATTGGACATTTATCACATCAATCAATTCTGATAGGATACGAGTCCTGTTATAATCCTCCCCAACCCGACAGCCGGGTTGGACCTACGATTAAGCATAACAGCAAAACGTACGTCAGGCTATTCGAGTAGGATGCGGTGCACATAGCTAATGTGACCGGTCCTACCCGTTAGTAGCTGACCGCGTGGAGCGTGGACTTGCATTAAGCATTGTAATGTAAATACACTGTGTGACTATGCATTAGTTGGGCGCTTTGATTCCCATGTAATAGTCATTGGGAGATGGGATCACATGTTGTAATATCCAATACGCGCATAACATAAGCGCCCAAACCCGCTGAGATACCGCCGGGTATTATCACATATACGGCAGGCTCAATTAGCGGTTCAGTGTCTCAGGGGCAGATTTATTAAGCTTGGAGAAGAGATAAACTGGAGATAAAGCGGAGAAAAGGTAAAAGGAGATAAAGCACCAGCCAATCAACTCCCAACTGTCTTTTTCAAACACAGCTGATTGGCTGGTGCTTTATCTCCTTTTACCTTTTCTCCGCTTTATCTCCAGTTTATCTCTTCTCCAAGCTTAATAAATCTGCCCCTCAGTACGTTGTGAGACACTGTATGTGTGTTCAGTAAACTACAGTTCATTGGTGAATACAATTTGTGCTTGCACATGCTTGATCTAATTTAAACTGACACAACACTGTAGCGATATCATTTACTGCCGGGATCCTGTGGAACGGCATTTAATACATGCACAACGCAATGGTCTGAACCTGCTGAGACACCGCCGTCTACTATTATTACATGCTCGGCGGGCACAACAGCGGATCAATGTCTCAATATTTTTTGGAGACACAGTTTAAATGTTCAGTATCTTCAGTTCATTGGTGGAGTTAATTTTTGCATGCACAATTTATCACAGCACTGCAGTAGTAAAGCTTAGTGTCAGCCAACGAGGACTATAGTTAAATCTTTAATAATTACGTGTGAGAAGGACAATAGTTCTCATCAGGAGCCCTACACAGGCTGTTATTATTAACACTGTAGCCACCCCTCCCCCCCTTTAACCAGTTTTCTCATTTAACTGGCTATATCTTCGGAACCAACTGACCCATTTACATGAGACAAGTATCATACTGAATAACTTTTGAGTGGGCTATGAATGATTTTGGTCCAGTGAAACTGGTACTTTTGGTTCCAGAGTAATCTGCCCTCAAAGAACATGAACAGCCATGAAATTACATTTTAAATATAAAAAAATCGGTTAACCCGCAATATCTCTGGAAATGATTGACAGATATGGACCTTCCTGGTATCATATTGAAGGCCCAGCGATTTGAAATTGAATGAGATCAACCACAAGCTTCTGTGATGCCAGGGGTGGAACTGGCAGCCATCGGAACCGGGTGGGGGGTCGGAATTAACGGGTCCCATATTATCCTTAATACTTACATTGGTGCTATTGACATGGGATCCCACAGTGGATTAATAACCCATGCCATATAAACATTAACACGCATTGTAACAATGCAACACAATTATTATTCATTCAATTTTTCCTATTGAGTGAATCATTCACCAATAATCATTGATAGTTAATCACTCATATTTGTGTACACTATCCAATAGCCTCTAGATACAAGTATATTAACATTAAGCAACATAGTTACAGAAGCTAGTTATATACATTGTAGTTAGAACTCTACAGAACTACAACATTCTGCATAGTGCTTACTGTAGTTAACTGGACATAACATCATCACACAGTGCAACACAGTCATTGAACTGAAATTAAAATACACACACACAACGTTAGGCATTATTTTAACATTTTTTTTGTCACTTCAATCACACTTTTCACAATGGTTTTAATATATTTTGCAGCTTTTTTAAGATGTAATTAATAAAATTTAGATTTTAATAAACTTTTCTTGGGACACCGAATGCAGGTATAAGATTGCTGAATTAACAAAATAAGTCAGCTTAGAGTGCCCCTTGTAGGAATTCTTTTCTCTTTCTTTAGCATATGTCTGTACTAACTCCTGGGCAGCACCTCCCTAATAAATTAAGCCGGAATATATGGCAATACACTCACTACGCAAAGGGAATATCTAACTATCACAACACACATTTTTTGACTGTGCGGATTATCCATTTCCTCCCAAATGTAGATAAGGTAAATATCCCAAATAGATAAACCAGGGAGTCATCAAGTTGTTGGCATCCTTATAATGCTGCAAATTCTGGGTAACAATAGGCCCCTCCACCACCTTATCAGCGGGGAAGATTGTTATATCTTCGAAAGTAGACAGATCCTTCAAAGCAGATTTTGCACTTTTACATACCTCCCAACTTTGCCTTAACAGGAAGCGGGACGTAGCTGCTGCGCTCCGCAGGCGCGCCGGAAATATCGGGGGGGCCCTAATTTCGGGGGCGTGGCCTATACTCGTGGCTCTCCCACGAGGCCACGCCCCCATTTTGACGCTATGGGGGCATGACCCAGAGGCTCTGTGAGCCTCTAGCCATGCCCCCAGCCCCCTGGCTGTGGGAATAGACGCGTTTATTCCCCGCTGTATAGCAGCCGACAGGGGGGACTCCCAACAGCCCCCGCTCACCGCGGGACACTGCCGGCCACGGGAGGGACAGCGGGACAGGCCCTGATAATCGGGACTGTCCCGCTGAAATCGGGACTGTTGGGAGGTATGCTTTTAGATAGATTATATACAGTTGTTGATGGGACTTTATCACACAAATCAATTGTGCTTGTGATTGTGCGTGTAAACTATTTAATCGCTGGATTCACAGAATACTTTTTACATGGGTTAAATGAGACATTGACTTAATACTGTTTTCTTCAATCTAAGTATAATACATATGTCTTCTGACAGTCTTTCTGATTATCGATGAGCTACATTGATTTATTGCAATGATAGACATGATACAGTGTATTCTGATTAGCGATGAGCTACATTGATTTATTGCAATGATAGACATGATACAGTCAGGGCCGGCTCTACCACTAGGCAGCTTTAGGCATCTGCCTAGGGCGCCGGGATCTAGGGGGCGCCACCAAGTCTGCAAATAAAAAAATCAAGGATATCTATGAGGATCCTTGTAGTATTTAATGCAGGCGGTGGCTGCGGAATTTCTAAGACCTCACCTCTATACTTTCCCTTGAGTCATACTTCCTACATTGCTGCCCCTTCTCCTTGTACTTTGTTGTGGGTGCAGAGGGGGGAGTAGGTTGAAGTTTTGCCTAGGGTGCTGAGAAGCCTTGCACCGGCCCTGGATACAGTGTATTCTGATTAGCGATGAGCTACATTGATTTATTGCAATGATAGACATGATACAGTGTATTCATTCATTGAGTTGTTATTCTTCTGATATCTGTATTGTGGTAGGAATGTTAATGCGGATACATTGATTCCACCTAGATACCAGAATGTTTCTAGGTGTTGCACAATATTCTTCCGGTAGGAACAGGATTTGTTTGTTTGTTGTGATGGGGAGCTATGCACATATGTAAGCTTATAAAGGATTATAAAACCAAAACGTTATAATCTTTGTCTGCGGTCACTGGAGTCAAATTTATTATATTGCAAGTGCCACCTGTGTATAATACCTGCCTTTTCCTTGTTTGGAGGGCACCACGCTGGAGGATTTAAGTCGTAAATGTTTGGCAGGCTGACCACAGAACCTGCTACTACAGTATATATGGCTATGTTATTTACTCAGAAAGAATAGACTTGTGAATATATAATTAAAGCTCCCTTGTGTATTTTTATAAGTAATATATTATTAGTAATATTTTCTGGAGTGTGAAGCTATTAGTAAATAAATGGTCCCCCGGTGAATATTCCTAATCTGATGTTAGTAGCATAAGTATGAATAATTATAAAGGAGGTAGAGGAAACTTGTGTTTATGTTAACCTCAGTTTACCTTAAGCCAGGTACCCATTAGTGGGACAGGAAAAAAGGTTAGTGGCCCTAAGGTCATAATAGGAGCGCTAATTGTGTTATAACCAATTCACAAAAAATGTATAAATTTAATAGAATTTTTTGACTGAATAGGATTTGCTGCTTCTTATACACGGTGTGTACCCTTAGATTGCAAGGAATAGAGATTTGTGACAGCAACAATAAATTGTAGCTACCACTTTCAGAAGCGTAGTCCTGCTCAGAAAATTGTTCACACAATCTGAATATCAGTAAATTTATTAAAAAGCATAATTCATAGTAAATTACAACTTTCAAAGTGCACAATGAATAGACAGACAAGACATACAACATGAAACATATAATAAAAATCTATATAAATCATTGTAAAATGCAATCCTATTGACGGGATGTATTATCTCCCAAGGGCAGGGACAGGGCTCTGAAGGAGCCCGTCCCTGCGATGTGCTGAGCCGGGTGCTGGGTAATCTACACATGCGCAGTTAGTGCTGACCCTCCCGCCAACCTCGCTGACCGCATTGCCCTGTTGGCAGTGTGGTCTGCAGCCCATAAGCTACAATGGACTACCACCATCTCATCACCGATCAGGTATGCGAAGCGCTGCTGCCCGATGATACATCGGTCACCTTTGCATCCCCCATAGTAACCTATGGGGGATGTGGCCGACGGCGGTGCAGGAGGGATTGCAGCAGGGTTCGGCGATTCCTGCTGCGGGCCGTCCTGATACATTTGTGGCTAAGCCCTGAAAACAGCTGTTTTCAAGGATTTAGCCACAAATATTGAATGACAAATGGTAAGATGTATCGAGCGTAAAGTGATAAAATGGAGAGTGATAAACAGCCAGCCAATCAGCTCAGAACTTCCATGTCACAGGCTGGGTTTAAAAAAATGACAGTTAGGTGCAAGTTGGCTGGTTGTTTATCACTCTCCACAGTATCACTTTTTGAAACTTGATACATCTGGCCCTATGCAGGCATTGTGCCTAACACAGACTTAGGGCAGTATCTAATTACCTGCAATCATTGATCGCTGGTAATTGTATCATCAGGGACTATCCAATTAGCCATCACCACACATCATCCATCCCCTCTGACCTCATCCACATCTCCCTGCATACCTCCCTCACCTCCCCTGTTCCTCCTGGAATACCTGATCCATCTGTAATAAATTGTCTCCCTTTCTTGATCTTTTCATCTCAACTTCTCTCACAGAAACTTGACTTTTACCCTCTGACACCAGGTGCCAAATGTAATAGGGTGAGAGTTTCAGAAAGTGAGAGATTTTGGGAGAGTTTTCCCATGTTTTTTAAAGCAGCAATCAATTACATGGCAAAATCAACCTGGTTTTGCAGTGTAATTGATTGCTGCTTTAAAAAACATGGGAAAACTCTCCCAAAATCTCTCACTTTCTGAAACTATCTGAACTAAGAGCTACCTACCTTGGAGCAACCCCAGACTACTCCATGTGGCACATCAGGACCTGCATCTCCGCCTAATGCAAGCTCCTCTCTGCCTCTCACAACATACATACAGATAGTGGTAGATGCTCAAATTAGTTCAGTAAAACTTTTCAGGTGCATGCAAGGGAGGGGTTAATACTTAGTAAGTAACAAGACATTGGTTCCCCCGGCACACTGAATAGTTTTAGCAACCAATCTTGAACACTACATGATGAGGAGCTTGCATTAGGCGGAGATGCAGGTCCTGATATGCCACATGGAGTAGTCTGGGGTTGCTCCAAGGTAGGTAGCTCTTAGTTCAGATATACCAAGTAAGGAGCCATTATCATGTGGCTCCTTGCTGACTAATTGTAGACCCAATTTAGGGTAACAGTGGTGTGGTGCCCCTGGACTGGTTGGGCTGGGTGGCTTTAGTGCGGCATGCCCTTACATTCTATTAACACCTTTCCCTCACTAACACTGTCTCTCTCTTATTTTAATTACATTTCATTTATCTCTCTCTTTATGAATAGCTTCGGCTTCCTATCACTAATTATTAACACTTAGTATCTCGCTGTCATGCCGCACTGGGCCTCCTAGCTTATGAGAGTTTTTGGGGTGCCACACTGTGCACCTAGCTATAGCGCTAGAGACCCCCAATATACAGAGAAGCCTTGACGCGGCTTGGGGGCCTATCATACACCTGCGCAGGTATATGTAACCAATATATCTGAATTCTATTATCATGTAGTGTTCTAGATTGGTTTCTAAAACTATTCAGTGTGCCGGAGGAACCAATGTCTTGTTACTTACTAAGTATTAACCCCTCCCTTGCATGCACCTGAAAAGTTTTACTGAACTAATTTGAGCATCTACCACTATCTGTATGGACAATTTGAGTGCCAACAACTCTGTGAGAGATGAGCAAACTATCTGCTAATAATGCCCACGTCGTTCACATTTGTTATATAAATTTAAATAAAAAATGTTGTGTAAATAAATATTATATTTCCTACAGTGTATAAGGAAAACATTACAGGTCATTATGATGAATAAAAAAGTTTGCTTGGCAATTTTCACACCATTTTTACGAATTCACTTTGCATTCAAAGGGTTAAATTCATTGATAAGTTACATCTACTGTATCTGTGATGAAAAATTAGGATTTAAAAAATATCTCTGCATCAATAAATATTATTATTCGAGAATTTTTTTAACCTTCTGACTAAGCACCATTTCAGAATTGTTAATGCAATGGTGAACATTACTGCTGCTGTTTTTTTTAAAGATTATTTTGAAAACTGTATATTTATTTCTCTATTTCAGCCTATACATAAAAGGATTGGCTGATGTTCTTTCCATGATCTATGCAATTGAAAACATTAATAATTCCACATTGTTACAAGGAGTTAAGTTGGGATATGAGATTTATGATTCATGTTCTTATACTTTGAAAGCAGTTGAAGCCACACTGCGGTTACTTACAGAATCTGCCACAACAAATAATTCCATGGAAAATAACTACATACAAAGTACCCCTCATATCAAAGCTGTTATTGGAGATATACATTCAGGAATATCCATCGCAATTTCTGGGATATTAGGCCTTTATCTTATACCACAGGTACAAAAGTACTTTACTTGATTTACAGTATACCGTAATTTGTTTTCAAAATAGATATTATAAATGAGATTTCTTTAAAAAAAAATGTTCATCTGTATGATATATGTAATAATGTTATATGTACTTTTATTTACGCAGATAAGCCCAGCATCATCTGCTGCTAGTTTAAGTGACAAATTAAAATTTCCTTCCTTTTTACGCACCGTTCCAAGTGATATTCACCAAACAACAGCAATTGTGAAACTGATAAAACTATTTAAGTGGAACTGGGTTGGAATCATCACAGAAAACAGTGATTATGGACAGTCTGCTCTAGAGCTTTTAAAAAATCATTTTGAACAAGAAGGAATATGTACGGCTTTCTCAAACATTGTGCCATCATATAATGGAGATCCAACCTTGCAAGAATCGTTAAACAGTACAATAAATAAATTAATTACAAGTTCAGCCAATGTTGTTGTTGTCTTTGCAGCAGAATTTTTTGTCAGTGATCTTCTACTAGAATGCATTAACGTTAATATTTCCAAAATTTGGATTGCGAGTGATAGCTGGTCAAATTCAATGATATTTCAGAACATTGAAAACATTGAAAAGGCCGGTACAATTCTTGGAACAAATTTCAAAAGGGGTAATATTGACGGCTTTGAAGAATATCTAAGAAATAAAACAAAATCCAATGAAACATCAAATTGTTTTCTTGAAGAATATTTTCAGTCGGGATATTTAATTGATGACTTATTGGCAAATTTTGACCTGAGTGAAACATACAGTACATACCTGGCTATTGTAGCCATAGCTCATGCACTCACGGATATTTTATGCACAGATGGACATTGTAAAGATAATTCAGATTTCCTACCAAGTCAGGTAAGACTAAAGAGTATTGCATGATTTCATTAATAAAATAGTATTGAGCATCACCAGATCAAAAAGGCAATGTGTATTGTACTTTTGCTGTGCTCCTATAAATGTAATTTAACTTTCATGAACAATTACTGCATGTACCAGTTCCTTTTTGTTCATGACTTGCACAGAATTTACTATTTTATTATGTTGGACAAGGTCAAACTAGCGATAAATGTTTGCAAGAAATGCATTATTGAAGGTGCCATGTCATAGGTTCATGTCTGACTAGCAAGGGACATGCCCCATCTATATAAAAAGTTGAAGAGTGTGTGTGTTAGTGTGCATGTCTGTTGCATTGCCGGCACACCGTGGCACTCAGAGCCGCCAAATTTGGCAACAAGGTACCTCTTGAACTGGCAGTGTGCACCTCGAAGCCGTTTTTGGGAAATTTCACTTAGAAATGTAAAAACCAACAAGGTTCAATTTGCCTTAATTGATGATTTGGAAAAAAGATCGACAATCTGGGAAACCGGAGACAAAGGAACAACACCACACCTGATTTCATTGCTGTCGTTGAGTATAGCTGTGTACACAGGGTGCAATATATTGCTCAGTGTCCAGTTTTCATCAGTGACCGAACAGGAGACTATGCCAGGGGAGCCTCAGAGGGAAACAGCTGATCGCAGGAACCAGCGACCATTAGGAGGCTGAACATGGGAGCGTGCACCCAGCAATTTATCGCTGCAGCACAAACAAATAACTGGCAATTTGGTCGCTCATATTGCCAGCGATATTGCACCATGTGTACACAGCTTATGAATGCAAATGCATTCTAACATTATGGTGGAGGCTTTCAACATTTAGGAATAATTGGGGAAATACATAGACCACACATCACACACACGTACACATTGTGTACACACACACACACACACACACACATTGTACACACACATATCACACCATATACGCACACACAGCACACTACACACACATATACGTAGCTCACCTCACACACTTACACATTGGACAGATACACACAACACAACACACACATACACATACATAACACACCACAAGCAGTACAACACACACCCATATACACTACAACACACCCAAAAACAGTAGAACACACACAAACACACAGAACACAAACTTATACCCCTTTTACACCAAAAATCCTGGATCCTACCCAGCATTTGGAACATGGATCCAAACCAGGTCAGATCTGGGATTTGCACCATTTACATTGCGATGCCTACCTGTAGTGAAAATGGAGGCAGCGCTTGAAGATGACATCATCTCCAAGCACTGCGATCACGATCACCCCTGCTGGGACCGCCAATTATCTTGCTGGGGGCAATCCCAGCACCAAGGTAAGCTGCTGGGCTGCCCCCTGTCCCCGTGCACCCCCCAGCCCCCGTCCACGAGGTGAATGAATGCTGCACACAGGCATCCAGTCACTTCCTCCCTGCCTCCGCTGCTGTCTGCAGAGTTCAGCAGACAGCAGCGGAGGCTGATTGTGACCCCATCCAACCTCCATACTGACCACGGGATGTTGCGGTCCGGAGGTTGGGCTTCCCCCATTGATGTAAACAGGAGCCGGGTCAGATAAATGTGACAGGTAGCAGGTGGGAGGAATGTGACATGTAGTGTGACATAGAGGTGCATGTCCCTGCATCACCCCACCATCTCTGTCCCTGCACCACCCCTCCATCTCTGTCCCTGTGTCACCCCACCGTCTCTGTCCATGCGTCACCCTGCCATGTGGCATAACATTATGGTGGAGGTTTTAACAAATGACAATCTTAGTCATCATAAAATGAAATTTTAAAGCAATTTTGGAAATTAAATAAAAACCCCAAGGTTTTCCCGGGTCAGCTAGTACCTTAATAACACTAGGCAACCTTATATCCTCCTCCCCACCATGACCTCAGGCACAGATAACCACAACACAGTTTGAAAGATCAACATTTTGGGGCGCAACCCCTATTTTCAAAGCATGGTCAATCTTTCAACCTGCATTGTGGTATCTGTGACTGAGGTCATTGCCCAGAAGTGCATGACATGGATTAATTATAATATCAACTATGGTTTAGGTTTGGAGTGCCAAACACTGTGGAGTATATATCAGGGAGTGTAGGCAAGTACACATTTAGTATACATACACATGTAGTATACATGGGAGCCACTGCCATCTATCTCTATAATAGGATTAAGTGAGTAATTGGATAACTCTGCTAATCCCCTATTCTATTGTTCTATGTATTGTATTGTAGCTGAGAACAATAGGATAGCCATGGCTAGCCATGGTGAGCCACGGCCTAAGGAAGATAGATGAGATGGGCTCCTACTGTACATACACACAGTCGACAAACACATACACATAGTACACAGACAAACAGCTGACATACACACACACATAGTATACATAAAAAACAGAGCTGACTCACACGTGTAGTATACAACTATACATACACACAGTTGACAAATAAACATACACATATTATACATATACATAGAGAACAAAACACATAGTATACATACCCACAGCCTACACACAGTATACATACACAGTGTCGACTCACAAACACACATAGCTTACACAGCTGACACACAGTATACATACACACAGTCGGCTCACAAACATACATGTACACAGCTGACACATATAGTATACATTAGCTGGAGTACCCAGCATTTTAAGAATGTTTGTTTACAAAAAAAAATTTAAATATATATATATATACACAATATAAATAACATTAGTTGTTTCGTTAATTTACGTTAAAGCGCACCACATTTAGCATCTCCTGATATATTCTGGGCTGCTGGGGGACCCTGCTACTACCACTTTATAACTCTCAGTGTGTGGGTCTGTGCTGCTGCCCCACCACTAGGGGTGCTAGGTTTATGTTACCCCCACAGTATTTGTTCACATATAGTAAGTCATATGTGTACCAAGTTTTGTGTAAATTGCTTCAGCCATTCTGGAGTTATGCTGTCTGCTGAAATACTCTGTGCTGCTGTCTCATCCCTGGGGGTGCTAGGGGTGTGTTACCCCCACAGTATTTGTTCACATATAGTAAGTCATATGTACCAAGTTTTGTGTAAATTGTTTCAGCCATTCTGGAGTTATGCTGTCCTGATATATTCTGTGCTGCTGTCCCACCCCTAGGGGGGCTAGGTGTGTGTTACCTCCACAGTGTTTGTTCTCAGATTGTATGTAATATATGTACCAATTTTGCTGCAGTCATTCCAGAATTATGCTGTACAGCAATATTTGTGGTTTGTAATTAATAAAACATTAACCGTAATTAATTTTTTATTTGGAATTTTTTTAGTTGCCTCGGCAATGTTTAAATACACTTGTAATACGATCTTCCCTTGTAAACTGTGGATTTGTATAGAAAGACACAATGACAGACAATTATATATATATATATATATATAAACGACCCTATATATATATATATATATATATATATATATATATATATATATATATATATATATACATGGGTAATCCGTGGGCTGCTGGTGTGCTCCCTGCGGACAAAGAGGCGGCACTCAAAGGGCTTCCAGTAAAAATAAATTTTGAGTGCCGCCTCTTTGTCCGCAGGGAGCACACCAGCAGTCCACGGATTACCCATGTATATTACTTTACTGGAAGGCACCTAGGCACTAATTGTCTCATCCAGAGTGCCGACCCCGTCTCTACAAGCTAAATATATATATATATATATATATATATATATATATAAACACAGGGGGCCCAGCACTCACTACAACAAACTGACTCACCTTAACATTCAAATAATCAATAAATAATAATGGGGTTTTAGTTCATGAATTGATCAATGCATTTAAGCTTGCAGCCCATCGCCAAGGGACCCCATTTCACTGCAAGTCCTACACTAACAACTGGTTTTCTTGGGAACCTGGCACCTGCTTACACATCATAGCTGTATATATATATATATATATATATATATATATATATATAGATAGATAGATGCAACCCTGAATTTTGCTCAGTTAAGAGATTATCGGCAATCAGTGGATCTGTGAGAGTCACACTGAGCATATGTTGTGATGGGTTTGTATCAGTGGGTGTGATCGATGATTTTGGTAATCGGAATTAGCGTAAAACAACAATTGTGGTATTTAATGAATTAAAAATGTACCGTAATTTAGATTTCATTTTTTTTGTTGCCTTGGTTGCATTTTAATACGCTCATATGTAAAATTTCACGATCTTGGCTTGTAAACTTGGATTTGTATAGGAAGATAGAAGGACAGAAGAACACATTTTTGCTTTTATATAGTAGATAAACAAAGCAGAGACACATACACAGTATACATACATACAGCTGACACACACAGCCGACACACATAGGGTTGATTCAGGATTGCTTGTTGCATTCCGAATACGGCCCAGCCCCAATGGTTGTGTTAGGTGCATGTGCATTTATGCACATGTGCAAACCCCGGCAGCAAATGGCTTTGGCGAGTTACACACTCATCGGGCCGTGCACTGCGGGGAGGGAGGGTCGGGGGCGTGCAGGCTGTGGCAGTACTGGAATACCCAGCAATTTATGGGCAACCCCATATCAACGCTTGGCATTTCCCTGGGTACAAAGGCGAGTTGATGCCTGCCAGTGGTGGGCTGCTCACATCCCATTATATCAGCGTCCGCCCCCTTTATGGTGGACACCAACGGAAATCAAAGCCAGTCTAGACTGACTTTAATTTCCGAAGGGGAGCGAAAACATTCGATGGTCGGCGACCATCAAATGATTTCTCTCCCATGTGGCTGCAAGCAAGAGGATGTGTTCTTATACACATCCCTTCGAATGGTACAGAGGGGATTCAGTGACAGGAGAAGGGGGGCGGCATTCAGACGGGCAGCGTGAAGCCGCTCGCTAAGCAGCGACGACCACTGCTTAGTGAGCATTGTAAATCAGGCCCATAGTATTCATAGACACAGCCAACACACACATAGTATACATAGACACATCCAACACACAAATAGTATACTTACACACAGCTGACACCAACAAAAATAGTATACATACACATAGCCAACACACCAGAGGCGTAGCTTGTTCAAGGCAGCCCCCGCCACTGCTTGGGGGAGCGGGGGCTGCGTGGGCGCCAGCTCCCGCCCGGCGCACTATGTGCCAAAGCGGGGCTGGCTGCGGGCTTCGTTCTGTGACACTCCTGTGCAACTGCGCGCCGCCTGCCGCTGCTGCACAGGCGAGTCGGCCGCGGCTCAGGCGCAGCCATGACAGTCTGACAGACTCACTGTCAGACTGTCACATTGCCCTTGATGGGGCCGGCGGCTGTCCAATCGGAGGGTGGGCGGGCGGGCAGCTGTGAAATGAGAGGGCGGGTGGGGGGCGGAGGAGTGGCCTGGCACTAAGTGACAGGGTAAGCAGCAGTGACACGCTGGAGAGGCCAGACAGAGAGAGGAGCCCGGGAAACTGAGCATTGAGCAGGGAGGGAGCCTGGTTGCAGAGTGTGTGTCGACCCAGACTTAACTGAAAAACGGATCCAGGCCAGCATTGTTAAATAAGAGGTGTGTTTTTACCAATATAAAGAAATACATTTTAAACAATTATATGTGTATGTATATATATATTATATATATATATATATATATATATATATATATATATCTTCCACAATAGTGTCAGGCGCCCTATGCTTAGAATGATAATTTCAGTCACTCCTTAGTTAGCTTTTTCTCAATAAACCATACATATATTAGCATATAAAAAAATTGTTTATTAAAAAGCGAAGATTTTTTCTTAAAACCAGATTACTCTTGACACTGGAGTACGCTTTGTTTTTAAAGATGCAACCCAACGCGGTTCGTCTTTAAGCAAGACTTCATCAGGGGTATAGATTTTTTTTTTTTTTTTTTTATACAATGGTCTAAAAAAACATAGAATACAGTTCAGTATTTTTGTAGGAGAGACATACAATAAATTATTCATATATGAACAGTTTTATTAGGAATGAAACCAATCTAGGGTATGACCCGTGGTATAGCACTTAAGTGTAAATCCTTTAGGCTGTAATTAAGCCTTTTAATAGGTTAAATTTTCACTATAAAGTGGAGAAAAATGGGGAACATAGGAGGAGGATCCCAAATAGAGGATGAAGATATGGAGGTGGAAATAGAATATGGAGGTGGAAATAGAATAGTGCAATGGAAGTAACCATTTTTTAGGAGACTATTATTTTATATTGATACATCCTACTGCTTTCTTTCTTTATGCAGGAGTAACAATAAATAAAAATAAAAATGAAAAGACAAACGGAAGAGAAAATTACCTCTGTTTGGACTGAGATGAATGTGGTTATAAGGGTGTTTCCTTGGACTTTTTGATTATTTCTAGGCTTATATATGAGCCTTATGGTGGTATGTTTCACTCCTTTAAGGTGAAATGAAGTACATACATTACATTTATGTTATAACTAACCTCATTGGTTTTTTATACGTTATTTATTGGTTTATAATATACTTTATATGGATTCAGACTATGGTCATAAATCAAATTAAGTTCTTATTCCTTAAGAACTTAATTTGATTTATGACCATAGTCTGAATCCATATAAAGTATATTATATTTGTTTTGTAGGAACCACTATTGCTCCTTATACAGATCCATAGGCAGGTTTATGGTCATTATGTCCTTATAAGGTAGGTCAACTATGATTTATTACACTAATAAAAATTATATCATAAATCTCATTAGCTAAATGGCCTAATAACCATTTATCATCCTTTATTTATTATAGGACAAAATAATTTTACTTTATATATATAAATTTCCATTCCTGGAGGCTATTGTATTAAGATCAATTGTGTGTAAAAAGTTGGACCACCGAAAACACCCTACAAACAGTCCCCACGGAGAAGTATACTAGGATTAGATATACCCACAGGGTATGTATTCTATAATGCCTTTAAAAAAGTTTTGTAAATAAATTGACTATATATTAATTCTTTAAGCTAAAAACATCATATATATTTCGGCTAGGATATAAATACTACCAGTTGGTCCGGGTGGACGAAAAAAAAGGTTACGGTCCCAATCCAGTAATTGTTTTCAGGTAAATAGAAACCAATAAATAACGTATAAAAAACCAATGAGGTTAGTTATACCATAAATGTAATGTATGTACTTCATTTCACCTTAAAGGAGTGAAACATACCACCATAAGGCTCATATATAAGCCTAGAAATAATCAAAAAGTCCAAGGAAACACCCTTATAACCACATTCATCTCAGTCCAAACAGAGGTAATTTTCTCTTCCGTTTGTCTTTTCATTTTTATTTTTATTTTTATTTATTGTTACTCCTGCATAAAGAAAGAAAGCAGTAGGATGTATCAATATAAAATAATAGTCTCCTAAAAAATGGTTACTTCCATTGCACTATTCTATTTCCACCTCCATATTCTATTTCCACCTCCATATCTTCATCCTCTATTTGGGATCCTCCTCCTATGTTCCCCATTTTTCTCCACTTTATAGTGAAAATTTAACCTATTAAAAGGCTTAATTACAGCCTAAAGGATTTACACTTAAGTGCTATACCACGGGTCATACCCTAGATTGGTTTCATTCCTAATAAAACTGTTCATATATGAATAATTTATTGTATGTCTCTCCTACAAAAATACTGAACTGTATTCTATGTTTTTTTAGACCATTGTATAAAAAAAAAAAAAATAAATCTATACCCCTGATGAAGTCTTGCTTGAAGACGAAACGCGTTGGATTGCATCTTTAAAAACAAAGCGTACTCCAGTGTCAAGAGTAATCTGGTTTTAAGAAAAAATCTTCGCTTTTTAATAAACAATTTTTTTATATGCTAATATATGTATGGTTTATTGAGAAAAAGCTAACTAAGGAGTGACTGAAATTATCATTCTAAGCATAGGGCGCCTGACACTATTGTGGAAGATTTAGGTAGAGGTAGCTCCGCTAGTAGGGGGCCTAGTGTCATTGGCGACCACAAATCCATAGCGCAATTTCAGGAATTTTGTTGTATATATATATATATATATATATATATATATATATAGTATCTTCCGCCGACTCACTGGATATCCTCTCCCCCCTATGCCTGCCCAGCATCTGCCCCCCCCCCTCTCCCTGCCAACCATCCGTACCCCATCTCCCTGTCCACTGTCTGCCCACCATCCATCTCCTCTCTCTGCCCAACATCCGTTCCCCCTCTCCCTGTCAACCATCCCTCCACACCTGCAAACCACCCCCTCTCTCTGCCCACTATTCATCCCCCCTCCCTCTTCCCAGCACCTGTCTTCCTCTCTCTCTGTCCAAGGTCTGTCCCCCTCCATCCCCAGCATCTCTCCGCCTCTCTCTGTCCAGCATCTGTACCCACCTCCCTGCCCATCACCTGTCCCCCTCTTCCTGCCCAACATCTGTACCACCCTCTCTCTACCCAGCATCTGCCCCATGCACACTCCTCAGCATCTATCTCCCCACTCCCCACATCTGTCTCCCCCTCTGTGCCCAGCATATACCCATCTCCCCCCCCCCACACTCTCCACAGCATCTGTCCCCAGCTAGAACTGTATCCCATGCACCCGGAATGATGAAAATGAATTTGTGGCTCCTGGGAACAGTATTTCCTTGGAGTCCACAACCCGTTTTATTAGAGCATACACACTTTTCTAGGAAACTGCCCCCTCCATTTATTTACTGTAGTGCCCCCACTGTCATTTTTTATGGATCCCTCTGTGTGTGTGTGTGTGTGTATGTATGTATATATATATATATATATATATATATATATATATATATATATATATATATATATATAGTTAGTTAGTTAGTGGGGGGGGCGCCACAACTTTTTTGGCTTGGGGGAGCAAAATTTATAGTTATGCCACTGCAACACACATACAAATTAGTATACACACAGCTGATGCACATACATAGTATATACACAGCTGACACACACAAGCACAGTTTACATAAACACAGCTGATACACACACATAGTTGCCGCACCTAAAGGGCATTACTGGTTTGATTGAGCAGCTCTCACGTTGTTTTTACACACACATAGTATACAAACACACAGCAGAAACACACTTATTTTACATAAAAAATAGACTCAGCTAGCATTATTTATTAAAGCACTTACACCACCATCGAAGAGGGTACATGCCAGACATCCTAAAAAGAGGAGTTGGTAAAGACTTGTAAAAAGAATATTAGAACACCAGGAAACAAAGTCTTATACCCCTTTCACAATGGGATCTTGCTAACTGCCCGAGTACTGGATGGAACTATAGCATAGGAACCCCATGCTGTACATCCCATGATATGGAGAAACCTGCTCTGATTAGAAATTTCTAGTGCTGTTAAAAAAATTAAATAAAAATAGTTGACCTCTTAAATTTTTTACTATCAGCCTAGGCATAAGCATTAGTGATGACTTAAAGTTTTTTTATTACGACCCCACTCATTTTTTTATTAAATGTATTTATTTTAAAACCACAAAATCAATGCTTTCTGTGATAGCTTTATTGCAGGGACAGACAGACATTTGGAGGCCAATGGTCAAAAATAGTGAGTTTGGAAGATCAAAATGACCTTTAGTAAATACTTTGGTTTTGACGTGGAACCCACAACTGAGCCACAGTAGATCCACCAGGCCCCATCACTGTTGTTTAGAAAATGTTGCCCTACTGTATATGTTAGTGAGATTGTATTTCATTGCCTGGTGTACTACATTGAACAATTGTAATAAGAATCGTTCGATTAAATGTGAAAAATTCCAAGTTAATGGACTGGTGCCAACCACCAATGTTTACATTATGGCATCTTTAAAATTAGATCAATATGTATTATGTGATGTAATACAATTTTGTTTTATGCAGCTAACTGAAAAATTGAAGGACAAAAATTACAATTACAATGGTGAAACTTTCCAGTTTGACATGAATGGCGATGTCTCAATTGGATATGATGTACTGAATTGGCAATCAATAAAAAACATTACAGAAATTAAGATTATTGGCTCCTATAAAATATTGGGTGGTGAGCTCTACATAAACAAAAGCCTTTTGACATGGAATACAGACAATAATCAGGTGCGTAAGATTGAAATACATGAAATGCATTATTTAAATGCATTATTGTCATGGTGACAATAGTAATGCAATTTACTTAGCTAACAACCCAAAGATTAATAAAAAAAAAAAAGGTAATTTGATGGAAATGAGCAAGTTAGTCACATTGTTGAGCAGGTAAGTCATATCAAGGGCTTGCTCAGTTGAGTGCAACTTGCATTTATTGGCAAATGTAAGCTATGTCCTTAGAGAATAACACATTTTCTGCCTATTTATGTCTACATGTTAATATAATGTGCAATCTACTTTAAAACTATGTGTTTTGGCTTTTATTTGGGCTCATTTTCATTTTGTGTTTTGTTTTTTACATTTGACAAAACCACCACACATGTTTGGGTTTTGTATCTGTTTTTTTTTTTGCCAAAAAATGCTAACTGTTAAAATCTTGTAATTTGGGCCTGTAGTACTACTAACCTCAATAACATGGATTTCCAGTCATACTCAGACAATTTTGACCACCTCAAAGCTCATAATATTATGTTCACTAATATTGACCAAAGGCTGCAGTAATCAGGCTGGCTACTAATGCTGCTTTCCCACTGCAGACCCGTTTTAAGTTACAGGTAATCTTAAACGGTATTTAGCATTCCCACTGCAGCAGATTACAGTTTTAAATGCCATTTAAGTACCATTCCCATTGCAGGTAAAACGTTTTAGCTCTTCAAAACGTTTTTACAGCACAAATGAGTGCCTGTGACTTTAATGGGCTTTTCAGGGTTAAAAAGGTGCACACCTACAGTTGTTTTCACATAATAAAAGGAGGGGGAGGGGCCAGTGGTGCGTACAAATCCCGCAGCCGTCAACATTTGTGCTATGTGTCGGCTCTATTTAACCCATGGTTGACAGTAAAATATACATTGCTGGCCAGTGCCAGCAATCTATATATTACTGGCTTACGATTCTCATTGGTGCCCAGTTATAAATAGATTGCTGGCATGTGCCAGCAATCTATATATTACTGGCTTACGATTCTTATTGGTGCCCAGTGGTTCCAGAAATATATAGATTGCTGGCATGTGCCAGCAATCTATATATTACTGGCTTACGATTCTCATTGGTGCCCAGTGGTTCCAGAAATATATAGATTGCTGGCATGTGCCAGCAATCTATATATTACTGGCTTACGATTCTCATTGGTGCCCAGTGGTTCCAGAAATATATAGATTGCTGGCATGTGCCAGCAATCTATATATTACTGGCTTACAAAATAAAACATTGGTGGCCAGTGCTGCTCCGTGTTGAGCAGGACGGAGGGAGGCGGGGCATGTGGCCGGACCCGGCCAGCGTTGCTAACGGCATCCAGCCGCAGCAGCAGCCAGCCGGACACAGCGGGGCAGCGTGGACAAGTGAGTATAACAGGAGGGGGGGGGGGGGGGGGGGCGGGGGGCGGGGGGGTACCGCCGGGCTGAAAGTGGTTAATCTTTCAGCCCAGCAGCGTACACACACGGAGATGATGGCTGAAAAAATCAGCCATCATCTCTACTGTTTAAGATGCATTCCCATTGCCTCTTAAACGGTAGATTACCGTGTAAAACCCTGCTCTGAAAACGGGTTGAAATACCGTTTAACTTTAAACGGTATTTCAATTCTGGCGCTTTCCCACTGCAGCCTTAAACGGTATTTTGTCCTCAAAAATCTGCAAAATACCGTTTTAAGGCTGCAGTGGGAAAGGGGCATCAATGGTTTATTTACTAAAAGGGGAGTTCTATTGAAGATGGACAACAGAATCTATCTATTATCATCTAGAACAGGCATGTCCAAACTATGGCCCTCCAGCTGTTGTGAAACTACACATCCTTGCCAGAGTCTTAGTATTCCCTAATACCAAAACTGTGTCAAGGCATGATGGGACTTGCAGTTTTACAACAGCTGGAGGGCCATAGTTCAGACATGCCTGATCTAGAAGGTGCTAAAAAAATAAGAAGTTGATTCTGATTGGTAAATAAACCTCATCTTAGTAAATAAACCCATAAGAACAGCACAAACACACAGCAGTTTCTAGCACATCTACAGTATGCAATATTGACGCACCGCAGTGGCAAAAAGAAATGCGGTACAGATAAAATTCTTCTGGGCCCTACCACCCACTCTTATGTTGGATATTAAAAAGGACAGGCACAGTTTAACAAATCAAGCTACAGAGACTGCCACTTTTGTTGCTGATGTGCTTGATTTGTTTTGGCCATCACACTAAAAAAACTACAAATGAGCCTAATGCTTTAGCTAATGGCGCTGTCATTGATCTCTAAAGTGGCGATATCTTATGATCAATGTCATTAACCACTCTCAGTGCTGTTTATATAATCTTAATTTATGAGTACATACTGGAGATAGATACTTTAGAGGGTCAGCTTAAGCAATGCACAGCAAGTTTGTTCAAGGATCTCCAAATTGCCTTTTTTTCTCTTATTAGTCAAACATGGCTGTGTGTGTAATCTTCTATTCTGTCAATGTTTACCATATCAGATAGAGTTATTGTAGTAATGTCACTAATTTTGGGCAATTCTTTTAGACCCAACCAGATGTAAAAATGTTGTGTTGACTCATCTGCATCAGGAGGAGATATTGTGGGTCAGCTGGAAAGAAACAAATGATATATAGCTTAAATCTAAAATCAAGCACGACTTCTGGTTCTGGGTGCATGGAGTGAGCAGCTACGTCTCACAGCTCCGCTCCGTACCCGACTAATTATAAACAACTGCACGGCCTCTATACCTCCCATCTCCACTCATCCCTGCCGCTTCTAAATCGGGAATGGACAAATTCATTACATCTCAGCAGCCTCCGCGCTCCATAAGCGGTGCGGCAGGTGAATAGAGGAGTGCTCCCTGAAATGGCGGATGACACGGAGATGCATAACACATCTCCAGCCTCAAAGAAATCAGCTATTTCTTCCTCCCTAGATGCTGACCCAGACTTCCCACTACATCAGCAGGCCAACACTCTCACATATGAAGATCTTGTGGACACTATCACAACCACAATGGGGCCACTTCTTACAAACGCGGTAAGTGAAATAACTGCATAGTTGAAACAGCTAAGCCTAGGTGTAGACACCACTGAGAATTGAATTGGCGCTCTAGCTCACAACATGGCAGAAGCGCAATGCGAGATCAAAAGGCTTGGAAAAGAAAACTATAACATGATAAATAAGATAGAAGAAATCGAAAATCGCTCCAGGAGAAACAATATACGAATTGTAGGCCTTCCTGGAGCATTAAAAGGGCCTCCTTTAGAACAATTCGTCAGTCACACGCTACCACAACTCCTAGGTATACAGGATGCCTGCTCCAATATGACCATCGAGAGGGTCCATAGAATCGGGCCACCATGCGGCCTAATGACTTCCGCCCCAGAGTCACCATCTTTAAATGTTTAAGCTATAAACATAAAATGGAAATATGGAGAGCCTCAAGGATCAACCCGCCCTTAAATGTCACTAAAGCCTGCAGGGCCTTCTCTCCCATTTGCAGCTGCTTAATTACTGAAAAACAGAAGTTTTCACTAATATATCCTGTTAAACTGTGCATTTTCCATATGGACACACATTATGATTTTACCTCACCGGCAGAAGCAGCTGATTACCTACGTGAGAAGGGATCACAACCAGAATCGAATATTACAGACTCAGCGTAAAAGCATAAGATCGACAATCTTGTCAAACTGCCATACTCCCTTTATGTCTCTGTTAAGCCTTCAAAATATATTTCCATTCCTGAAAACGCTTTCTTTTTGCTCTAAACAAGGAATGAACATGATTCCTCCAACAGTTAATTGTTATATAAATTATGGTTGATCAAAGTTACAATTAGTTGGGCTTGGAAGGAACCGTGCTCCGGATAATGTTTTTGTTATGTTCAATACCAGGTATAATTATCTGTATACACCACCAGAAGTCACGGTACTCATTACTACTTAGTATTGATGCACTGTGCGTATCAATACCTTCATGTGTTTTTTTCTTATATTTGGTTGATGTATGTATGTCTCCCCCTCACTAATGTCTCTCCCCCTTTAAACTTCTTAGCTATTGTTATAATTGATGTTGTGTTCCTGGGGTATTGATGCTACGCATTACTCATATCCACCTATGAAACATAACAGAACTTAAAGTGGGATCTCTCAATGTAGGAGGATTTAATTCCCCAGCGAAAAGAAGGAAGGTAATAGTGTACTGTAACAAACAAAAATTAGATATACTCTTTATACAAGAGGCACATCTAGTTCCCGCAGAAATACTAAAATTACTGGGTTGGAAACTGATGGCTAGTGCTGCATACAACTCCAAAGCGAGAGGAGTGGTCATTTTAATTAAAAAGTCAATACCTTATGACTTACTTAAAATGACACAAGACCCTGAAGGTAGATATGTCATAGACCATATCTCACTACACTTCAAACAATATGCGCTCTGTAATGTGTACGCTCCCACAGTAGATAGGAAAACATTTTTTATCCAAATAATGAAAGAATTGACCCTTCATTGATGGAGCTTTAGGGCTAGATACTCTAAGCTTCAAAAGTGATAAACTGAAGAGTGATAAACAGCCAGCTAATCAGCTCCTACCTGCCATGTCACATACTGGGCGGTATTCAATGAGAATACCTGCAAGGTGCAGCGAATCCTTTTTAGGATTCGCTGCACATTCGCCACGTTCCGGAGCCTCGCCGGCTCCGGTATTCAACGTGTCAGGGGCTCGCAGCCCCTGACTGGTGAATATGAGCTCCTGCGGCGAATGCCGCAGGGAGCCTGAGGACGGTGGCAGGCAGAGAGATGGAAGTCTCTCTGCCTGCCCCAGAACGTTTGTGGGGGGGAGGTGGGCTCCCCGGGTGCCAGGCAGCACAGGCTGCCCCCCGGGGGTGCCAGCAGGGGACCGTATATTCACTATACCCGATCGTAACGATCGGGTGCAGTGAATATATGAATATGTAATGAGCGGCTCGGCTCCGGCGCCCCCTGCTGGCTGCTGTGTAAAAAATAAAAAATAAATATTTTTTTTTAAATTAAATATATATTCATGTGCTTACAGCACATGAATAAAAATAGCATGCCGTCTTTAGAAAAAAATTCCTGATTTTTTGACACCAAATGTAAAAAACAAAACACTTTATTTTAAAAGTTCACATTCCACTTCTCCATAAAAAGATAGCGATTGCTACTCGGTGAATCATGGCGAAAAAAACCTTCAAATGTATTCGCCATGTGGTCATTGAATAGGGTGATTCACCGTTTTTGTCAAAAATTCGCCAAACAGCACAAATTCGCCATAAAAACATGGCGAATCAGGCTCATTGAATACCGCCCAATGTGTTTGAAAAACGTCAAATAGGAGCTGATTGACTGGCTGTTTATCACTCTCCAGTTTATCACTTTTGAAGCTTAGAGAATCTGGCCCTTAGTGCTCTGCAGAGACTTCAACCGATCAATCCAAACTAAGCAACCTATTTCCTTGCCCAAGCTGGGAGTCCCCCAACTAACAAACTAATTAAAATTAATTGACATTTGGAGAACCTTCAACCCTCCCTCCAAGGAATATACTGTACCTGCCTTTCTAAAGCCCACCACACATTCTCCAGAATAGATTACATGCTCCTTTCTGAGACCTTGCTTACTAGAATATTCTCCACTGAAATTGAACCAATCACTATCTCTGACCATTCACTACAATGGTTCAGTCTTCGCCTATAAGACAAAACCTCCCAAAAGAACATCTGGCGATTCCCTACTCACCTTTTGATAACTACTGACTTTAAAAAATGCTAAAAGATGGCTGGGAAGATTACTACTCCAGCAACCAATCACATGCAACTACACACCCTCCACTGTATGAGGCAACATACTATCCCATGTGGCAAAACTCAACAAAACATATTCCACAACATATCTTAAATTACAGAACACTCTATCATACACATACTATCAATATCAGCAAAATTCAAACATAGCTAACAAACAGAGATACTCCATAGCGAATATGCATTTCAACAAATACCATAATAGAGGTAACAAATGCCTATATAGCATAAATGATCGCTACCATAGTTTTGGTAATAAAACGGGTAAGCTACTTACCAATATGCTTAATGGCACTAGACCCTCAACAGTGGTTCACCCTCTCAAACTCTCAGACGGTTTATTAACCTCATCAAACGAACACATAGCGAGTGTTATGAAGGAGTTTTATTCATCTCTATATTCTCCCCCAGTCTCGTTTCTCGCAGAGAAATAGACATCTCCCCAAAAAGTCAACCCACTATGGACAAATCTAAGCTTTCCTCAACTTACATCAGAAAACACAAAAAAATTGACAAATCCCATTACACTGAAAGAGATTTCTAAGACTAAAAAATCATTGAAACAAGGCAAGGCCCCAGGCCCTGATGGTTTTGGAGGAAGCTTCTATAAATTTATGCTACCCCAAATTCTAGACCCCTTAGTCAAAGCCTTTAATTATATCTTACAATCCGATTCACCCCTTCTATACTGTACTTTAATGCGGCCTATATCAAAATTGTACCCAAGCCTGTCAGGGATCTAATATTGCCTGGATCTTATAGGCCGATTTCCTTGTTGAACTCGGACTATAAGATCTCGGCGAAGATCCTAACAGATAGACTCAAAGAAGTCATGTCTCTCATCATTCATCCCGATCAGACCGGGTTCATTGCCGGGAGACATTCGGTCCTCAGCGTGAGGAAGGTTATCTCAGCCGTTCAATATCTACAAAACAAAAATGGCCCTTACCCACCAGGCGCTATTATGTCCTTAGATGCAGAAAAGGCCTTTGACCTTGTTTTATGGCCCCACTTATACTCTACTATGGAAAGATTTGGCATACCCTCTAAATTCATCTCATATATTAAACTACTATACACTAAACCAATTTCCTAAATTATAAGCAATGGGCAAATCTCAGAATACTTCACCTTACATAGAGGCACTAGGCAGGGGTGCCCACTATCCCCCCTGCTTCTTGCTATTGCCATTGAGCCACTAGCTATACTACTGTGTCAATCAGCAGACTTCCATGGAATAAAAATATCGTCTTATGAATTAAAAGTATCGCTGCTCTTCGTCACTGAACCTTTAACCTCTATCCCCAATATTATTTCGATAATAGACAAATTTGGTAAAGAATCAGGCTATAAAGTAAATCTTGATAAATATGAAATAAGGCTACAGGGCAATAACACAATAGATATTACCTCTTCCCCAGTGGCGTAACTATAGAACCGCAGCCCCCACGATGGCGGGGAGGTGCTGACTAAGTGTGGGCACCGGGGGAGGGGGGATCTGCGGGCACTATTGTTATGCCCCCAGATCCCCCCTCCTTGTGGGTGCAGCAGGGAGCGCCGCATGGACCTCCCTGCCAGCTCCCCGGGGGGGGGGGTCTTGTGGCAAAATTTGTTGTTACGCCACTGCTCTTCCCCTATATTCAAACTTAACACTACACAAATAAAATACCTAGGGGTCAATATCACAAATAACACTGAAAACATTTACAAAACTAACTTCACTCCCAATATTAACAAATTAATAAACCTTATGACATCCTGGAACCCCCTTCCCCTATCGTTATTAGGCAGAGCAGCAGCGGTGAAAACCGTGATTTTCCCTAAACTCTTCTATACTATTCAAATGCTCCCCATAGCCATACAAAACAAGGATTTACAAAACATCAACTCCTCCATCACAAAATTCGGTACTTGTGTATTATCACGGCGCCCGTTGCGTCGCATCGCATACCACTAATTAAGGTATGCGATGGCATGCGATGGACCCGATTTGAGGCTTTTCCCGGAAAGAGTTTACAATTTTAATATTGCGTCAAACTAATGCTCCCCAAAGCAGAGGGAGGTCTTAACATTCCGGACTTTGGCCCTTATTCTGATCGGTGCGGCCCGATCAGAATATGCGGCCGCAACCGTGCAGGCGAATCCCCGCCTTCCATACGGATCGCCACCTGCCGTCCGTATGCGGATATGTGGCGATCCGCATGAAATTGGACGGGGATACGCCTCCTCCGTCTTGGGAGCAGCCCCTGCATTCGATGGTCGCCGAACATCGAATGCAGGGCCGCACGCTCCACCAGGTCCCGCAACACAAGACCACACGGACACTTGTCCGTGTGAAATCATGTATAGGGGCGGGCAGCTGACATCCGGCGATGTCAGATGCCCGCCCCGTACCCACGCGTCACGGCCTCATTACCATGCATACGCCCCGCGTTTGCATGGGAACGCCCATGAAACGCGGGGCGTATGCATAGGGTAATGAGGCTAAGTAGCCCCTCACGCCCCTCTACGCCCCCTGTGCGGCGTATAAAGAATCCGTGCGGCGAAATCGCCTGCACATGCGCAGAGTGACCTCTGCACATGCGCAGACGATCAACATCGGCGGTCCGTCCGCATGCGGGAATTTCCGCACCGATCAGAATAAGGGCCTTTAAACTCTACTCTACATCAATATTTTTTAGATACGCAGGTGATTGGTTGCTGTAAAAATCCACACAGAAGTTGCACAAGACCAAGCAATTTTTGCCACATATTCACCGTCGGCCCTACTTCATACAAAACCTACAGCCATCCCCAAAGAAATGTATTCATATATTCTGTTTCGAGATACCTATGACAATTGGATTAACCTAAACAAATTATTAAAACGTGATTATAGATCCTCCCCTTATCTCCCTCTATGGGGAAACTCAGAATTCAGCCCCTCCTTAACAAACCCCTCTTTCAAGATTTGGAGACAAAGTGGGCTGGATCTGGTGAGCAAGGTCTTCAGAATTATTATTGGCACCTATGATACAAAACCCCAATAAAAAGTTTAGAAAAAAAAAATCTAAAATCAAGCACAGTCACCAAAATGTAATGATCTAATTTTAAGATACTGACAACCCTTTGATTCTGGCGAAGTGAATAAAGGACTTGATCTCCAAGTCATATATACTTAGCGGAGCTGCTTGATTTAGTCTCTTCCTTCAATATTGTGAGCTGCTTTTCTAAAAGTCTAATTAGGAGGAACACCTGACTCAAGTTGGCAATGTCTAAACTAACTTCAAAAGTGACCACTTCGTATGGATTCAGTACCTTGTGCAACATGGAAAGTATTCTCACTGTGCTGGACTAAGGTACATTCCCCTTCCTTTCCCTGTGCCATGCTTTGCTATGTAGCTTTGGATGCTCGCTGCTGTTCCTTCATTCACTGAAGCATATAAAGTTCTAAAAATATTCTATCTTGATACTGCCACTTGCTTCAGAAGGGAAAACTGAACTGTCCTCGCAGCCACTGAAATCTTCTACATGCAACAGCTTAATGCCAAAAAAAGTCTCAAATTTCTTCAGGGTTAAGACAGTATCTCCTGCACACTATTGTGTTTTTGCATTCACCCAGCTGTAATGTTCTCACAATATTTTTAGCATTATCCAAAATCACAAATCCTGAGGACTATCCAAGCATATAGGACATCTTTGCTTTGACATCCCTTAGTTTTTCTAAGAGGTCATCATCAGTATGCCTCTTAGTGAAGCTACTGATACAAATAGTAGCCAGCCTCTGCACTTTCTTAAACACTCTAAGCCTGTGAGCACTGGCTTTAATAGATGTTGAAGTACTAATATCTTGATCATCATGATTGTCAAGAGCACTAGTATTGAGTTGCTGCCCTTGCTCTTCCATTGACTGATTGTGTTCCATATTAATTAATATTTTTAAAGACAGCACCTATTAAGCTTTATTGAACATAAAATATTAGACAAATGGGTCTTATCTGCCATCAAATTATATGTTTCTATGTTTTCTCTTTAATGAATTATATTTTATTAGCTTAGCTCAAGGTGCTGATGTCAGAGGGTTTATGGTTAAGGTTCGAGTTTGGGCTTGTGTTAGGCTTTCAAGTTGAGTATCATCATTATATACCAGTACAACATTTTGGCTCTTAATATTTTGTCAAGTCAACCTTGTGAAGGGAAACATTCATCAAAGGAAGTATTAGAACTTGAGGACATACACTGAAAATGGAGGGAGGCAGGTTCACGGGAAATTTAAAGAAATATTACTTCACAGAAATGGTAGTGGATAAGTGAAATAGCCTCCTGTCAGAGGAGTTAGAGGCTAGGACAGTAGAACATTTTTAAAATGCTTGGGATAGGCATATAAATATCCTTACAAAGGTTAAAAAATGGTTGAGATCGACTAAAGGATAAAAAGCAGACTACTGTAGATTGGACAGATGATTCTTATTGGTATACTTTCATTAGGTCGACATAATTAAGTTTGACATGCATTGGGTCGACCAATGAAGGTCGACGGGCTTAAGTCGACACATGAAAAGGTCAACCTGGCTAATGTTGACATGGTCAAAAGGTTGACACAACCACCCACATGGGATGGAGGGAGAATAGAATAGTGTGCCGAGCATAACGAGGGTCCGCGCCTGAAGCATGGTGTGTGGACGTGGTGCACAGATACGGTGTCCATGTCAACCAAGTCAACATTCGGAACAAAAAAGTGAAAAACTCATGTCGACATTTTGATTGTTGGCCTTCCCATTGTCGACATAATGCTTGTGTTGACCTTTTGACCCTGTTGACCTTAGCCATGTCGATCTATTTTATGTTCATTTGAATGTATGTCCAGAAGAATAGGATATTTCTTGAGTGTAATTCAATCATAACAGATACAAAGCAGCATCATTAGAAACACCCCATTTAATTATTAAATCAGTGCATAATTGACTCGATTTACATAAAATAAGGATACCCGAAATCTCATTGAGAATTATCAGATCTGCATCATTCCCTGTTGGACTATCCAATAATTAGTGGGTTTTTTTGAGGGTCAAGAGAGATGCAGAACACATTAGTTATGTCCCCTTATCACCAAAATGGTCCATATTTAGGTTTCCTCCAAAGTCTCAATGCATTACTAGGGGTGGTATGAAGCTCCTATTAGTTCTTTGTTCTTTTTTCTCTATATATAGAACAATATTATAAATTTTTTAGGATGGATTGGGTGGAGACCATGGGCAGTATTCAATGACAATATTCTCCGTGCATGGCGAGCGTTTTTTTTTTCGCTCGCCATGCACTCGCCATGTTTTTGCGGAGATTCTCCATGTTTGGAGACTCTCCGTCACGGCACTTTAGATAGTATTCAATGTGACTGAGACTCGCCACCCCTCGCGGCGAATCTCAGCCAATCCAGCGTATGAGGTGACGCTGCAGGGAGCCTAAGGACGGCGGCAGGCAGGGAGATGGAAGTCTCCCTGGCTGCCCCAGAACGTATGTGGGGGGGAGGTGGGCTCCCCGGGAGCCAGGCAGCACAGGCTGCCCCCGGGGGGTGCCAGCAGGGGACCGTGTATTCACTGCTCCCGATCGTGCATATGTAATGATCGGGTGCAGTGAATATATGAATATCTAATGAGTGGCTCTCGGCTCCCGGCCCCCTGCTGGCTGCTCTGTGTTAAAAAAAAATATATATATTTTTTTTTTTTATTACATATATTCATGTGCTATAAGCACATGAATAAAAATAGCATGCCCTTTCACAGAATAAAATTCCTGATTTTTTTACACCAAAATTAAAACAAAAAAACTTTTATTTTAAAAGTTCACATTCCACATCTCCATGAAAAGATGGAGAATTGCTACACGGAGAGACTCGGCGAAAATCACTTAGAAAGACGGCGAGAAGTGCACGTTGAATAGGGTTGCTCGCTTTTTGAGAGCAAAAGTCTCCGTCCAACGCGAGAAAAGCACAAACTCGCCATAAAACACGGAGAATTTTTCTCATTGAATACTGCCCCATGTTTGAAAAGAAAACACGTGTGGGTCCATTTTTTGATGTTTGGGAGAGTTGCATTGCAACATTGGCCAGTATTCAATGCTCCCAATTCTCCATTTTTTTCGGCGAATCGGGCTGTTTTCACTCCTTGCGGTGAATCTGTTTCACTGAAAATGTGATTCACCCTATTCAATGTTCACTGTTCGCCAAAAGCAAACAGTGAATGCCGGCCAGTTCTCCATTTCATGTTCACTGCAAGTCGCTGGAGTATTTCAATGGGGTTTTCACTGGGATTCGCTGAGAGTGTATTCAATGCTAGGATGGAGAATTGCATTCTCCATGATTTTTGCCATGATTCGCCGTTTTGTATTCGACATCTTATTTAGGTGAACAAAAGTGATCTTTTGAAATAAAGGGTTTTGGTGTAAAAAAATCTGATTTTTTTTCCTAAGAAGGGGCATGCTATTTGTAATAATGTGCTTAAAGCACATTAATATATATTTAATTTTAATTTAATTTTTTTTTTACATTTTTTATACACTTTGGCCAGCAGGGGGCCGGGAGCAGCTCATTAATATTCATTTATTCACTGCACTCTGGTCCCGATCATTACATATGCACGATCGAGACCAGGGAGTGCAGCGGCTGATGATCCCAGCCCCCTGCCAGCTCTGGGGGGGCTCTGCCAGTGTCCTGGCAGCCCTCCTGAGTGTCAGGCACAGGCAGGGAGACTTCCATCTTCCTGCCTGCCGCCTTCCCCCCAGCTCCTGCGGCATTCGCTGCAGGGATTAAAATTCGCCGCCAGGGGCTCGCTGCCCCTGAGGAGTTGAATAGGGTGACACGGAACCCTGCGAATGTGCAGCGAATCCTAAACAGGATTCGCTGCACATTTCGTAAATGTGCATTGAATACTGCACATTATCTCTTCCAATGAGTTATCTTTTCCAACTGTTTGCAATTGACATCTTGGTACGGGTTAAGAATATTATAAGGTGGTTCTCCCATTATACTATAAATTATTTGATAAATCTAATTTTAACTAGGTGTGGGCAACGAGTATCTCATAATCTATTTTGTTTAAACCATTGTTCCATATTCTATATGCCTTTAAGATCGTGTCAAAAAAAGTCTTTATGGTGAATCATTCTGAAATTTTCAAGACATTTGAAATTGTAATATGTGAGTATTTAACAATTTGTTATATTTTTGACACTATGTTAGACAATTACTGTACAATTCTTTATTTTATATGCAATGCATAAACATTTATGCTTCAATAATTATTATTATTTTTTTAAGTCAGTGCATAATTTAATTACTGTATGAACTTTTACAGGCGCCCTTTTCTAATTGTTCCAAATCATGTCGTCCTGGATACTACCAAAAATACTCTGTAATAAGCTGCTGCTATGAATGTGATGCATGTGCAGAGAATTATTATTCACCTGAAGCAGGTAAGAATTATATATATACACTTGTTGGTTGTCTTAACAGAGTTGGTTCATTTATAAAGATCAGGGTTTATATGGTGCATCAAAATATTGATAGTGAAATGCAGATTTGCAGGTCTACTCAAGCACAGAGGCATGTAAAAATGAATTCGGCATCATGGCCTACTGTATATTTGCCTTCATTGTGACCTAACCTTGTGATTCTATTAATTGAAACTCAACAATATAGCATTACTTACTTTCCCATTCACTATCACAACATTAGTATACATTGGGGCTTTAAAATTGGCCTCCAGGTGCATTCTTTTTTGGAGTCATTCTATTTGTGTTGTTATACCACCCTCCACTTCAAATATTTTACTTATATATTTTATCTCACAAAACAACATTACAATTTTGCTTGTTGGTTACACATGCATGAACTCACCCTGGCTCACATCTAATGCCTCATATGGAATGTGATTAAGATGGGTATGTAGCCAAAATGTCAACAATAACAATGTTGACATGAAAACTGTCTTGATGTCGACATTATTAAATTGTAGACAGGCAATATGTCTACAACTTATAATGTCTTCAGGTGAAATATTTGACATTGTCAGTTGGGGTGGTAAGGGTTCGGCACTATAAAGATGGGTATGGGTATGGGTTGTATTTATGGAATGCAGAGAAATAATTACAAGAATGCCAGGGGATCAGATAACAGGCACATGATAGGCCAGAGCCGGCCCTAGGCATAGGCAGACTAGGCAATTGCCTAGGCATTTGGAATGCCTAGGGGCATCCCAAGCCTAGCCTAGGGCAGGTAGAGGTTTGGGACAACGATGTCTTGCTTGGTGTCCCGGAGCTTCAGACTGCAGGTGGCAAATTATTTTTGATCCCCCCAGTGTTAGGCTAGGCAGGGGGGCCAGAGGGGTCTTTTGAGCCATATAAGAGCTTAAAGAAATTTAGGATAAATTATTTAATTTATAATTATTACAGTATTACACAATTATGTATTTTGTATCTCTCTCACACCCGATCGATGTCCCTCTGTCTCTCTCTCCCCGTTGCTGTATTTCCATCTCTCTCCCCATCGCTGTCTCTCCTTCTCTCTCTCCCCATCGCTGTCTCTTCTTCTGTCTCTCCCCGTCACTGTCTCTCCTTCTATCTCTTCTCATCGCTCTCTCTCCTTCTCTCTCCTCATCACTGTCTCTCCTTCACTCTCTCCCCATCGCTGTCTCCCCTTTGCTCTCTCCCAGGCGCTGTCTCTTTTACTCTATCTCTCAATCTCTGTCTCTCCTTCACTCTCTCCCCATCGTTGTTTCTCCTTCGCTCTCTCCCCATCACTGTCCCTCCTCTCTCTCCCAGTCGCTCTCTCCCCGTTGCTGTCTCCCCTTTGCTTTCTCCCAGGCGCGGTCTCTTTTAGTCTATCTCTCAATCTCTGTCCCTCCTTCTCTCTCTCCCCTACAATGTCTCTCTTTTGATCTCTCCCCAATGCTGTCTCTCTTTCATGCTCTCCTTGACACTGTTCCTAGGGGGCCCTTTCAATATTTTGGTATGGGGCCCATGAAGTTCTAGTTACACTCCTGGGTAAGACGGCATACCAACTGCTACCATGAGACAGGTGCCAGAATCCAAACATAAATTAGACTCCCAACGACAGAACCCCAACCAACTGGATGTTGAACATAAATATAAGGGGGTAGCTTAGTGTTAGGCTGGGGAAAGGTTGGACTAAGTTTAGGGGACTTACGGTTAAGCTGTGGGTGGAAGGCTGTGGGGAGGAGGGTTACAGTTGGACACTTAAAAGGGGTTGTTCAGGTTAGACTGCAGAACAGGGAGTTAGGTTTAGGCAGCAGTGTATGGGGCTTAGGTTATACATGTGTTCTTTATGTTTCATGAGCGGTTGAGTGTAAGTTCTGTAAAAATGTTTACATTCAACTCGGCATGTATGAGTGAGGGGTGCTGAGGTGATTTCTGTGAGGGATGCTGGTGCAATGTGCTGACCAGGTGAGGGATGATGGGTATTACTGGCTGCTGCTATGATTTGTGCTGCTGAGTGATGGATGCTGTGCTGGGTCAGAGGCAGAAAAAGTGGTGGAGCAGCTGGTGCATTGCACTGGCACCTGCTGTAATGATGGGGCCCAAAGCGGACATCAGTATAGGGAAATTATCTGCAAGGGGCACCAAAAAACATTTTTGCCTAGGGCATTAAATTTGCTAGGGTCGGCTCTGGGATTGGCACGTGGCCACCGGATCTGAAAGATGCTGTTGGTGCCAGCCGCAAAGAGAAGGTCAGTGCTGGGCCATCAGGGACAATATGTCAACATTCTAACATGCCAACATTTCACTACAGTAGATACGACATGATGAAATTTGAAATTATGTCAGTCAATGGCAAGTATTCAATGCCGGTGCGAGCGGCCGGCGAGGGGGTTAAACTGCGAGGATCACAGAACACCAGTGATCCTCGCAGTTTAACCCCCGCGCCGGCCGCTCGCACTATGCAACGTTCCGGGGGAATCCTCGCAGTCACAGAACGGCGAGGATTCCCCAAAACTGCGAGAGCCGAGGCTAGTGCAGCAAACTCTCGCAGCTTTTGGAGGCACATTCGCAAATTCCCCCTCACTCAAAAAATGGAGCGAGGGGGAACTTGCGAATGAGGCGTGTCAGTTGAATACTGACAGGGTGAGCGGTGACTGCGAGCAAAAAGTCCTGCTCGCAGTCACCGCTCGCCCACGGCATTGAATATATGCCAATGTCATGCCTAACCCATCAAGATGTCCTCTACAATCACAATCTCAGTCAACATCATAATGTGTAGAATATCCTAATGTCAACATGGTGGAAATGTCATCATGCAACATGTCAGCACTTAAGAAATGTTTGCACAGTCAAAATGTTGAAATGTTTTATGGTCAGGTTCCGCATTGGATTTCCCACTGGTGTGTTCAGTTCTTTAAATGTCAAGGGGCCTACACACGGGGAGATTTTTCTGAGCAATCTGAGCGAAGCTAGCTCGCTCAAATTGCTCAGCAAGATAGCTCAGCACACGGCGCTGCCCAGCAATGAGTCAACGCTGTGTGCTGAGCTATCTGTCACCAAAGAACACTGGCCCTAAAAGGCGATCTAACTAGATTTATCCAGCATGCTGGATTTTAATCGTCAGGCAATAGCGACATGCAGAAACGCGCATCGCTATGACCCCTACACACAGAGCATTGCAGAGGCATTTACAAAGGATCTAGTCAAATTAAATCAGATTTATTAGAAAATGCCCTGAAATCACCCTGCGTGTAGGCCCCATTACATTACAATTCAGCAGTAATCCAATTCTCTATATTGGACCCAGGGGTTGGAGGTGCTCCCCTGGGTCAGAATCAAACATACATGTACGGAGAAAAAGAAGACCCTTGTGTGGGGGCACTCAAAAAGGTAATTGTTGTGGTAGAAGGATTGGGTATAGTTACAATATAATCTTTATGTAGTATTTACTTAAAATATATGAGCACAAATATTACAAACTTTTTTCCAAAGGAGGTACATATAGCAACCTCCACCCTTGCCCATTAATTGATGTATATTGATCTATAAGTACTGAGGTCAACTACCCACTGTACAGACAAATACAACACAGGACGTCAGTCAGGTATCAAAAACAGTATACATAACGAATGTAAAAATGTGCTAGCTTATATTTTGTATACTAAATTTAACTTGTGCATATACCAAAAACATCACACATAGCATAGACATGTCACTATTATTTCAGAGATTAACTACTAGATATATAAACACACAATCATCAAAGGCAGTACATAAAAAAATTATGTGGATATATGCATTCACAGATAGCGTATAGACAACACTTGTTCAGCCATATAAGAGGGACAGCCACTATATGGTATATTTTGGTGCAAGTGCAGTAGAAAAGAGATTGCAGTGTGTTGATATCTCACCCAGTTTCTGCTATCCTGTATCATGTATCAGCGGATGACGTATGAGACCACTGGGGAGACACACCACAAACAGAAAGGAAAGATGGCCACAGTGGTCCCTCTGCTGCTCCAGTGGTCGCAATCTCCACTTTCTGTTGCTCAATGAGCATTGCAGTGAGTGTGGTCACCGGACTGGAGGGACCTGATAGAAAACTTGTGTGCGATGTCTCTGCGGAGCTGTTAGTTCAATGATGGCATGTGTCCGATTTCTGCAATGCGCTGGTAGTTAAATCTGCCATTAGAACAGGCACGTGCTGGCTGAACCTCCATGGGGTGGTGAGGCTGGCAAGTAATCAGTAATGATCGTGCCTGTCCCTGTGCTGTGGTGCTGTCTGTGATTGCTGTCATCTTGCAGGTGCTGTAATAAGGGTCAAGGGGTGAGGTGCATTAACAGCACCATCAGCTGGAAGATGCATTTCGCCTCTGTGTGGTGCTGATACACATTCAAATAGAGAGATTTTGCTAATGGCACACACAGGATATGAACAAGCCCACACAGGGGCTAAACATGTCTTCCAGCCGATGGTGCTGTTACTGTTTTTGTTATTTTGTGCTAATGCTACTCATGAATCATAATAATGTAAATCACTACATGCAATGCCAATAGTAGTGACTTTGACATCTCTCAAAATAAATACCTTTAAATTACAATATCATTTGCATTCATCCTATATTCAATGCACCTTCGTTCAGCAACAGTCATCATAAAGCAAGCGCCCCCTATCCCCACTCAGGGGATTACAATTATACTTTAGCTAATGTCCCCTCTCCCCACCCATTTACATTTATCCTATAGCCAGTGATCCTTCTCCCCACCCAGTGACATTTATCCTAAACCCAGTGCCCCTCTCCCCACCCAGTTACATTTATCCTCTAGCCAGTGCCCTTTCACCCCACCCAGTTACATATATTATAAAGCCAGTGCCGCCTCCCCTATCCTCAGTTATATTTATTTATGTTACTTTATGCTAGAAAACACACATACATTTATTTATCACAAATTAAAAGTAGCATCCTTTTCTCAGGAATGTCTTAATATCCATTTGGAAAACAAATGTGATCTGCAAGTGCATACTAACATTAGTTAACCACATACTTTGCCTCATAATACTATGGGGGGTATTCAAACACTGTCGTGCTCCCGCAGTCATCTCCCGACGGGCGAGATGGCTGCGGGGCCCTATTCAATGCTGTCTTACCGACAGCATTGAACAGGGTTTCTCCGCAGAACGAGCCCGACATCACAAGCTGTCAGGCTCGTTCTGCCGAGAAAAGCCGCAAATAGGCGAGCTCCCAGCCGGAGCTAGTCTATTTCCGCCCTCAACTCGTGACCACGCCCCCTTCTCGCCGCTCGGCGGCCGGGACATTGAATCCCGACCGCCGAGCTCCAGTCGAGGTAAGCGAGAATGGGACAGGGGCACAGCTGTCGAGCTTGCTCGACAGCCGTACCCCTGACATTGAATACCCCCCTATGACTAGTCTCCTATCCTCTATGCAGGTTAAGACAGTCTAGACAAAATATTGTTTATCTTTTTGTTATTATTATTGTTTCAGACATGACTGGATGTCAAAGGTGTACAGAAAATCAGTGGTCGAATAATGGAAGCTCTCAATGTGAAAATAGGACTGCTCAATATTTTAAATGGACGGACCCATTTGCTATTACAGTGGTGACTTTTGCTGCTGTTGGATTTGTGGCTTTGTTTATAACTGGAATAATGTTTGTAAAATATGCTGACAGTCCAGTGGTTAAAGCAGCAGGGGGGCATTATACATACTTATTGATGACATCTTTGCTATTTAGCTTGGTGGGAATTTGTTTTTTCATTGGCGAACCAAGTGACACTATATGTAAGATCAGACAACCTTTCTATGGCATCAGCTTCACCGTCTCTATTTCCTGTGTCTTGATCAAATCTATTCGAATTCTTCTAGCTTTTGAGTCAGCCTCAAGGAGACAAAAGGTAATAACATTAACGTACCAGCCAATCGCTATTATCATTGTCTTAACTGGTATTCAGTTGTGCATTTGTATTCTGTGGCTCACACTGAAGGGTCCGGGTTTTGTTAAAATCTACACAATACCTCAGGTGATCAGCCTTCAGTGTGATGAAGGATCTTATATAGCATTTGGCTTTATGTTAGGCTACATTGGATTACTTGCATTGGTTTGTTTCCTACTAGCGTATAAAGGAAGAAAATTGCCGGAGAAATACAATGAGGCCAGGTGTATCACATTTAGCATGCTTGTATACATGTTTGTCTGGATTATCTTCATTCCAATATACACAAATGCCACTGGTGGCATATATGTTTCTGCTGTAGAAGCTGTGGCCATACTGGCTTCAATATATGGAGTAATATCCTGTCACCTTTTACCAGTTTGTTACATAATAATTTTTAAAAGAGAAAGTTGTAACCGAGAAAGTTATCTGCAGAGTGTTTTTAAATTCTACCAAAGAAAGGTGTCATCAATCCATCAAAAACCCTCAGATTTGGAGATTCCTTCTGATGTCCTGAAAACAAACTCTAAAACTCTCCAGTTAGCTCAAATACAATTAAACTATTCTAAAAATTTAAGAAAAAGACAAAAGAGTTGTTAATGGAAAGTCATTATATAATACAAATAGAATGTAATTACATACATGCAGCGCACTTGAATGTCAGAAATCTTAACAATCTTCATATTTTTTCCCTAAACTTTGCTTGATCAAATTCATTATCATTTACAGAATATAAACAATATTTCACTGCAGTAAAATAATACAGTGTAGTGGTTATCAAAATAAAGTTCTTACAAGAATGTTCGAGATTAGATTAAAATTCATATGTGTATATAGCTTTAAAATCTTGCTCTTTTATATGTGTGCATATAGGCCCTTATTCTGGTTGGTGCGGCCAGAGCCGCACACGGGGCTCCGGCCGCACAAACCAATCCCCGCCCACGAGACGGATCGCCACGGCCGTCCGTACACGGACGGCTGGCGATCCGCATAAAAATGGTGGAGGCGTACGCCTCCACCATGGTGGGAGCTGCCCCCTGCATTCGATGGTCGTCGACCATCGAAGGCAGGTCCGCACGCCCCAGCAGCTCCCGCAAGCTGAGACCACACGGACAATCGTCCGTGTGGTAGCTTGTATGGGGGCTGAAAGCTGACATCCGGCGACGTCAGCTTTCCGCCCCCATGAGCTGCGTCATGCCCTCATTTCCATGCATACGCCCCGCGTTTGCATGGGAACGCCCATAAAACGCGGGGCGTACACATAGGGAAATGAGGGGATGAAGCCCCTCACGCCCCTATACGCCCCCTTTGCGGAGGACGAAATACGTCTGCGGTGAAGGGGGCTGCACATGCGCAGAATGACCTCTGCGCATGTGCAGACTGTAAACATTGGCGGTACGGCCGCACGCGGGCCGTACCGCACGAAACAGAATAAGGGCCATAGTGAGATTCCTTTGCTATTCCACTTGCTATGCAATCTTTGCTAACTCATGTGCTATTTACATACAATTCATGCTATCTGCATTAGATTCCACTATATAGTCATTGCTGCCCTGTCTATCTGGTTTTCGATTTGTGCTGTCTCGGGAGCGCGCATCGGGATCGCAAGGTAAAAAACCTGTGCGATCTGCATGCGATTTTGACTATATAGTCAAAATCTCATGCTGGATTGTACCGTACAGTATGTACACACCATTAGTCTGCAATATTATTGCGGACTTTTCCAAAGGGTGAGAGTTTGGTTCACCTATTCTGTTTTAATTGTTTTTACATTGTCTGATTAAACATTATTACACTACACAGAGATTTTACTTCTTCCTCATATGCTCCTGATTGGATAAGAGAGATCGAGAATTGCATCCATTTAAAGGCCGGGTCTTTCTCCTTATATACTGTATGTGATTTTTGTCTCCCTTGCACATAGACCAACAGCTGTGGTACGAGTTGTGGAATACCAGTTCTTATTGCATACTTATTATAAACTGCATAGTAGCAATATTTCTCTATTGTGTTTTTTTTTATATATATATATCGTGGATGATTGTCTATGGATATAAATTTTGGAAAACCCCAAGGAAAGTTGTGAATCTCTAGCGCCCATGGATCCCTTTAGTGAAACGATTCTTTTATTATTTGCACTTGGGTGTTTAGTGGCACCTTAACCAAAGGAACCACTTGGTGGCTGCTGGCTAGCATATGATTAAGTAAAAAAAAAATCCACATTCTGAAATTTTATTAAATGTTTACTTCAGCAATAACTCATTAGATCAATTATTTTTATTATTATCACTTATTTTTAAAGTGGAGGTAAATATCAAAGGGAAAGGAGAAGACAGTTTAGCCTTTAATTAAAATGCAGACAAGTCCTTTCTAGTGCAGGACACCCACTCATTTGTTGATCCACAGACTTTGCTACTAATATCCCTTTCACATCGCAAATGCTAGGTCACACCTCGGATTTGGACATGTGTCCATCCCGCGAGCGACCTGGAATTTGCGAGGTGAAGCCCTCCTCAACAATCCAGAAATAAGCTGGGTTGCAAAAATCACATGTGAGCGGGAAGGAGAGGCGGTGCATCATCGGGGCATGGGGGAGGAGGCAGCACTTGGAGCTGATGCTGCCTCATCCATATAGTGTAAATGGGTGTTACCTTTTCACACTGCCCAGCAACTAGGTTCCGACCCGGGTAAAACTCTTCTTTTAACACAAGTTGGTATGCCAGGTTGCTGGACCCAGGTATTTCCAAATGGCGCTTTCACAAGCACAGAGACCCGGCAGAAAAATATACTCTTTGATTTGTACATGTTATTTTTGCACTTTTTCCTCATCAAATGCATTTTATGTGCATTGCTATGGTATGCAGATACAGTCACATACTGTACAATGATATACGGTATGCCTATATTCTGTTGGTAATTGCGACTGTGTCTGCATACCAAATTATGTTACACTGTTTGGCTGGCAACGGGCGGGATTCTCTAAAATCCGCAGCCCTCTTCGCCGGCCACCGCATTTCTAATGACCGCATATTCTCTAAAACATGCGGTCATTAACGCAAGGGACAGCTCTTGCGGTAAGAGCTGTCCCTTGCGATGCGGCGCCGTTGCTGGACTTCCGGGTCTATGACCCGGGAGTCCGTCTGCGCATGCGCAGACTGACGCGCCGGCCGCAGGGCATGCTGGGAGGGATCCGTGACGGATCCCTCACACACCGCTGCGGTAAGAAGCCCATAGGCTTCTGCAGGGAACCGCCAGCTTTTGCTGGCGATCCCTCCGCAGCGGTGACACTGCGGAGGGAGGTTAGAGAATACAGAAATGCGGTAAAAACCCAGATAACGGGGTTTTTACCGCATTTCTGTAATAGAGAATCTCGCCCAACGACTGTAGCATAACATTTTTTATGCAGTCATAATTAAATACATGCTAAATACATAATTAATAGGCATGCTGCTTATAATTTTTAAGCTGCTGGTGCACCTGCTATGGATATTCCTGCACATAAATTGCATTTGATGAGGTAAAAGTGCAAAAATGACATGTACAGTACATGTCCTATTTGATAGATCAAAGTGTATTAAAGTATATTTTTCCATATAGTTTGCCTTTTAAATGTTACAAAATAATATTAAAATGTTTATTTGTTACAAATGTGCTCTAATTGTGTACTTGTATGTGAATTTAAACATTGCCGATTACAACTCTCCCAAAAACACCCAGCTCTAATTAGATCTGACTTTATAGTGCTGTTTTGTGTACAGCTTTACATTGGCCAAGTTGTATGTATAACCATACAAAACACCTGGATCCGATTACTTGCTGCTCTTATTTGGAGCTAAAAACCTCTGTCATTTAGTGAACAAGGACACTTTTACATTAGCCTACTTTGCAAAATGATTTTAATGAAAAATCCAACATCCACACAATCGGACCTAAATCAGCTGCTATTACATCCCAGGCATTGTGTTGAAAAGTTTGTAAATTTTGATTGAAAGCGTCTGTCACTCTTATAATAAATTAGCAGGCACACTCTCAAAATGTTCCCATTGTTAGGCAGCTTAAAAAATGTTTATGTATGCATTAAAGCAGTGGTTCCCAAACTGTGTGCCGTGGCACCCTAGGGTGCCTTGGGGGACTTGCAGGGGTGCCCTGGGTTGGTGGTCCAGGACCAATTCAAGTTTTTTATGTCCATTAGAATAGTCATTGGGACAAACAGAAAGGAATCCTGTCCATTACCACATAACTGATCCCAATGATGAGATATAAACACAATTTATTTAACTTAATATTCGTTTCTGACTTTATCAATGAGAAACCTTTAGCCTAAGGGTGCCGCGAAAAATATTTCTGATACTTTGGGGTGCCGTGATTCAAAAACTTTGGGAACCCCTGTATTAAAGTATTTTTTTTTATAAAGACTGTAAATGTACTTTTCTTCTCTGTGACTTGATTTTAACAATATGTTCCCGCCATTATTTTACTTAAGGGTACAAATGTGATATAATGTGACATAATGACTTATATACTTATATTCAAACAATAAAATGTTTTCTGAACCTAAATAAAGTACTTTTGTTCTAATACTACTAGGCTTATTTATTTATTTATAGCTGGATTGCCCCTTGTGTACTGGTGATTGGTGTATGAAGATGCTTTGTTCTTGTTGCCAAAAGACATCAATAGGGTGTGTGTGTTGGGGGAAGGGAGGGGGGGGGGGGTGCAGACCGCACACAGGTGTGATTCCAAAATGGCTGGACACTCTCCCACAGTGCTCAGCTACCATAATGGAAGAAGAGCCAGCAGTTGAGGCAGAATCTCCAGGAGAAAACCAGCATCTCTGGGAATAATTATTATTATTATTAGTTTATATGATGACACACGGGTTCCACAGCACATAACAGCAAGCATGAAGAAATGAGTAAAACAAAAAACAGCAACCGACAGTACAAGAAAATGTCGAATAATTACATGGTACATATTCATTGTTGCATCAGTGAACATGACACTTAAATAATCATCAGGGTGGCAGAAATCGAAGATTAGTTTTTGTCATAGGAAGTATGGAGTACCACTGAGTTTAAAAAGGACACGTATACAGGATTTTGTAGAAAGCGACACCTTACACTGCAAAGAGACCCTGAAAACCTGTACCGCGGTGGCTCAGCCTGACATCCGAATGGGAACCCGGAGTTACTAGTGGTAAGCACTGGAGTATTGGCCACTTCACTTCTGGAGTATTGGCCACTTCACGGGGTAGAACTCCGTACCTCACAGCGAAATATACCAAAAGCGGCAGCTTATGGGCTTCTCTCTGCAGACCCAAAGCAGATGCTTATGGGCTTCTCTCCGCTGCGTCATGTAAGGGATCTGACACAGATGCCCCCTAGCATGCCCCATGGCCTGAGGTATCACTTTACACATGCGCAAAGTGACTCTCGGGTCACAGACCGAGCAGTCCGGGTATTTCAGGCTATCACAAAGAGCACTCTAATCAGAAAAGCTGCCCTATGTATGGCTAATGGCATATGTTAGTGCATATACAATTATCATTGTCTTGATGGTTGGCTGGATGTACTACCAGTGCTTGGAACATCCTGTCCAGTATGTCTTTACCCGCCCACATAAAGACTGTTGGGGTGACATTCTATGCTTTGAGATAAATGCGCATGTTTTTTTAGCGCACCACATCGCCGCAAATCGCACTATTTGAAATCGCACTTTTCAGTCATAATTCGCGTATTTAATGTGATGCGTTTTGTAGGCTGAAAAGTGCGAAGAGGTGCGATTTGCGGCAAAGTGGTGCGATTTTAAGTAACAAAAAAGTGCGAATTCTTCCGCCGGTCATGTGCGAGTTTTGGACCAACCGGAGTGCGATTTACAAAACTGTCTCCGCATGACTAAGAACCCCCAAACCTATTGGCCCACCTGTGTCCCCTCCATTATGCATCACACCCCCTATATAAAAGGGGCATTGGTGCCATTTCACTCTTTGATAGGAAGTAAGGAGCATGGAGAGGAGCAGTGGCAGTGTGAGTACAGGAAGAGGTGTTGGTGGCAGAGTGAGGAGTGGCAGAGTGAGGAGTGGCAGAGGAAGCAGTGGCAGAGGGAGCAGTGGCAGAGGGAGCAGTGGCAGAGGGACCAGTGGCAGCAGCCAGACAAGTGTGAGAGGCAGCAGTGTGGCAGGCCGCATGGCCACAGCAAGGGCAGCCCCACACCAGGCCCTGGGCGTCCAGCCCCAGCAGGAGGAGGTGGAGGATCCGCTGGCATCCCCATCCTACAGCCAAGACCTTGACCATACCCCACACCAGCTGCAGGAGGGCCACATGTCAGAGGTGGAGGAAGATGGTGGTGAGGAGGAGGAAGACACTGGCATGGAGGAGGAGGGGTACATGGCTGGAGTTGAAAATAAGGAGGTTGAAGCTGGCCGCACAAAAAGTGGCCGAAAGGTCCGCTTTTCATATGAGGAAAATGCTGCACTTGTCCGGGCTATCATGCCAGTGTTTGACCGTTTGCTTGGCAAATCTCACCACAAGACCACTGCACAGCGCAAAAGGGCTATGTGGAAGGACATCACCCAGGCGGTGAACGCTGTCAGTCAGCACAAGCGCCTCGTCCGCAATGTCAAAAAAGAGATTTAACGACATCAAAAGGCAGTTGAAAAATAAAATGGCCATGGAGTTGGAGGAGGCCACCAAGACTGGAGGAGGAAGCCCCACCACTGTGTGTTACAATTCATATGAGGTGAAGCTGAAGCGCATCATACCCCCTGAGGTCCTGCCTGGCATGCACATGGCGGATACCGATAGGCCGCAAACGCCATCCAGAGCTGGTAAGTGTGACCCCATGCAATCCAAAACATACATGCCAATGTATTCTAACTATAATGTTCACTTGTATTGTTATGCTAAGTAAAGTGCTGCTGTGGAACTACATAGCCCAGCAAGGTCATGCACAAGAAATTGCCTGCTACTACTTTTAAATTGCTGATAATGCTGGGCCTTGTAGTTCCACAACTGCTCATATTGATTAACACTGTAACATTCTTTCTAGCAGCCTAACATGTATGTGGACAAAAACCCAGAGGTGTACTGGTGGTTTAGCTGCCATGCCTACATACCACAGACTATCCAGTAGTTGTCATGTCTACAATAGTTTAATAATAATCTTACACAAAAATCTTTGGGTTTAAACCAAAAAAAAGGTGGTGAAGAAATAAAGCAGTCCTTATCCAAAGGGTATTGTCCATTATTGTCATTTCAATGCATGTTTGCAGAAAATGCTTAGCCATTGCAAGGTCCATAATGCCTGCCCATCTTTCCTTGTACAGATTGTCCATCCCGAAGTGCTCACGCATCCAAGACCAGAAGGCCCGTTGCTGCAGAATCTGCGGAAGCAGGTAAATGAACAAAAAACACGCCATTACACATACAGTACACACACCCATGTCACATCAACAATATTGTGACATATTATTAATGTCAATGTTACATGCTGTATCGGGGTACATGTGTAAGTACATAACACCCCTAGGTATGTGCGTCCAGCATCTCAAGCCCTTTCTAAAACAGTATAGACGACAGTCTGGCCTATATATGCATCAGTACTTACCTCTTCATCTGTATCCACAGGTGCTATACAACTAGGGAGCAACCAAACAGATTCTTCAATGATGGTGCTAGACAAAATGGACATCATTCTTGAACCGGTCGAGACCTTTGCGGCAGAGGAAGAAATACAGACCTCGTCACAGAGTGATCCTCCCCCAAGTGGGGTGTCTCCCAACCCACCCCCACCCACCAACACACCCCATACAGCCGCTTCGGCTTCCCAAGTAGCTAACTCCTTGGTCAATTTCAAGGAAAAACAGATAGAATTCATGGCCTCCCAAAGCCTCCAAATAGGTAACATCCAGGGGTACATGCGTGACACCTTCCTTCAGTTACGCAAAATGGCACGTAGTGTACGGGTAGGTGTAGGCACTCATGTGCGCATTGCTAACAGCATTGACACCCGTTTTGCAGAGCAAACTGCTGCTGTAAGGGAACAGAATAGGCATATTGGCAGCCTGGCGCAAAGTATAGCTGCACTAACCCAATCATGCACAGCGCAGACCAATGCCTTACTAGCTATGCAGGCCCAAATACAGCAGCTGGAAGCCAATGTGGGAGGTGGCGCAGCATCCACCCTCAGCAGTGTATCCAGCACCCCAATAAGTGGCTCCCCCACTTCCCCACCCCGTCGTAGTGTTAGGACCCGTGGTGGGCTTGGTACAGGGTCTAGAAGTGGTGTAGGGGTGCCTGATGCTGGGAGAAGGTAGCTCATATATATGTTTGTTAATTTTGTCAAATCCCAAACATCTTGTAACATGCCCCCAGAGTTGTTATTTTTCACCTGCAAAAATGCAGATTGCGTCTGAAAAAGTAGACAGAAGTAAAAATGTCTAACCGCATACCATTGTGTTTGTGTATTTTTATGGAAACCAATTATTGTGTGCAGTATAAAATATTGTAATGGTATATGACAATGGGATTGCACTAAAGTAGTGTGGTGTATCTCCTTGGGCGGCAAAGGTTGTGCATCTACATATTCTAGCAGGCTCTGACACTCATGCTTTGGACTGTAATGGTTATAGTGTGTCAGGGCATGCTGGCATGTGTAGTTCCACAACACCAGTGAGCCATGTTTGACTGCATACTTTATTCATACATGTATGAAATGTACTTACAAGTTAGATATCAGCAAGGGATAGGTCAGCAACACCATCTGCATCCGTTGGGCTCTGTGTATTAGGCTAAGTGTGGGTGGAAGCAGATGGTATTGGTCACACATTAGTTAATGAGTACACTTACAGCACAGGTACATTTTGGAGTACAGGGCACATGTGCTTACCAGAAAAGTAACGGCTGATGATGTGTGTGCGCACCAGATTCCCCCTCAGCGTACACCTTACTACCCGAGGTGTGGTAGGTTGGGCTTCCTGCACTACTGCTGCATGTTCCTCCTCCACATAGGCAGGTTGGGACAGGGCTATGTTGTGCAGCATGCAGCAAGCCTGGATAATCATCACTACTTTGGCAGGGTGGTAAAGCAGTGTACCCGACGACCTGTCCAAACACCGGAAGCGACTCTTCAAGACGCCAAATGTGCGCTCCACCACATTGCGGGTTGCAATGTGGGCTTCATTATACCGGTGCTGTGCAGGGCCCTCTGGGGTGCGCAAAGGTGTCATGAGCCAGGAAACACAACCATATCCTGAGTCACCTAAAACACAGATAGGAAGTGATTGCCTTATATGGTAAGGTATGTGTTTCTTTCAAACAGGACACACTGGTAGAAGAGCAATATGCTTGTGAAAGAGGAAACACACACATTGCAGCAGGTACAATTAGGGACAGACAGGGTAATATGTTAAAAGGTACTTAAATAGTAGCCAGCCCAGGCATTTGGTGGTTGGTAAATCTGTTCCAGAGGGCTGAGTGTCTCAGAATATAGGCGTCATGGCAGTTTACCGGAAAGCCTGCCACAACACTCAGGATTTTCAAATTAGCATTGGATACAACCTGCACGTTCAGGGAGTGCCGCCCCCGCCTATTGACGTAGACGTGTCCCCGCACGTGCGGTGCCCTAATCCCAATGTGTGTGCAGTCTATAGCTCCCAGCACGCGAGGGAATGCTGAGAGTCTATAGAAAGCCAACTTGTGGTCCTGCCACTCCTGCTCAGAACTGGGGAATCTGATGTATGTCCGCCACAACTTCTTTAAAGCAAGTAACACTTGAGTAAAATGCTTAGAGAAAGTGGCCTGTGATACCCCCAAGGCCCATGAGGTCACAGACTGAGTGGAGCCTGTGGCCAAATAGTAGAGGGCACACATTAATTTGTGCAGCCCAGACACTGCATAGTTGCCTCCCCCAAAAGGGTCCAAATCATCTCTCACCTGCTCATATAAGTTCAACAGGTTAATGCGGTTCAGCCTAAACATCCCCACAACCTGTTGATCCGAGAGGGAGTCCAGGTACAGCCGAGCACGATACATACGTGGGGTACGCAGTAGTCGGGGGGCTACCTGGATCTGGCACGCAGCTTCCTCCCTCCTGCGCAGCTCCTCCAAATGGGCCACATCACAAATCAGCAACTCCAAACCACTCTGCAAAATCTCCATGTCTCAAACCCTCACAGGTGTCCTTAATGATGTTGGGGTTTATGTAGGGGTGTTTGTGAGTGAAAATGAGGGCACCTGTGGTGAAATTAACCATGTGTGCACTTGACCAAAATGAGTTCTGGGCCAAATCGCCAAACAGAACCTGGTCTGAAATAAGTGCGATAATTAGACACCTAAAAAGTGCGATTTGCGAAAACGCATTGCATTAAATAAGCGATTTGTATATTTTTCTGTACGAAAACATCTGGATGCGATAAAAATGCGAAATACTCTCGCACTTTTGGTCCGCATGCCTTAACGCACATAATATGCGATTTCAGTCCCTTAGCGCATCCCATTAAATTGGCGATTTGATGGGAAAATGTGATATCGCCATTTTGTTGACTAATTAACGCCAAAAAACGCAAATCTCATCCCATAGAATGTCACCCTTGATATTGACAGACACACAAGCCCACTCCATATTGAGTACACCTATACTAAAGATGAAAGGCCCAAATTTGAGTCAAAACCCATAGATCTTGCTGTCAGATATTGTGGTTTTGCCTTCAATGAAATCATTGGGCAACCCCTGATTGGCTAAGAGAGCGATTGATTGAGAGAGAGAGAGACACCTGTCATGGCTCTCAGCCAATCAACATAATATTTGTATTGTTAGAGTCTTTTTTATTAAATATTTAATTTGGGGCAGCAGTAAGTGCTAAATAATGAGTATATTTGCATTTATATATGTTTAAGCTTCCAGGCCTGATTGATGTGTTCATATGCTGGTAGCAAAAGTGGTGCTTTAGCCCCCATTTCTGTTTAACGCCTGCATGTGAGCCTACAAAGAGTGGGATTTCCAGTATGTTTGCTCTGAGTGCAACATTGTGATATATACTGGCAATGAGTGCGACCGGAGATGTTCTCAGCCCTACATCCATGTCTAAACATGTGACATTTGTGTACTTACGTATATTTCACATTTCTTGAAAAGACTATTGGAACTATAAATAGATTTTTTATCGTTTTCCTGATTTATTTCCTCCTGTTATCGCAAATTTGAGAACCATCAAATATAAGGATCATTTAAAAAATACATTGATCCAAAATAATATATTCTAAGTTATATTGTTATAATAACACATTTGTGAATGTATATCTCCTTTGCACTATGAGACACTGTAAGTTAAAGTCACATGATGTTGTGTCATGGTATGCTGTGTAACTGGTGTAAATTCCGGTGTTAGACAGAGCGTTTGAAATGAAACACAGAGGTGGAATGTATATTTCCTTCTCGAAGGGGGAAAAAAACACCTTTCATTCTGCATCTAGAATAAGAATATTTATTTAGTTTGCTTGCAACGGATTTACATAGTTCATGATGTTTGTAAACTGGCTATTTTATACCATTTCTGTTATTTCCTGCTGGAGATTTGTATTGCCATGTGACATTTCTGAAGAAGCGATAGCTTATCTACCTGGGGACATTATGATTGGTGGTATTTTTCCAGTTCATACACATATCTCAACCTTATCCCAGAGACAGGCAAATGAGAGTTTCATTTGTACCAGGTATGTATTGCTGTTTATTTTAAACTAGGTTGTAAAATTATACTTTGTAAAGTGTAGTTGGAAACAGAACCTCCTTTCTTAGGGGTTTATTTATTAAGATGGGATTTATATTAAAGATGGAATGTTGCTATGGACAATCAATCAGATGCTAAATAAATAAGAAGTAGATTTTGATTGGATACTATGGGCAACATCCCATCTTCAATAGATCTCCCATCTTAAGGTGCCCATACACTAGTAAGATTTATCTGCAGATCTGGCTGGATGGAACAAAAACATGGTTATGGATGAGTGACAGTTTGTGAGTTTTCCAGCATTTCCAAGCAAATGATCAACTGTCATTTGCTCTCATCAATAACCAGGTTTTTGTTCCAACCAGCCAGATCTGAAGATAAATCTGCGTGTGTATGGCCACCTTAAGTAAATAAACTTTTTAGATTCTTAGGGGAGTATTCAATCCCCAATCCCCAACCGCTATTTCCGATGAGGGATATAGCGGCGGGTGCCTATTAAATGCTGTTTTTCCCAACAGCATTAAAGAGGCATCTCGGAAGAATGGACACGACTTTAAAAGCATTCAGGCCCGTTTTGCTATGGACGGCCATGGATTGTCGAGGTCAAGGCCGTATCTCGATGATCCATGGTCGTTTCTGTGGACACGCCCCCTTTCCGTCATTCGACAGGCGGGACTTTGAATCACACCTGTCAAATAACAGGTGAGCGGGCCGAGAATGGGTTAGGGTCATGACTGTCGAGACAACAGTTGTGACCCAGGATTGAAACCCCCCTAAATGTTTAATATTTGATGAAGAATTTGAATTATAGTATAATAGAACTATACATATGTGTACTCTAAATAATTGAACTTACAGTTTAATACAAATCATATGATGTACAAATTGAATTCCACCTTTTTTTCTTTTTAAGTATCTATCTACAGATGGAGCACCTCTCCGTCAGTGCCGGGGCTCGCCCGTTTGCCCCCCGCTTCTCGAGATGGGGCTCCATCTGACTGGAACGTGCGTCCCAGTTAACGGACGGTGGGGGATGCGAACCCTGCCCGTCTCCACTTCAGGAAGACGGGCAGGGTTATTGTGAGGGGGGGAAGCGAGGATGTCGGGGCAATGCACAGCAATGCGCAGGGGACCGGGGTAAGGGGGGCATCTTTACTATACATCTCTGATTTAAAATCACCAAATTTCAAGCAGGATATACTGGACTATTGTAAAATACACTTATATAATGTTCGCACAATCCTTTGGGCTCATATGTTGTGTGTAAATCTGGCTCAGGTACTTGCCAGTGCCTCCTCAGCCATTAACCTCACCACATGTTACTGAATGCAAATAATGATGAGTAGACCCATCATTACTAAATCACAATGTATTTAAAGTATCAGGCTTGGAGGGGCGTAACCACGGCAGCACGTGAGTGAAGCCACGCAAGTGGGAGCTCCGGCATGGCTCCGACCGCACCACGCTAATCCCCTATCAACCCCGCTAAACCTCCATCTAGCTCGGCATGAAACATATGGATGAGTGACTGCCCGAGGGTACAGATGGGGCAAGCCTTATGCTTGCTGGCGAATCGCCAGCAGCATGCCGCTGGCGATCCGCCAGCAACACGGCGCGCCATCTGACTGAGACGCGCGTGCGTCCCCCACGCACGTGCGTCTCAGTATCCGGGCGGCCGGCGGGCGAGGCGGACGCAATACTGTCCGCCTCCCGCTCGAGGGGGGCTGGGGGGACCCGAGGCGGCTGTGGGGGGGTGCGGGCGCCCGGTGTGGGCACCGGGCGCCCGTCGGAAGGGGACGGCAGCACCGTCGGAAGGGGACGCGCGCGCACCTCGTGCGCGCGCGTCCCCTTCCGACACACAGATGGCGCCGGAGCAGGGAATGGCGAATGGCGTCGCCATCGCCATCCCCTGGAAAGATGAGCCCGGCCCCATCTGTACCTGTGCCGGGACTGAGACCTCTGAACCAGCGTAGCTGAGTGATACGATTGCTTGATTTCCGAGGCGGAAACTGCCGCGCTGTGTGAGCGGTTGCCGGGGACGTGGATCTGAGGTGCACCGCCGGGAACCGCCTGCCGTTTGTCGTCACCAGCAGCAGCAGCCTCCTCTGACGTGTCTCGTGGCGGCGGTGAGAGGGCCGGACGAGGGGTGACCAGTGGCGGCCGCGTGAGCTTGGGCTGTGAGAGAGCCCGCTCACACACATTACCGACACCGATAAAAGGCACTCTGCAAGCTTTACAGACACCAGCGGCCATCAGATTGAAGGTAGCTTATCAGCGTATTTTCCCTGGGTGAGTTCAGGCTGTGAGAGAGCCGGCTCACAGGCAACGAGGACATCGAGTGGCAGAAGTTCCCACACGCCCAGGCGTCTGCTGGCGGTAACCATATAACGGGGTAATTTGCCTGCACAGCCCCAGGTCACCCTGCTCTGGTCTGTGAGAGAGACTTTGGGCCTAGCAGACTTTTTGATACACTCAACTTCATAGTGCGTTTGGTGCTGAATACTGTGTGGTAGGCCGGGGTATTTGGAGAACTGAGCAGACATTGCAGGTGGTTGGTGGAAGATTGAGTCTCCTGTTGTTTAAAGGGGTTTTTCTTTTTTATCATGTGCTAAAAACAGCAGATACCTGCCTGATAGGTGGTGGTCTTGTACCATTTCTGTACTACTAAATTTGGCCTTACATGCCAGTGGCCAACAAACAGAAAATATTGTAATTGATCCTTGTAAGGACTGAGAGACTTTCTTTAGTTGCATCGACCAGGTGCAATTAGTAGAGAAAAGACCATGCCTAAATCAGCAAGCAGCTCGGCAGCCACCAGGCTAGAAAAATATGCCCGCTCAAACCCTTCCCAACCTACCACACCACAAACTACCCCCTCCAAATCACTACCACAGCCGTCTGTCCCTGAGGTTACTTTGCAGCAAGTCCTGGAAGCTGTCAGTAAATGCGAAACTCGACTTCTAGAACAACTGAGCAAAGTTCAATCCGACATAATGCTGATCAGAGACGATGCTCAAAAAACTAGGGATAGGGTAGTGGAGCTTGAGAAACGTACTTCAGACATAGAAGATATAGTGGCTCCGTTATGGGCCCAGGTCAAGGAAATGTCTGCACAAATAGCCGATCTACGCTTCAAGGCCATAGATTTGGAGGGTCGCTCTCGTCGAAATAATGTCCGTATTGTAGGTCTGGAAGAGAGAGTTGAGGGCCGTGAACCCGAAAAATTTATAGAAACATGGTTGCTGCAAGAATTTGGAAAAGACAACTTCTCTGCTCAATTTACTATCGAGAGGGCACATCGAATTCCTGCTCGCCCCTCAATCCCTGGCGGACCACCACGCACTCTCATCGCTAGATTTTTGCATTTTAGGGACCGGGACCAAGTATTAAAACTCACGTGGGCAAAAATGGACTTCGGCTATAAAGGGGCCAAGGTCTCTGTCTTCCCAGACCTTCCTCAAGATGTCCAAAGAGACAGGGCAAAATTCCGCTCTGTTAAAGCTCGCTCAAGAGAAATAGATCTAAAATATTCGATGCAATACCCCTCAAAACTTCGAGTTGTGGCCAATGGAGAGACAATTTTTTTTTCAACAGCTGGTGATGCAGGTACTTGGCTGGATAAGTATTATCGGTACTTGTGGAGTATCACGGCTCCCACGACCTGCATCGTATGCAGATCGTATGCTAAAAATCGCATCGCATCGCATGGCATACGATGGCATGCGATGCGATGTTTTACCGATTTTTGACCATTTTTGCTCAAAAATAGTATGCCATCGAATGGCATCGTATGCCATATGTAGTGGCATACGATGGCATACGATGCGATACGATGTTTTACCGTTTTTGAGCATTTTAGCTCAAAAATCGTATGCGATTGCATCCGATGCCCCACTATCCACTATGGAGTTGAGAATAGAATAGTGTGGCGAGCGCAGCGAGCCACCGAGCCCGAAGCGTGGCGAGCGCAGCGTGCCCCGCGAGGGGATGCGGATACCTTCACAGCTATACGCGTCCCCTCGCGGGCTTCACAGGTATCCGCGTTCCCTCGGTGGCTCGCTGCGCTCGCCACACTATTCTATTCTCAACTCCACGCCGACGTGGATAGTGGGGGTATGAAAAGGTCGTAGGACGCGTACCGCCGCCCCTCGCGGGCTCGCGGCGCTCGCCACGCTTCGGGTTGACGTTGATAGTGGGGGTGGTGCACTATGAAAAATGGCATTTGGGGGCATTTCACTACTTTAATACACATTTCAATGCATTCTGATGCATTTCAGTGCAGCATCGGATGCCATCATATGGCATCCGATGCAATCGCATACGATTTTTGAGCTAAAATGCTAAAAAATCGGTAAAACATCGTATCGCATCGTATGCCATCGTATGCCACTACATATGGCATACGATGCCATGCGATGGCATACGATTTTTGAGCAAAAATGGTCAAAAATCGGTAAAACATCGTATCGCATCGTATGCCATCGTATGCCACTACATATGGAATACGATGCCATGCGATGGCATACGATTTTTGTGCAAAAATGGTCAAAAATCGGTAAAACATCGCATCGCATCGTATGCCATCGTATGCCACTATATATGGCATACGATGCCATACGATGGGAGCCGTGATACTCCACAAGTACCTATATATTTTTTTAGTTATTAACAGTTTCGATACTTATATGTTAGTTGGGCGCCCACTAAGCAAATAGCTTAGTGGGCTATTCTGCGTAGGCAAATCGCATTGCATCGCATCGTATCCGATGTTTTGTATGTGATGCAATGCGATTTTTCCATAGGGTTCTATGTTAGTGACTTTACTATACAATATTGGGTGCCATGGCATCCGATAATCACATCCGATGTTTTCCATGCGAAACATTGGATGCGATGCGATTTTTCCATAGGGTTGTATGTTAGTGAATTTACTGTACAATATTGGGTGCCATGGCATCCGATAATCGCATTGCATCCGATGTTTTGCGTCCGATCTTTTGCATGCAAAAGATTGGCTGCGATGCGATTTTTCCATAGGGTGGTATGTTAGTGAATGTACAATATCGGGTGCCATGGCATCCGATAATCATATCGCATCCGATGTTTTGCATGCAATGCGGTTTTTCCATAGGGTTGTATGTAACTGATTTTACTATACAATATCAGGTGCCATGGCATCCGATAAAATATCGGATCCGATTGGATAGGGGTTTATGCCATATAATGTACTATCCATGTATTATGACATATAATGTGATGGACGCACCCCCCCACTACCCACACCACCCCGAACTACACCTGGAGTCACATAGCAGATACATTGCAGAAGGGGTGACAGCCTCCTACAGTAATGTTTCCCAAGCCTTTGCCAGAGATAAAGATGGTTATTCATGCACCAAGTTGTGCACAACTACAGAAAGCTAATTTACAGTGACCGTGAAACACTGACAGAGACGTTATAGCTGCGCACAGAGAGAGAGAGGTAATGTACACTGACAGATGTTATAGCTGTGCACAGAGAGAGGTAAATTACACTGACAGACGTTATAGCTGCGCACAAAGAGAGAGAGAGGTAATGTACACTGACAGAGCGTTATAGCTGCGCACAGAGAGAAAGGTAATGTACACTGACAGAGCGTTATAGCTGCGCACAGAGAGAGAGAGGTAATGTACACTGACAGAGCGTTATAGCTGCGCACAGAGAGAGAAGTAAGTTACACTGCAGCAGTGGAGACTCTTGGTTGACAGACCTCAAGGAGCCCATACACGCTCCATTGTGGTCCGGCTCCGTACTGTACTGTGCGATGCGCGCTCCCGCGCATCACATAGTACGGTACAAAAAGTATGTGCTGCACATACTTTTTGTACTAGCTACACATTGTATCGGATCGCAGTGCATGCACAAGGCATGCGATCTGATACGATGTGTACTTTAAAAGTACATACCGGAGCCGCAAACCGGAGCGTGTATGGGCTCCTTCAGGGCTAATCTGTCTACAGCGCATTTGTGAGAATACATTTGTTACCAGCTATCTGCCTGAGACACTTAACGTAAGATGCCCACACACTAGAAAGATCTGCGATCGTAAGATGTGTGCATAAATTAGCCTTGAAATCTTTTTTCTGTAGTGGACCAAAGATTTCAGGCAAGCGCACATCTTCACCAAAGATTTATCTTAAGATCCCGTGTGCGTTCCTATGGATCTTTTGTTAAATCTTCTAATCTTTCGTGCAGCACGTAAGATCAGAAGATTCAGCTAAAGATCCACGGGAGCGCGCATCAGACCAAAATCGGCTGATTTTCGACCGATAATCGGTAAACGGACGGTTTATCGGAAATCGTCCAATCGGGCCAAAAATCGTTCTAGTGTGTGGGCACCTTATTCTTTCTAGCTACTGTCATACTGAACACTATTGTGAGCTACATTCAAGAGAGTGGATCAAAGCTCCAATTTAAGTATTCTAATAGACAGCTTAATTTATTGATTATATTGGGCTGCACTCTGTAACCACACGGAGGATTATGTCATATGTTTCCTGTCAGTCAGAGCTGCAGCTCCGTGATCGTGGGGTAATAAGGACCGAGTTCCCTGACCGCTGCTCTATATGGATTATCCCACCTCTACCTAAATCTGTACATGTCCGATACAAGAGATCGTCCCTACTCCCCACAAATCTCTCACGGTAAAATCACTATCTTCAGTCTCCCGAGCCCACTGCTTTGGTGTCACCCTCTCCCTCCTCTCAGACTTGTTGCGTTCACACACAAAATAATGCTTCCGCGTTCCTTTACTCAGCCAAAATGCGGCAAAAAGCCTGATCTCCCACCTCTGCTACTGCAATGTTCTATGTGGTATTCCACTCCCCCATGATTCCTACTTTATACTGAGTGTCTGTTTGACTGATACTTCTTAAATCTCAACCTTCATCATTAAATACTATCTGCTATATCTGTGAGCAGTAGCTTAAGGCCCCCATACATCAAAGATGAATTGGGTAGTAGCGCGATGCCTTGACGGCCAGGTTAGGAATATTAAACATGTTTAAAAACCCTGATTCCCCGATACCGACTATTTTTGGATTGGGTTAGGCAAGTTTATTTTCCCAACGCATCACCTATCATCACTGACAGCTGGATCTGGTGGGGGGACTGTGGCAGCTGATGTCTGGGGGCATTCACCTGTCTGATAACCACATCTAGTTTCCAAAATATACATGGTTTCCCTCCGCTCACTGAATGGTATTAGTAACCAGTCTAGAACACTACATGATAATAGAATTCAGAGATATTGGTTACATATGTTTGTGCAAATTTTATGTGTAAGCCCTCAAGCGTTGTCGAGGCTTCTGTGTATATTGGGGGTCGCTAGCTCTATATCTAGGTGCACGGTGCAGCACCTAAAAAAAAAAAGAAAAAAAACATTCTCACCTGGTAGTACTAACACTGGTACAGCTATTGCCCCAATGTCCATCCTGAGCCACACTCACTCCAGTTGGTCACAGCTCTGCCTGTTTCACGCTAGAGTGAACATGCTCTACCACGAACATGGCTCTCCTGCTCTTCTACATTCACATCTGTATTTACAGTATAGTGTGACCTGTTTGGTACTTTGCACATCTATAGTGTCAATAACTGAGTAATCGGAAGGTGTTCACCTTCTGTTTAGTTTAGACTTTATAGCTGAGCACGGTCTGGAAATTCCAATATTTGGTTTATATTTACAATGACATCTAGTTATTTTTTCTTTTCCGCACCGGCTTTCATCTCTGGAAAATGCATCATTTTTTTCAAATATAATTTGAATTTACCTACCGTGTGCTTCTTTGTCAGGCTGCATTGTAACATGGTTATGCTGGTCACATGACTTTCCAGGATGTGGGAGCTATAACGTGGTAACACATAATCTTAGTTTAGGGTTCGTATTCATATTGTGCAGGTGTGTTAAACAGGGTATGGCTCATAGGGTTGACAGTCATTACGTCGACACGAAAATTAGGTTGACATGCATTAGGTGGAGAATGAATATTTACTAATCATGTGCACACGAGGCATGCTATGATGTGTGCACTACATGTAAACCACTCGGGGGATAACTCAGCATGGGAAGTACGATGGGGGATTACTAGCCCCGCCTTACCTCCAGGTGCCACAGCATCTGCACTCCCTGCACCCATGGCCGTTCCACCACAGATTTCCATGCCTCAGAAATTGTAACTAGTTCACACTTTCGAGTTACAGTAATTGTAGAGTAGTTATCCATTTGCCGGATAGTCTTTTTCTTTTGGGAATACTTATTTCACCACAAAGCAAGCTGCGCATTGGATTGCATGTGCCTATTTTGATTTGGCCACTTTTCACCCGATTTCTCTGCCCAATCTATCAGAATCGGGGGAAAGGGGCCCAAATTGTATTAGTGGCCAGCTTAAGGCAGGGCGCCACCAAGTCTGCCTAATTAATTAACTAAGGATATCTATGAGGAAGACCTTCTTGTTGTACTTGATGTAGGTATTGGCTGTGGAACATCTTCGAGGGGCAGATTTATTAAGCTTGGTGAAGTGATAAAGTAGAAGGTGATAAGGCAGCATCCAATTAGCTCCTAACTGTTGTTTTTCAAACCCAGCCTGTAACTTGACAGTTAGGAGCTGATTGGCTGCTACGTTATAACCGGCCACTTTATCTTTTCTCCAGGCATACAAAATCTGCCCCAAAATATCTACACTTTAACTTGAGGGTCTGCAAAGGGGGTATTGGTGGTGGTGGGGGGCAGTAGGTTGATGTTTTGTTTAGGGTGGCGAGAAGCTTCATACCGGCCCTGATTTTAACAAAGCACTTAATAAGATAAAAATGGAGTCGGCCTTGTCCGGCGCCCACCAGAATGTTCCCTCTGGGGAGCGCCAGCAGACAGGTACTCCATTAAGCTATATAAATAGATAGAATCGCCAGCATCTGCTAAGATGACAGGGGCTATATCTGTAACTGCCATTTTTCTGGTACACATAAGTAAATAAAAAGCAAACATTTGATGACAAACACCAATGCGACTAGATGTGACCGGTGTGTTATGAATGAAACGTCTTTATCATTTACATCCATCTGTTGTCCCTACATCTAAAATGCAATAAAGCTTGGTGAAAAGTGCATCGATGTGTGCAGGCCGTCCCAGAACAGAAACACATGTCCTGATCTATATCTGGGAGCAATGTGCTACTTATTCAATAACAAATGTGCCTGATTTGGCTGAAAATTATCTGTACGTATTTGCAGTGTTATTTTCACTGCCTATAAAGAATGTCCATTGTGATATTCACCTCACAAGATCCGTTTCCAGTGGAGCACGCAGGAGGGGTTTCTGAGTACCCAGAAACCCCCAGGAGTCTGAGGGCCCTAGGCTGAAAGCTGAGGGTCCCCTCTTTCCATGGGTACTTCAAACAGTGGTCCCCATCCAAGCCTGTTAATTGCTGTTCCCAGTCAGATATTTCAGGTTCTGTCTGATTTAGAGTTTTTCTGAGGGTATATTCCAAAAGCTGGGACTCTGCTTCTTTGATGGACATTAGTAGTTTATCTCTACTGTTCCCAGAACCAGAGATATCAGCCTTCCAGCAGCTGGTTACTGCTCCAGCTCCACACACCTGGTATATAGTTTTATATTCTCGTTGGCAGATTGCTCTGCCTCCTGAACTCTGATCCCCTAGTCCCCAATACCATTTAGTAGGTGGGATTCTCTAGTTTTTAATTCCTTTAAAATCTAAGAAATCTATTTCCGGGAATTGGAGATATCTGCAGTCAAGCAAGCTGTCCTCCCACCAGAAAATATGAATAATAAGCCCACTCCACTATACACCCCTCCTCTGCATATTAAACATCCTCTACCACCCTGGAAGTTATGTATCAGGGCCCCTTCATTCAGCCCAATGCCTCCTCCTCCCACCCCATCTCCCACCATCTGTGCAGTAAAGGGGTAATTAGTGGAAATTACTGATCCAGGCCCTACATGCTGAGCGGTTGATATAATACCCCCTACCACTCGCGGGGCATCAAAGCTTCCCCCACCCCTACCGCTGGGGGATTGGTAGGGGTCCCAATACATTGCTATGCCCAGGGGTCTACACTGCTGTTGACGCCCCTGTATGTATATGTACGTGTGTCTGTGTGTGTGTATATATATATATATATATATATATATATATATATATATATATAAGAAACAAAGGTACCTAAAAGTCTGCGCCCTAGTAGAGAACAACAGCAACTCTGAGAGTCCCCTGTTAGCAGGGACCCAGAACAAAATAGAGATACAGAACAGGAACAGAGTGCGCTAAGAGTGAAAGTACACAATTTTTCCACAATTTATAAAATATTTAATAAAAGCCAACAACATATAATTATCATTTATATACATTTGGTCTATCTATAATACTGTAACTGACCCGGCATATACTGGGTCACCTAAGTGTCCATCTCTGTGCTTTGCTCCGCCCCTCTGGAAACCCCCTTCTGGAAATCCTGTGTTTGCCCTGCACCCCTGTGCACATCATCGAATGGTTTTCCCTGTTTGCAGACCCCATGCATGTGCACTGCGTACCGTGCGCATGGATGGTCGTTCGATAATCAATCAAGTGTCAATTAAATTTGCAGCCCAGCAATCGGGTCTGTATCAGGCCCAATGACCTTAATTCATGTGTGTATGCAATGCCGATGTTTCACAACTGAGCGATTGTCAGCAGCCTATTCATGTGCTGCGAGTGCTGGGACCATGTGGGGGAGATCACATGGACAGCAATATGCAAATCTTGCATCTATTTTGCAGTCTGTGCAATTGGGAGTAACTCTGACCCTTCCACTAATTGATGACTGTGACGGGGCGGAAGCGGTCATCGCTGACATCACAGACCCTCCCCATAAATGCCTGGGCACATCACTTTTTCAGAAATATCTGGAAAATGGCAGGTTTCCACCCCAAACGCCCACTTCACCCTTAGGCTGGTTTCACACACTCCGGCTCCTGCCGGACGGTGAAATCACGCACGGCCAGGGAGCCGTGCCGCACACAGTAGTTTATCATGGAGGGGATGGCCACAGCCCGGCAGCCGTCCCTTCCAGTGGCGAGATCCAGCTGCAGCCTTGCGGCCGGGCCGTGACCGTCCCGTGTGAATGGACACAATAGTGTCCATTCACAACTAATGTGTGCGGCACGGCTCCCTGGCCGTGCGCGATTTCACCATCTGGCAGGAGCCGGAGTGTGTAAAACCGGCCTTGCACATTCAATATGCAAAATAGGATTAAACATCTTTTATTTAAACTGACTGCGACGCTAGTCACAAAACAATAACATAACAGTAAAATACCATTAATAAACAGAAAGACTCAGACACCGTGATTGCCAGTAATGGGTATTTATTTATTCTAATTAAATAGATTAGGAAAGGTCTGGTGGCAAAGATGCCCATAACCTTCCACCATCTGAGGGGTGTCCCATGTATATACCATATAATATATACAATATAATCACACACTCGTTATTAACCATAATATGAATAAAGACTCGGAGACATGTATTTGGCAGAATAAAAGGTGGAATTTATTTAAAACACATCAGGATTATTTAAATATGTTTAATAAACTAAAGTTTGGTGCCAAAGGGGCCTATTCGGGAATCAGTGAGAAGAGTGGAGGGGTGAGCCAGAGGAGATGTTACCATGGCAACCAATCACACTTCTCCCCTCTCACTGCTTCATGAATAGCTCCCAAAGAAATTAAAACTTAAATGGATGATCTGCTAAAAAAAAAAAAACCTTTTGTTTAATTGAATGCCAATTAGTCGAATTAAGACAAGCTTCAGGGCCAATCAGAAGCAACATAAAGACACATGAGGGGAAAGAGGGTTGGGGGAGAGAAAGGATAACACAAGTAAAACTCGGCAAGAGGTGAACCCAAAACCCTGCTGAGGGACTGAGGAATTTGAATTGTTGCCAATTAGCCAAATTTCAATGAGCCAAATTAAGTCCGTCAGTTCAGGTAAAAAAGGTAAAATCCCTCAAGACTTCTGCTGACAACAGCAGCAAGTAGCTAATCCCCGAGTAGGGTAGACAGGGGGAGACAAGACAACAAGGACACAACCAGCTGTAACAGTACTTACGTCCTCCGATTTCCTCTAAAGATGACGCAGGAAAAGTCTGCTCAGGCATCGGGCGCGGCACAGGGGGCAGATGGTGTTAATGTCCAGCCACTGTGTCAGGCATGAGACGTGGAAAACATGCCTGCAGGATGTGACCGCCACTTCCTCTCCAATCCGAAACTGGGAGATGCAGATGGGGCAGGACTCTACAGCGCCTCCTTCTGTAAAGGTGCATCTCCTGTAGGATGGAAGGCGGGCAAGGATGACTGCTGGTCTTCGTGCTCCTGCCACTGCTGGTGCTCCTGAGGACGACACTGCTGCTGCTGGTGGTCCTCCTGATGTTGGGGCTGCTGCAGATGGTACGCCAGAAGATGGTCTGCGGCGCCCTGACCGTAGCCAGGAGGTGTTCGGATATGGCCCAGTTCCAGTTAACTGGGCCAATTCCCTCCGGCTCATGGTTGGTGGTAATTTGCACCAAAGGTGCACAAAAAAAGAAAAGAAAACACAGATGTTAATGTGCGCTGATCTCTCTGATCACTGATATCACCTGGAGTTCACTCGCTGTAACAGCTGGCTCTCTCTAGGGGGGGTCTTTTTTTCTTGCACTCACCTCTGCTCCTGCTCAAGAAATGACAGTGAGAGGCCCGCACACTGAGGTTTTCTACCTGGCATGTGGCATGCGGGCGGCAGTTGGAAATGGCAGTTGGTCTCTCTGCCCCTAACCCACATCATCTTCCCACTAATATTACAGAGTAACACAGTTGGGGAATCAGTGGGAAGTGACATATTAGTGCTCAGGAGTCACCACACTGGGGCCCAGATGCAATAAGATTAAAAAGTGATAAAATGGAGAGTGATAAACAGCCATCCAATCAGCTCCTACCTGTCATGTCACTGACTGTGAGAAAATCTATATATCACAGACAGATTTTATATATATATACACACACATATATATATATATATATATATATATATATATATATATACTGTATATATGTAACGGAAATGAGGCTGCACGTGCGGAATTGGAGTAAAGAAGGTGCAAAATTTATTGCAGATTGGTCCTACAGGTTTCGGGCTCCATTGCCCATCCTCAAGGATCAGTACAGTGCACAGATATAGATATATGTATATATATATATTGGTACTTGTGGAGTATCACGGCTCCCACGACCTGCATCGTATGCAGATCGTATGCTAAAAATCGCATCGCATCGCATGGCATACGATGGCATACGATGCGATGCGATGTTTTACCGATTTTTGACCATTTTTGCTCAAAAATCGTATGTCATCGAATGGCATCGTATGCCATATGTAGTGGCATACGATGCGATACGATGTTTTACCGATTTTTGAGCATTTTAGCTCAAAAATCGTATGCGATTGCATCGGATGCCCCACTATCCACGTCGGCGTGGAGTTGAGAATAGAATAGTGTGGCGAGCGCAGCGAGCCACCGAGCCCGAAGAGTGGCGAGCGCAGCGAGCCCCGCGAGGGGACGCGGATACCTTCACAGCTATACGCGTCCCCTCGCGGGCTTCACAGGTATCCGCGTCCCCTCGCGGGGCTCGCTGCGCTCGCCACACTATTCTATTCTCAACTCCACGCCGACGTGGATAGTGGGGGTATGAAAAGGTCGTAGGACGCGTACCGCCGCCCCTCGCGGGCTCTCTGCGCTCGCCACGCTTCGGGTTGACGTTGATAGTGGGGGTGGTGCACTATGAAAAATGGCATTTGGGGGCATTTCACTACTTTAATACACATTTCAATGCATTCTGATGCATTTCAGTGCAGCATCGGATGCCATCATATGGCATCCGATGCAATCGCATACAATTTTTGAGCTAAAATGGTCAAAAATCGGTAAAACATCGCATCGCATCGTATGCCATCGTATGCCACTATATATGGCATACGATGCCATACGATGGGAGCCGTGATACTCCACAAGTACCTATATATTTTTTTAGTTATTAACAGTTTCGATACTTATATGTTAGTTGGGCGCCCACTAAGCAAATAGCTTAGTGGGCTATTCTGCGTAGGCTAATCGCATTGCATCGCATCGTATCCGATGTTTTGTATGTGATGCAATGCGATTTTTCCATAGGGTTCTATGTTAGTGACTTTACTATACAATATTGGGTGCCATGGCATCCGATAATCACATCCGATGTTTTCCATGCGAAACATCGGATGCGATGCGATTTTTCCATAGGGTTGTATGTTAGTGAATTTACTGTACAATATTGGGTGCCATGGCATCCGATAATCGCATTGCATCCGATGTTTTGCGTCCGATCTTTTGCATGCAAAAGATTGGCTGCGATGCGATTTTTCCATAGGGTGGTATGTTAGTGAATGTACAATATCGGGTGCCATGGCATCCGATAATCATATCGCATCCGATGTTTTGCATGCAATGCGGTTTTTCCATAGGGTTGTATGTAACTGATTTTACTATACAATATCAGGTGCCATGGCATCCGATAAAATATCGGATCCGATTGGATAGGGGTTTATGCCATATAATGTACTATCCATGTATTATGACATATAATGTGATGGACGCACCCCCCCCACTACCCACACCACCCCGAACTACACCTGGAGTCACATAGCAGATACATTGCAGAAGGGTTGACAGCCTCCTACAGTAATGTTTCCCAAGCCTTTGCCAGAGATAAAGATGGTTATTCATGCACCAAGTTGTGCACAACTACAGAAAGCTAATTTACAGTGACCGTGAAACACTGACAGACGTTATAGCTGCGCACAGAGAGAGAGAGGTAATGTACACTGACAGATGTTATAGCTGTGCACAGAGAGAGGTAAATTACCCTGACAGACGTTATAGCTGCGCACAGAGAGAGAGAGAGGTAATGTACACTGACAGAGCGTTATAGCTGCGCACAGAGAGAGAGGTAATGTACACTGACAGAGCGTTATAGCTGCGCACAGAGAGAGAGAGGTAATGTACACTGACAGAGCGTTATAGCTGCGCACAGAGAGAGAAGTAAGTTACACTGCAGCAGTGGAGACTCTTGGTTGACAGACCTCAAGGAGCCCATACACGCTCCATTGTGGTCCGGCTCCGTACTGTACTGTGCGATGCGCGCTCCCGCGCATCACATAGTACGGTACAAAAAGTATGTGCTGCACATACTTTTTGTACTAGCTACACATTGTATCGGATCGCAGTGCCTGCACAAGGCATGCGATCCGATACGATGTGTACTTTAAAAGTACATACCGGAGCCGCAAACCGGAGCGTGTATGGGCTCCTTCAGGGCTAATCTGTCTACAGCGCATTTGTGAGAATACGTTTGTTACCAGCTATCTGCCTGAGACACTTAACATAAGATGCCCACACACTAGAAAAATCTGCGATCGTAAGATGTGCGCATAAATTAGCCTTGAAATCTTTTTTCCGTCCTGGACCAAAGATTTCAGGCAAGCGCACATCTTCACCAAAGATTTATCTTAAGATCCCGTGTGCGTTCCTATGGATCTTTTGTTAAATCTTCTAATCTTTCGTGCAGCACGTAAGATCAGAAGATTCAGCTAAAGATCCACGGGAGCGCGCATCAGACCAAAATCGGCTGATTTTCGACCGATAATCGGTAAACGGACGGTTTATCGGAAATCGTCCAATCGGGCCAAAAATCATTCTAGTGTGTGGGCACCTTATTCTTTCTAGCTACTGTCATACTGAACACTATTGTGAGCTACATTCAAGAGAGTGGATCAAAGCTCCAATTTAAGTATTCTAATAGACAGCTTAATTTATTGATTATATTGGGCTGCACTCTGTAACCACACGGAGGATTATGTCATATGTTTCCTGTCAGTCAGAGCTGCAGCTCCGTGATCGTGGGGTAATAAGGACCGAGTTCCCTGACCGCTGCTCTATATGGATTATCCCACCTCTACCTAAATCTGTACATGTCCGATACAAGAGATCGTCCCTACTCCCCACAAATCTCTCATGGTAAAATCACTATCTTCAGTCTCCCGAGCCCACTGCTTTGGTGTCACCCTCTCCCTCCTCTCAGACTTGTTGCGTTCACACACAAAATAATGCTTCCGCGTTCCTTTACTCAGCCAAAATGCGGCAAAAAGCCTGATCTCCCACCTCTGCTACTGCAATGTTCTATGTGGTATTCCACTCCCCCATGATTCCTACTTTATACTGAGTGTCTGTTTGACTGATACTTCTTAAATCTCAACCTTCATCATTAAATACTATCTGCTATATCTGTGAGCAGTAGCTTAAGGCCCCCATACATCAGAGATGAATTGGGGTAGTAGCGCGATGCCTTGACGGCCAGGTTAGGAATATTAAACATGTTTAAAAACCCTGATTCCCCGATACAGACTATTTTTGGATTGGGTTAGGCAAGTTTATTTTCCCAACGCATCACCTATCATCACTGACAGCTGGATCTGGTGGGGGGACTGTGGCAGCTGATGTCTGGGGGCATTCACCTGTCTGATAACCACATCTAGATCCCAAAATATACATGGTTTCCCTCCGCTCACTGAATGGTATTAGTAACCAGTCTAGAACACTACATGATAATAGAATTCAGAGATATTGGTTACATATGTTTGTGCAAATTTTATGTGTAAGCCCTCAAGCGTTGTCGAGGCTTCTGTGTATATTGGGGGTCCCTAGCGCTATATCTAGGTGCACGGTGCAGCACCTAAAAAAAAAAAGAAAAAAAACATTCTCACCTGGTAGTACTAACACTGGTACAGCTATTGCCCCAATGTCCATCCTGAGCCACACTCACTCCAGTTGGTCACAGCTCTGCCTGTTTCACGCTAGAGTGAACATGCTCTACCACGAACATGGCTCTCCTGCTCTTCTATACCCCTTTCACATCGCACTTTTAAAACGGTAAATTGCCGTTTTTTTCCCTTTTTAAAACGTTTAAGCCTGCACTGTGAATGCACCACAGCCGATTTACCGTTTAAAGTTAACTGGCATTTCGAATCGTGTAAAAAGCAGAGTCCTACACGGTTCCTTGCTGTTTTTTGTGCAATGTGAATGTGTACAATGCTATGCATTCACAGTGCAGGCTTAAACGTTTTAAAAAGGGAAAAAAAAACGTCAATTTACTGTTTTAAAAGTGCGATGTGAAAGGGGTATAAACCGGTATTTAAAACGGTAATCTGCGGCAATGTTAAGGCTCTGACCCGTTTTAATTACCGTTTTAAATACCGGTTTTTAAAACGTGTCGGCGATGTGAAAGTGGTATTACATTCACATCTGTATTTACAGTATAGTGTGACCTGTTTGGTACTTTGCACATCTATAGTGTCAATAACTGAGTAATCGGAAGGTGTTCACCTTCTGTTTAGTTTAGACTTTATAGCTGAGCACGGTCTGGAAATTCCAATATTTGGTTTATATTTACAATGACATCTAGTTATTTTTTCTTTTCCGCACCGGCTCTCATCTCTGGAAAATGCATCATTTTTTTCAAATATAATTTGAATTTACCTACCGTGTGCTTGTTTGTCAGGCTGCATTGTAACATGGTTATGCGGGTCACATGACTTTCCAGGATGTGGGAGCTTTAACGTGGTAACACATAATCTTAGTTTAGGGTTCGTATTCATATTGTGCAGGTGTGTTAAACAGGGTATGGCTCATAGGGTTGACAGTCATTACGTCGACACGAAAATTAGGTTGACATGCATTAGGTGGAGAATGAATATTTACTAATCATGTGCACACGAGGCATGCTATGATGTGTGCACTACATGGAAACCACTCGGGGGATAACTCAGCATGGGAAGTACGATGGGGGATTACTAGCCCCGCCTTACCTCCAGGTGCCACAGCATCTGCACTCCCTGCACCCATGGCCGTTCCACCACAGATTTCGATGCCTCAGAAATTGTGACAAGTTCACACTTTTGAGTTACAGTAATTGTAGAGTAGTTATCCATTTGCCGGATAGTCTTTTTCTTTTGGGAATACTTATTTCACCACAAAGCAAGCTGCGCATTGGATTGCATGTGCCTATTCTGATTTGGCCACTTTTCACCCGATTTCTCTGCCCAATCTATCAGAATCGGGGGAAAGGGGCCCAAATTGTATTAGTGGCCAGCTTAAGGCAGGGCGCCACCAAGTCTGCCTAATTAATTAACTAAGGATATCTATGAGGAAGACCTTCTTGTTGTACTTGATGTAGGTATTGGCTGTGGAACATCTTCGAGGGGCAGATTTATTAAGCTTGGTGAAGTGATAAAGTAGAAGGTGATAAGGCAGCATCCAATTAGCTCCTAACTGTTGTTTTTCAAACCCAGCCTGTAACTTGACAGTTAGGAGCTGATTGGCTGCTACGTTATAACCGGCCACTTTATCACTTCTCCAGGCATACAAAATCTGCCCCAAAATATCTACACTTTAACTTGAGGGTCTGCAAAGGGGGTATTGGTGGTGGTGGGGGGCAGTAGGTTGAAGTTTTGTTTAGGGTGGCGAGAAGCTTCATACCGGCCCTGATTTTAACAAAGCACTTAATAAGATAAAGATGGAGTCGGCCTTGTCCGGCGCCCACCAGAATGTTCCCTCTGGGGAGCGCCAGCAGACAGGGACTCCATTAAACTATATAAATAGATAGAATCGCCAGCATCTGCTAAGATGACAGGGGCTATATCTGTAACTGCCATTTTTCTGGTACACATAAGAAAATAAAAAGCAAACATTTGATGACAAACACCAATGCGACTAGATGTGACCGGTGTGTTATGAATGAAACATCTTTATCATTTACATCCATCTGTTGTCCCTACATCTAAAATGCAATAAAGCTTGGTGAAAAGTGCATCGATGTGTGCAGGCCGTCCCAGAACAGAAACACATGTCCTGATCTATATCTGGGAGCAATGTGCTACTTATTCAATAACAAATGTGCCTGATTTGGCTGAAATTATCTGTACGTATTTGCAGTGTTATTTTCACTGCCTATAAAGAATGTCCATTGTGATATTCACCTCACAAGATCCGTTTCCAGTGGAGCACGCAGGAGGGGTTTCTGAGTACCCAGAAACCCCCAGGAGTCTGAGGGCCCTAGGCTGAAAGCTGAGGGTCCCCTCTTTCCATGGGTACTTCAAACAGTGGTCCCCATCCAAGCCTGTTAATTGCTGTTCCCAGTCAGATATTTCAGGTTCTGTCTGATTTAGAGTTTTTCTGAGGGTATATTCCAAAAGCTGGGACTCTGCTTCTTTGATGGACATTAGTAGTTTATCTCTACTGTTCCCAGAACCAGAGATATCAGCCTTCCAGCAGCTGGTTACTGCTCCAGCTCCACACACCTGGTATATAGTTTTATATTCTCGTTGGCAGATTGCTCTGCCTCCTGAACTCTGATCCCCTAGTCCCCAATACCATTTAGTAGGTGGGATTCTCTAGTTTTTAATTCCTTTAAAATCTAAGAAATCTATTTCCGGGAATTGGAGATATCTGCAGTCAAGCAAGCTGTCCTCCCACCAGAAAATATGAATAATAAGCCCACTCCACTATACACCCCTCCTCTGCAAACATCCTCTACCACCCTGGAAGTTATGTATCAGGGCCCCTTCATTCAGCCCAATGCCTCCTCCTCCCACCCCATCTCCCACCATCTGTGCAGTAAAGGGGTAATTAGTGGAAATTACTGATCCAGGCCCTACATGCTGAGCGGTTGATATAATACCCCCTACCACTCGCGGGGCATCAAAGCTTCCCCCACCCCTACCGCTGGGGGATTGGTAGGGGTCCCAATACATTGCTATGCCCAGGGGTCTACACTGCTGTTGACGCCCCTGTATGTATATGTATGTGTGTGTGTGTGTGTGTGTATATATATATATATATAAAAGAAACAAAGGTACCTAAAAGTCTGCGCCCTAGTAGAGAACAACAGCAACTCTGAGAGTCCCCTGTTAGCAGGGACCCAGAACAAAAAAGAGATACAGAACAGGAACAGAGTGCGCTAAGAGTGAAAGTACACAATTTTTCCACAATTTATAAAATATTTAATAAAAGCCAACAACATATAATTATCATTTATATACATTTGGTCTATCTATAATACTGTAACTGACCCGGCATATACTGGGTCACCTAAGTGTCCATCTCTGTGCTTTGCTCCGCCCCTCTGGAAACCCCCTTCTGGAAATCCTGTGTTTGCCCTGCACCCCTGTGCACATCATCGAATGGTTTTCCCTGTTTGCAGACCCCATGCATGTGCACTGCGTACCGTGCGCATGGATGGTCGTTCGATAATCAATCAAGTGGCAAATAAATTTGCAGCCCAGCAATCGGGTCTGTATCAGGCCCAATGACCTTAATTCATGTGTGTATGCAATGCCGATGTTTCACAACTGAGCGATTGTCAGCAGCCTATTCATGTGCTGCGAGTGATGGGACCATGTGGGGGAGATCACATGGACAGCAATATGCAAATCTTGCATCTATTTTGCAGTCTGTGCAATTGGGAGTAACTCTGACCCTTCCACTAATTGATGACTGTGACGGGGTGGAAGCGGTCATCGCTGACATCACAGACCCTCCCCATAAATGCCTGGGCACATCACTTTTTCAGAAATATCTGGAAAATGGCAGGTTTCCACCCCAAACGCCCACTTCACCCTTAGGCTGGTTTCACACACTCCGGCTCCTGCCGGACGGTGAAATCACGCACGGCCAGGGAGCCGTGCCGCACACAGTAGTTTATCATGGAGGGGATGGCCACAGCCCGGCAGCCGTCCCTTCCAGTGGCGAGATCCGGCTGCAGCCTTGCGGCCGGACCGTGACCGTCCCGTGTGAATGGACACAATAGTGTCCATTCACAACTAATGTGTGCGGCACGGCTCCCTGGCCGTGCGCGATTTCACCGTCTGGCAGGAGCCGGAGTGTGTAAAACCGGCCTTGCACATTCAATATGCAAAATAGGATTAAACATCTTTTAAACCAGGCATGTCCAAAGTGTGGCCCTCCCGCTGTTGTGAAACTACACATCCCAGCATGCCCTGCCATAGTTTTAGCATTCCCTAATAGCAAAACTGTGGCAAGGCATGATGGGACTTGTAGTTTCACAACAGCTGGAGGGCCATAGTTTGGACATGCCTGTTTTAAACTGACTGCGACGCTAGTCACAAAACAATAACATAACAGTAAAATACCATTAATAAACAGAAAGACTCAGACACCGTGATTGCCAGTAATGGGTATTTATTTATTCTAATTAAATAGATTAGGAAAGGTCTGGTGGCAAAGATGCCCATAACCTTCCACCATCTGAGGGGTGTCCCATGTATATACCATATAATATATACAATATAATCACACACTCGTTATTAACCATAATATGAATAAAGACTCGGAGACATGTATTTGGCAGAATAAAAGGTGGAATTTATTTAAAACACATCAGGATTATTTAAATATGTTTAATAAACTAAAGTTTGGTGCCAAAGGGGCCTATTCGGGAATCAGTGAGAAGAGTGGAGGGGTGAGCCAGAGGAGATGTTACCATGGCAACCAATCACACTTCTCCCCTCTCACTGCTTCATGAATAGCTCCCAAAGAAATTAAAACTTAAATGGATGATCTGCCAAAAAAAAAAAACCTTTTGTTTAATTGAATGCCAATTAGTCGAATTAAGACAAGCTTCAGGGCCAATCAGAAGCAACATAAAGACACATGAGGGGAAAGAGGGTTGGGGGAGAGAAAGGATAACACAAGTAAAACTCGGCAAGAGGTGAACCCAAAACCCTGCTGAGGGACTGAGGAATTTGAATTGTTGCCAATTAGCCAAATTTCAATGAGCCAAATTAAGTCCGTCAGTTCAGGTAAAAAAGGTAAAATCCCTCAAGACTTCTGCTGACAACAGCAGCAAGTAGCTAATCCCCGAGTAGGGTAGACAGGGGGAGACAAGACAACAAGGACACGACCAGCTGTAACAGTACTTACGTCCTCCGATTTCCTCTAAAGATGACGCAGGAAAAGTCTGCTCAGGCATCGGGCGCGGCACAGGGGGCAGATGGTGTTAATGTCCAGCCACTGTGTCAGGCATGAGACGTGGAAAACATGCCTGCAGGATGTGACCGCCACTTCCTCTCCAATCCGAAACTGGGAGATGCAGATGGGGCAGGACTCTACAGCGCCTCCTTCTGTAAAGGTGCATCTCCTGTAGGATGGAAGGCGGGCAAGGATGACTGCTGGTCTTCGTGCTCCTGCCACTGCTGGTGCTCCTGAGGACGACACTGCTGCTGCTGGTGGTCCTCCTGATGTTGGGGCTGCTGCAGATGGTACACCAGAAGATGGTCTGCGGCGCCCTGACCGTAGCCAGGAGGTGTTCGGATATGGCCCAGTTCCAGTTAACTGGGCCAATTCCCTCCGGCTCATGGTTGGTGGTAATTTGCACCAAAGGTGCACAAAAAAAGAAAACACAGATGTTAATGTGCGCTGATCTCTCTGATCACTGATATCACCTGGAGTTCACTCGCTGTAACAGCTGGCTCTCTCTAGGGGGGGTCTTTTTTTCTTGCACTCACCTCTGCTCCTGCTCAAGAAATGACAGTGAGAGGCCAGCACACTGAGGTTTTCTACCTGGCATGTGGCATGCGGGCGGCAGTTGGAAATGGCAGTTGGTCTCTCTGCCCCTAACCCACATCATCTTCCCACTAATATTACACAGTAACACAGTTGGGGAATCAGTGGGAAGTGACATATTAGTGCTCAGGAGTCACCACACTGGGGCCCAGATGCAATAAGATTAAAAAGTGATAAAATGGAGAGTGATAAACAGCCATCCAATCAGCTCCTACCTGTCATGTCACTGACTGTGAGAAAATCTATATATCACAGACAGATTTTATATATATACACACACATATATATATATATATATATATATACTGTATATATGTAACGGAAATGAGGCTGCACGTGCGGAATTGGAGTGAAGAAGGTGCAAAATTTATTGCAGATTGGTCCTACAGGTTTCGGGCTCCATTGCCCATCCTCAAGGATCAGTACAGTGCACAGATATAGATATATGTATATATATATATTGGTACTTGTGGAGTATCACGGCTCCCACGACCTGCATCGTATGCAGATCGTATGCTAAAAATCGCATCGCATCGCATGGCATACGATGGCATACGATGCGATGCGATGTTTTACCGATTTTTGACCATTTTTGCTCAAAAATCGTATGCCATCGAATGGCATCGTATGCCATATGTAGTGGCATACGATGGCATACGATGCGATACAATGTTTTACCGATTTTTGAGCATTTTAGCTCAAATATGGTATGCGATTGCATCGGATGCCCCACTATCCACGTCGGCGTGGAGTTGAGAATAGAATAGTGTGGCGAGCGCAGCGAGCCACCGAGCCCAAAGCGTTGCGAGCGCAGCGAGCCCCGCGAGGGGACGCGGATACCTTCACAGCTATACGCGTCCCCTCGCGGGCTTCACAGGTATCCGCGTCCCCTCGCGGGGCTCGCTGCGCTCGCCACACTATTCTATTCTCAACTCCACGCCGACGTGGATAGTGGGGGTATGAAAAGGTCGTAGGACGCGTACCGCCGCCCATCGCGGGCTCGCTGCGCTCGCCACGCTTCGGGTTGCCGTTGATAGTGGGGGTGGTGCACTATGAAAAATGGCATTTGGGGGCATTTCACTAATTTAATACACATTTCAATGCATTCTGATGCATTTTAGTGCAGCATCGGATGCCATCATATGGCATCCGATGCAATCGCATACGATTTTTGAGCTAAAATGCTAAATAATCGGTAAAACATCGTATCGCATCATATGCCATCGTATGCCACTACATATGGCATACGATGCCATGCGATGGCATACGATTTTTGAGCAAAAAATTGGCAAAAATCGGTAAAACATCGTATCGCATTGTATGCCATCGTATGCCACTACATATGGCATACGATGCCATGCGATGGCATACGATTTTTGTGCAAAAATGGTCAAAAATCTGTAAAACATCGCATCGCATCGTATGCCATCGTATGCCACTATATATGGCATACGATGCCATACGATGGGAGCCATGATACTCCACAAGTACCTATATATTTTTTTAGTTATTAAAAGTTTCGATACTTATATGTTAGTTGGGCGCCCACTAAGCAAATAGCTTAGTGGGCTAAGCAAATAGCTTAGTGGGCTATTCTGCGTAGGCAAATCGCATTGCATCGCATCGTATCCGATGTTTTGTATGTGATGCAATGCGATTTTTCCATAGGGTTCTATGTTAATGACTTTACTATACAATATTGGGTGCCATGGCATCCGATAATCACATCCGATGTTTTCCATGCGAAACATCGGATGCGATTTTTCCATAGGGTTGTATGTTAGTGAATTTACTGTACAATATTGGGTGCCATGGCATCCGATAATCGCATTGCATCCGATGTTTTGCGTCCGATCTTTTGCATGCAAAAGATTGGCTGCGATGCGATTTTTCCATAGGGTGGTATGTTAGTGAATGTACAATATCGGGTGCCATGGCATCCGATAATCATATCGCATCCGATGTTTTGCATGCAATGCGGTTTTTCCATAGGGTTGTATGTAACTGATTTTACTATACAATATCAGGTGCCATGGCATCCGATAAAATATCGGATCCGATTGGATAGGGGTTTATGCCATATAATGTACTATCCATGTATTATGACATATAATGTGATGGACGCACCCCCCCACTACCCACACCACCCCGAACTACACCTGGAGTCACATAGCAGATACATTGCAGAAGGGGTGACAGCCTCCTACAGTAATGTTTCCCAAGCCTTTGCCAGAGATAAAGATGGTTATTCATGCACCAAGTTGTGCACAACTACAGAAAGCTAATTTACAGTGACCGTGAAACACTGACAGATGTTATAGCTGCGCACAGAGAGAGAGAGGTAATGTACACTGACAGATGTTATAGCTGTGCACAGAGAGAGGTAACTTACACTGACAGACGTTATATCTGCGCACAGAGAGAGAGAGATGTAATGTACACTGACAGAGCATTATAGCTGCGCACAGAGAGAGAGGTAATGTACACTGACAGAGCGTTATAGCTGCGCACAGAGAGAGAGAGGTAATGTACACTGACAGAGCGTTATAGCTGCGCACAGAGAGAGAAGTAAGTTACACTGCAGCAGTGGAGACTCTTGGTTGACAGACCTCAAGGAGCCCATACACGCTCCATTGTGGTCCGGCTCCGTACTGTACTGTGCGATGCGCGCTCCCGCGCATCACATAGTACGGTACAAAAAGTATGTGCTGCACATACTTTTTGTACTAGCTACACATTGTATCGGATCGCAGTGCATGCACAAGGCATGCGATCCGATACGATGTGTACTTTAAAAGTACATACCGGAGCCGCAAACCGGAGCGTGTATGGGCTCCTTCAGGGCTAATCTGTCTACAGCGCATTTGTGAGAATACATTTGTTACCAGATATCTGCCTGAGACACTTAACGTAAGATGCCCACACACTAGAAAGATCTGCGATCGTAAGATGTGCGCATAAATTAGCCTTGAAATCTTTTTTCCGTCCTGGACCAAAGATTTCAGGCAAGTGCACATCTTCACCAAAGATTTATCTTAAGATCCCGTGTGAGTTCCTATGGATCTTTTGTTAAATCTTCTAATCTTTCGTGCAGCACGTAAGATCAGAAGATTCAGCTAAAGATCCACGGGAGCGCGCATCAGACCAAAATCGGCTAATTTTCGACCGATAATCGGTAAACGGACGGTTTATCGGAAATCGTCCAATCGGGCCAAAAATCGTTCTAGTGTGTGGGCACCTTATTCTTTCTAGCTACTGTCATACTGAACACTATTGTGAGCTACATTCAAGAGAGTGGATCAAAGCTCCAATTTAAGTATTCTAATAGACAGCTTAATTTATTGATTATATTGGGCTGCACTCTGTAACCACACGGAGGATTATGTCATATGTTTCCTGTCAGTCAGAGCTGCAGCTCCGTGATCGTGGGGTAATGAGGACCGAGTTCCCTGACCGCTGCTCTATATGGATTATCCCACCTCTACCTAAATCTGTACATGTCCGATACAAGAGATCGTCCCTACTCCCCACAAATCTCTCACGGTAAAATCACTATCTTCAGTCTCAAGAGCCCACTGCTTTGGTGTCACCCTCTCCCTCCTCTCAGACTTGTTGCGTTCACACACAAAATAATGCTTCCGCGTTCCTTTACTCAGCCAAAATGCGGCAAAAAGCCTGATCTCCCACCTCTGCTACTGCAATGTTCTATGTGGTATTCCACTCCCCCATGATTCCTACTTTATACTGAGTGTCTGTTTGACTGATACTTCTTAAATCTCAACCTTCATCATTAAATACTATCTGCTATATCTGTGAGCAGTAGCTTAAGGCCCCCATACATCAGAGATGAATTGGGGTAGTAGCGCGATGCCTTGACGGCCAGGTTAGGAATATTAAACATGTTTAAAAACCCTGATTCCCCAATACCGACTATTTTTGGATTGGGTTAGGCAAGTTTATTTTCCCAACGCATCACCTATCATCACTGACAGCTGGATCTGGTGGGGGGACTGTGGCAGCTGATGTCTGGGGGCATTCACCTGTCTGATAACCACATCTAGATCCCAAAATATACATGGTTTCCCTCCACTCACTAAATGGTATTAGTAACCAGTCTAGAACACTACATGATAATAGAATTCGGAGATATTGGATTTATGTGTAAGCCCTCAAGCGTTGTCGAGGCTTCTGTGTATATTGGGGGTCCCTAGCGCTATATCTAGGTGCACGGTGCAGCACCTAAAAAAAAAAAAAAAAAACATTCTCACCTGGTAGTACTAACACTGGTACAGCTATTGCCCCAATGTCCATCCTGAGCCACACTCACTCCAGTTGGTCACAGCTCTGCCTGTTTCACGCAAGAGTGAACATGCTCTACCACGAACATGGCTCTCCTGCTCTTCTACATTCACATCTGTATTTACAGTATAGTGTGACCTGTTTGGTACTTTGCACATCTATAGTGTCAATAACTGAGTAATCGGAAGGTGTTCACCTTTTTAGTTTATAGCTGAGCACGGTCTGGAAATTCCAATATTTGGTTTATATTTACAATGACATCTAGTTATTTTTTCTTTTCCGCACCGGCTCTCATCTCTGGAAAATGCATCATTTTTTTCAAATATAATTTGAATTTACCTACCGTGTGCTTGTTTGTCAGGCTGCATTGTAACATGGTTATGCTGGTCACATGACTTTCCAGGATGTGGGAGCTATAACGTGGTAACACATAATCTTAGTTTAGGGTTCGTATTCATATTGTGCAGGTGTGTTAAACAGGGTATGGCTCATAGGGTTGACAGTCATTACGTCGACACGAAAATTAGGTTGACATACATTAGGTGGAGAATGAATATTTACTAATCATGTGCCCACGAGGCATGCTATGATGTGTGCACTACATGTAAACCACTCGGGGGATAACTCAGCATGGGAAGTACGATGGGGGATTACTAGCCCCGCCTTACCTCCAGGTACCACAGCATCTGCACTCCCTGCACCCATGGCCGTTCCACCACAGATTTCCATGCCTCAGAAATTGTGACAAGTTCACACTTTCGAGTTACAGTAATTGTAGAGTAGTTATCCATTTGCCGGATAGTCTTTTTCTTTTGGGAATACTTATTTCACCACAAAGCAAGCTGCGCATTGGATTGCATGTGCCTATTCTGATTTGGCCACTTTTCACCCGATTTCTCTGCCCAATCTATCAGAATCGGGGGAAAGGGGCCCAAATTGTATTAGTGTCCAGCTTAAGGCAGGGCGCCACCAAGTCTGCCTAATTAATTAACTAAGGATATCTATGAGGAAGACCTTCTTGTTGTACTTGATGTAGGTATTGGCTGTGGAACATCTTCGAGGGGCAGATTTATTAAGCTTGGTGAAGTGATAAAGTAGAAGGTGATAAGGCAGCATCCAATTAGCTCCTAACTGTTGTTTTTCAAACCCAGCCTGTAACTTGACAGTTAGGAGCTGATTGGCTGCTACGTTATAACCGGCCACTTTATCACTTCTCCAGGCATACAAAATCTGCCCCAAAATATCTACACTTTAACTTGAGGGTCTGCAAAGGGGGTATTGGTGGTGGTGGGGGGCAGTAGGTTGAAGTTTTGTTTAGGGTGGCGAGAAGCTTCATACCGGCCCTGATTTTAACAAAGCACTTAATAAGATAAAGATGGAGTCGGCCTTGTCCGGCGCCCACCAGAATGTTCCCTCTGGGGAGCGCCAGCAGACAGGAACTCCATTAAACTATATAAATAGATAGAATCGCCAGCATCTGCTAAGATGACAGGGGCTATATCTGTAACTGCCATTTTTCTGGTACACATAAGAAAATAAAAAGCAAACATTTGATGACAAACACCAATGCGACTAGATGTGACCGGTGTGTTATGAATGAAACGTCTTTATCATTTACATCCATCTGTTGTCCCTACATCTAAAATGCAATAAAGCTTGGTGAAAAGTGCATCGATGTGTGCAGGCCGTCCCAGAACAGAAACACATGTCCTGATCTATATCTGGGAGCAATGTGCTACTTATTCAATAACAAATGTGCCTGATTTGGCTGAAAATTATCTGTACGTATTTGCAGTGTTATTTTCACTGCCTATGAAGAATGTCCATTGTGATATTCACCTCACAAGATCCGTTTCCAGTGGAGCACGCAGGAGGGGTTTCTGAGTACCCAGAAACCCCCAGGAGTCTGAGGGCCCTAGGCTGAAAGCTGAGGGTCCCCTCTTTCCATGGGTACTTCAAACAGTGGTCCCCATCCAAGCCTGTTAATTGCTTCCCAGTCAGATATTTCAGGTTCTGTCTGATTTAGAGTTTTTCTGAGGCTATATTCCAAAAGCTGGGACTCTGCTTCTTTGATGGACATTAGTAGTTTATCTCTACTGTTCCCAGAACCAGAGATATCAGCCTTCCAGCAGCTGGTTACTGCTCCAGCTCCACACACCTGGTATATAGTTTTATATTCTCGTTGGCAGATTGCTCTGCCTCCTGAACTCTGATCCCCTAGTCCCCAATACCATTTAGTAGGTGGGATTCTCTAGTTTTTAATTCCTTTAAAATCTAAGAAATCTATTTCCGGGAATTGGAGATATCTGCAGTCAAGCAAGCTGTCCTCCCACCAGAAAATATGAATAATAAGCCCACTCCACTATACACCCCTCCTCTGCATATTAAACATCCTCTACCACCCTGTAAGTTAAGTATCAGGGCCCCTTCATTCAGCCCAATGCCTCCTCCTCCCACCCCATCTCCCACCATCTGTGCAGTAAACAGGGGCGGATTGGGAATTTAAACCAGCCCGGGAAATGTCTTGTAGCAGCCCTTATGGGGGTGGGATCTTGTGAGGGGGCGTGGTCATCCAAGGGGGAGGGGCTACTCCCACCTCATATATCACTATCCCCACCCTCCCGGATGACCACTATGATGGCTATAGGTGTATATGTGTGTATGTATGGATAGGTTTAGGCTATGCCTGTGTGTATGTGTATGGATAAAGTTATGCTATGGGTGTGTGTGTATGTGTGTATTTATAGATAGGGTTAGGCTACGGGTGTGTGTATGTATAAGGTTAGGCTATGCCTGTGTGTGTATGGATAGGGTTAGGCTACGGGTGTGTGTATGTATAAGGTTAGGCTACGCCTGTGTGTGTGTATGGATAAAGTTAGGCTATGGGTGTGTGTGAGTACGTGTGTATTTATGGATAGGGTTAGGCTACGGGTGTGTGTATGTATAAGGTTAGGCTACGCCTGTGTGTGTGTGTGTGTGTGTGTGTGTATGTGTGTGTGTATGGATAGGGTTAGGCTATGGGTGTATGTGAGTGTATGGATAGGGTTAGGCTATGGGTGTGTGTGTGTGAGTGAGTGTATGGATAGGGTTAGTCTATGGGTGTGTGTGAGTGTATGGATAGGGTTAGGCTATGGGTGTGTGTGTGTATGGATAGGGTTAGGCTATGGGTGAGTGAATGGATAGGGTTAGGCTATGGGGGTGTGTGTGTGTGTGTGTGTATGGCTAGGGTTAGGCTATGCATGTATGTGTGTGTATGGATAGGGTTAGGCTACAGGTGTGTGTATGTATAAGATGAGGCTACGCCTGTGTGTGTGTGTGTGTATGGATAGGGTTAGGCTATGGGTGTGTGTGTGTGTGTGTGTGTGTGTGTGGATAAGGTTAGGCTTCAGGTGTGTGTCTATGGATAGGGCTAGGCTACAGGTGTGTGTATGTATAAGGTGAGGCTACACTTGTGTGTGTGTATGGATAGGATTAGGCTATGGGTGTGTGTGTGTGTGGATAGGGTTAGGCTTCAGGTGTGTGTCTATGGATAGGGCTAGGCTACAGGTGTGTGTATGTATAAGGTGAGGCTACGCCTGTGTGTGTGTGTGTATGGATAGGTTTAGGCTACGGTTGTGTGTGTATGGATAGGGTTAGGCTATGGGTGTTTGTGTGTGTGTTTGTGTGGATAGGGTTAGGTTTCAGGTGTGTGTCTATGGGTAGGGCTAGGCTACATGGGTGTGTGTAGTAGCTACTAACCTGGCCTTCGTGTGGTTGAAAGGAACATGCTTTTGAGGAGATGCACTGGACAGGATTTATCTCATGTCACTGCACTCCAGCTCTGGATACCTCCAGCCAGCCACACAACACAGTCAACGCCTACAGCCGCACCAGCGTCACTTACGCCAGCGCATGAACACTGCTGTGCTGCCTGCTGGGGATCAGAAGAGGGGAGTCAATATAACTTTGTGGGCCCCAATAGCAGAATCTTGAAAGACCTCACCCCATCACCATTGTCACTACAGGGGGGAGTTAATATGCCGATAGTCGAGAACACGGGGGTCAGGATGACAACATTAAAGTTCTGACTGTGACATTACCTCCAGCCGGAATCCCGGCACACAGGGTTTATTCTCCCATGACCCCCATAGTGGGAAATAGAACTTTGTGGTGAGCAAAGCCAAACCCCTCTCCCCTGCCGGGATCCCGGCTGCCAGGAAATCATACTGAACCCACTACAATTCCCTCTAGGAGGATAGCAGACAGGTGATCCAGAAAGAGGGTGTCAGGAGTAGAGGGAGAAATGGATAACAGGGGGACATAGAGAGAGTTTCAGAGGCAGTAGGGAGGAGTAAGGATGTGTACACACGGGCCGATATGGCTTCCGATGTTGACGATATAGTCAACATCGGAAGCCATATCGCATGCAAATCGCATGCTTTTTTAGGGCTTGCCTTGTGAGCCTGATGCACTGCCGATGCGCGCTCCCATGTGAGCGCAAATCGGCAGCCAGATAGAGAGGGCAGCCAAGACTATATAGTGCAGATCTGCACTATATAGTCTAAATTGTGCCACTCCATGCATGCCGTGCGATGCGTGGGACTCGCATAGCACGGCAATCGCCCCAGTTTGTACACACCATAAGAGAGGGAAGGGTGCGAGCAGGAGTGAGAAAGTGCCTGGGAGGGAGATGGAAATGGGGGAACAAGAGAGTGTGAGAGAGTATCGGGGAGAGAGAAAGTGTTAGGGCTGTTTCACACAGTACGGTTCCTGCCGCACGGTGAAATCCCGTACGGCCAGGGAGCCGTGCCGCACTCAGCAGTTGTGAATGGACACTATTGTGTCCATTCACACGGGACGGCCACGGCCCGGCCGCACGGCTGCAGCCGGATCCCCCCACTGGAAGGGACGGCTGCCGGGCTGTGGCCATCCCTGCCATTATAAAATTCTGAGTGCGGCGCGGCTCCCTGACCGTACGGGATTTCACCGTGCGGCAGGAACCGTACTGTGTGAAACAGCCCTCACTGTGAGAGATAGAAAGACAGACAGATGAGGGCATGGCTGAAAGGACAGATGGACAGAGCGCCATATGGGAACACAGAAGGATGGGTGAGGGGGAATAGATTGATGGGGCATAGACGGACAGACAGGTGGACAGAGAATTATATGGGGCATAGACGGACAGACAGGTGGACAGAGAATCATATGGGGCATAGACGGACAGACAGTTGGACAGAGAATTATATGGGGCATAGACGGACAGACAGGTGGACAGAGAATCATATGGGGCATAGACGGACAGACAGGTGGACAGAGACTCATATGGGGCATAGACGGACAGACAGGTGAACAGAGCACCATATGGGGGCATAGATCGATGGGTGGGGAGGGCATAGACAGACAGGTGAAGGGGCATAGATGATGGAGTGAAGGGACAGCAGGCTTGCAGAGAATCATTTAGGGGCATAAATGGATACAGGGACAGATTAGAATACAGAAACAGCCCAGATAATTTCACACACACACACATAGCACTGTACACACAAATTACTGTATCACTGAGGCCCCAGCACAATAACAAATGCTTGTACTTAACACCAACGTAAACAAAACATACAGAGGGCAGAAGGATTCTTATTTCTCCTACCACAGACTGTACACAGCAGGCCCCTGTGGATCACCAGGCTGGAAGGTGGCACCTTGTTCCAGGTCCTAGTAAATGAATTTATACGTGAGACAGTGGTCACCAGGCATCACCACCAGCAGCCCGCATCATCCCTGCATATTGCGCACAAACAGCGGCTTCTATACCCTTTCAGGTATCAGCAAACGGGCGACAGACACAGGGAACACCAGGCATCGTTGGCGGGATTAACATACTGTATCCCCCGCAGACAGAGCCTTCCGCATCATCCCTGGGAGCGGCAGTAAAAAGTGAAGAACGGCTCCCCGAAACTTCAGCCTCCGGCCTGCGTTCATTGAGGGAGCTGTAACCTGTCACTCCAGAGCTCCGCGGGAGGAGCTGTGCGGTGCCGCGCATGTGCACCAGCCCTCCCGCGGCCATTTTAAGTTTGGGCTGGCCGCAGCCATTTTTAAAGAGTGTATAGTGCTGCGGCCGCGGCCGCTAACCACGTAGATGGCGGTCCGCGGCCCAGCAATGGAGGGTGAGCGGCCACTAATGAACATAAATGTGCCGGCCCACCGGGAAAATACCCGGTTTCCCGGCAGGCCAATCCGCCCCTGGCAGTAAAGCAGGGACGTGCAGTCAGGGGAGGCAGGGGAGGCAGTGCCTCCCCTGTCATTAATGAAAAAAATAATAAAATAATACAAAGCTAATACTTATGATACATATTATGTCATAAGTGTATGTTTTTTTTTTATTATTATTAACATTTTTACCCCCCTTTAACTGTTTTACTGACTTAGGAGGCACCAAGTGCGGTGCCTCCCTATGACAATGTTAAGGATTTAGAAATAGGGGACGGGCAGCAGGCGGGACTGAGCACAGGCTGTAAAAGGTCATTAAAAAAAGCTGTAGAAACGGCACCTGTAGAGGTGCCTCAGTGACAGGGACGTGCTTTCTGCCTATATGAAAGTACGCCCCTATCGCTGAGGCAATCACATCTGCCTCAGTGCCAGTGGCATGCTTTCATATAGGCAGAAAGCACGTCACTAGCTGTCACTGAGGCACCTCTACAGGTGCCGTTTCTACAGGCAAAGGTCCGCTATTTGCTCCTGTGACGCTGGGCACCAGTTCAACTGCTGCCCGCTGGCTCCACGCTTGCTTCTTTCTCCTCAACGCAATTACCCGCTGGAGCCGTTAGTCATGTCGCTGCTGGCGCCCTCCTCCCCGTTCAGTGCCAGAGGAGAGGACAGAGCAGGAGGCAAGGGCAGTGAGCATAGCAGCCGCAGCAGGCAGCGGGCAGAGATCAGAAGGGAGCCGCTGGGACGGGGAGCGGACGCACCCAGTGGCCCGGGGGTCCAGCAGGCAAACCCCTGCACCCTCTTGAAGTTTTGTTTCAGTTTTTATTATAGTAGGGCCGGGGTATGACACTTAGTTCCTGCTCCTCACTTCACCGCAGCTGCGCTGGGACCCGGCCGAGACAAGCACTCTGCATTCTGTCCCAGGCCGCTGTACGGCTGACAGCTCTGCTGCTTACAACCATCTTGAGCCGCACACACACACATGAACAACCCGCGGTTGACAGCTGAAGTCAGGTATGTGAATAATACTGTAGAGTGGCCGCGTTCTCTTCAGAGCCTGCGAGGCTGCCACCGCGTCCAGCACCATGCTCAGGGACACATTTGCTGCAGGTCACGAAGGTCTGTCTCATTCCTCCCTCACTCACAGGAAATGTGACACGTGCCTTTTTACAACCTTGGCCCTTTGTATGTATGTTACAATAGAGTTGCATGTAATTTATTATAAGTTGAAATGGTCCTACTGTATCTCTGTTGTCAGTGCTACATGTAGCTTCCTTTTTATAAATGCCCTTCAGTTATCTGCCTTGCGTTACATTTTACCCATACTTTACAACAGTATGTCTCACCCTCCTCCCAGCCAGTCTTTATTTAAATTTCTCTTATAGAATTTCACCTCCATCAAGTAACATAAATATTTACTAACCTACACCTGCTACCCTGCAATCAGATTACAGCAAGTCAATCAAATAGTCATCTGAGGGCCTAAAACCCTTCCCATTCTCTTTCACTCCTCTCTCCCCTCCTCCTTTCCTTCTGTCTCTTTCCCATCTCCCCCTCCTGTATCCCTCTCTCTCCCCCCCCTTCCCGCTTCCTCTTCCCCTCTATTTCTTTCTCTCCATCTACCTCTCTCTCCATCTACCTGTCTTTCTTCCGCCTACCACCCACTGCCTACTAATAAAATTGTAAGAGACATTAAGAAAAATATAATTCCTCTTCACTTTAAAATTTTACCAAGTTGTTTGTGGGCTGCACACTGCACATCCTGTGAGGCCACGCCTCTCTCCTGCTCATAGACTTCCCTTTTTTTTGCATTGTAGTGACAATGGGGGGCCCCATTCCAGATTTTGCTATGGGGCCCACAAAATTATAGTTACGCCCCTGGACGCACCTGTCAGTTTTGCAGGAGATGGTGTGAGCGCAGGGTCAAGTCGCTCCCGCCAGAATAGTTACTTTTCATGCCCCCAGTCCAGCGCCATACTAGAGGGTGCAGCGACCAACACACCATGGAGGTGGTAGAGCTGCATAGCAAGCCTCCGGTGAGTGAGGGGACAGGCAGTGTGACCTGGAGCCACAAGAGAGAGGTGAATAGCTGGAGTTGGAAACTAAAGACAGGTACCTTGTTCTAAGTACTATGTCCCCAGCCAGAATGCGGCCATTAGGTTATAGCACAGCAGGGCAGCAGACTGCCTCAATGTACCCCTTCAAGTAGACAGTGACAGTCTTTCCACATTGTCACTACCATGCTCAGTACAGAGTCAGCTTGCACACAGTTTGCTAACTAGAATCCCTGCTGACAGTCACCCTGCCAGGATCCCATCCAGCCATGTCACCTCCTTGGTACCTGTCACAGTGGCCACCAGGCTCTGCTATTTAATAATGCACAATTGTAGCAGCTGCTCTGTGCCCGGGCATCGTTCATGTTCTGCCTGTAGGCAGTAATAGACTTGGAGGGGCTGGCTCATGGTATGTGCTTGGAGACCCTATAGGATAGCATAACTGGGACACCATGGGGCCTAATTATGATACATTGGCTATTAAGTGCAATCTAGTGCTGGCTTGGTGGAGCCAGCACTAATGGGCTCTGTGGGGAGCGCTGAGTCCTGGTTGCCTCTGACTTGACAGGCAAGAGCTGCTCTGCGGTCTCTGCTGCTTATGCAGGCGGCAGCTCCCACACCTGCCTTTCGCAGAAGCAACCCAGACCCAGCGCTCCCCACAGAGTCTATTGGCGCTGGCTCCACCAAGCCAGTGCCTCACCAACCACAAACCTCACCGCACGTCACTGCAGTAAAGGGGTAATTAGTGGAAATTACTGATCCAGGCCCTACATGCTGAGCGGTTGATATAATACCCCCTACCACTCGCGGGGCATCAAAGCTTCCCCCACCCCTACCGCTGGGGGATTGGTAGGGGTCCCAATACATTGCTATGCCCAGGGGTCTACACTGCTGTTGACGCCCCTGTATGCATATGTATGTGTGTGTGTGTGTGTGTATATATATATATATATATATATATATATAAAAGAAACAAAGGTACCTAAAAGTCTGCGCCCTAGTAGAGAACAACAGCAACTCTGAGAGTCCCCTGTTAGCAGGGACCTAGAACAAAATAGAGATACAGAACAGGAACAGAGTGCGCTAAGAGTGAAAGTACACAATTTTTCCACAATTTATAAAATATTTAATAAAAGCCAACATATAATTATCATTTATATACATTTGGTCTATCTATAATACTGTAACTGACCCAGCATATACTGGGTCACCTAAGTGTCCATCTCTGTGCTTTGCTCCGTCCCTCTGGAAACCCCCTTCTGGAAATCCTGTGTTTGCCCTTCACCCCTGTGCACATCATTGAATGGTTTTCCCTGTTTGCAGACCCCATGCATGTGCACTGCGTACCGTGCGCATGGATGGTCGTTCGATAATCAATCAAGTGGCAAATAAATTTGCAGCCCAGCAATCGGGTCTGTATCAGGCCCAATGACCTTAATTCATGTGTGTATGCAATGCCGATGTTTCACAACTGAGCGATTGTCAGCAGCCTATTCATGTGCTGCGAGTGATGGGACCATGTGGGGGAGATCACATGGACAGCAATATGCAAATCTTGCATCTATTTTGCAGTCTGTGCAATTGGGAGTAACTCTGACCCTTCCACTAATTGATAACTGTGACGGGGCGGAAGCGGTCATCGCTGACATCACAGACCCTCCCCATAAATGCCTGGGCACATCACTTTTTCAGAAATATCTGGAAAATGGCAGGTTTCCACCCCAAACGCCCACTTCACCCTTAGGCTGGTTTCACACACTCCGGCTCCTGTCGGATGGTGAAATCACGCACGGCCAGGGAGCCGTGCCGCACACAGTAGTTTATCATGGAGGGGATGGCCACAGCCCGGCAGCCGTCCCTTCCAGTGGCGAGATCCGGCTGCAGCCTTGCGGCCGGGCCGTGACCGTCCCGTGTGAATGGACACAATAGTGTCCATTCACAACTAATGTGTGCGGCACGGCTCCCTGGCCATGCGCGATTTCACCGTCTGGCAGGAGCCGGAGTGTGTGAAACCGGCCTTTCACAGTCAATATGCAAAATAGGATTAAACATCTTTTAAACCAGGCATGTCCAAAGTGTGGCCCTCCCGCTGTTGTGAAACTACACATCCCAGCATGCCCTGCCATAGTTTTAGCATTCCCTAATAGCAAAACTGTGGCAAGGCATGATGGGACTTGTAGTTTCACAACAGCTGGAGGGCCATAGTGTGGACATGCCTGTTTTAAACTGACTGCGACGCTAGTCACAAAACAATAACATAACAGTAAAATACCATTAATAAACAGAAAGACTCAGACACCGTGATTGCCAGTAATGGGTATTTATTTATTCTAATTAAATAGATTAGGAAATGTCTGGTGGCAAAGATGCCCATAACCTTCCACCATCTGAGGGGTGTCCCATGTATATACCATATAATATATACAATATAATCACACACTCGTTATTAACCATAATATGAATAAAGACTCGGAGACATGTATCTGGCAGAATAAAAGGTGGAATTTATTTAAAACACATCAGGATTATTTAAATATGTTTAATAAACTAAAGTTTGGTGCCAAAGGGGCCTATTCGGGAATCAGTGAGAAGAGTGGAGGGGTGAGCCAGAGGAGATGTTACCATGGCAACCAATCACACTTCTCCCCTCTCACTGCTTCATGAATAGCTCCCAAAGAAATTAAAACTTAAATGGATGATCTGCCAAAAAAAAACAACTTTTGTTTAATTGAATGCCAATTAGTCGAATTAAGACAAGCTTCAGGGCCAATCAGAAGCAACATAAAGACACATGAGGGGAAAGAGGGTTGGGGGAGAGAAAGGATAACACAAGTAAAACTCGGCAAGAGGTGAACCCAAAACCCTGCTGAGGGACTGAGGAATTTGAATTGTTGCCAATTAGCCAAATTTCAATGAGCCAAATTAAGTCCGTCAGTTCAGGTAAAAAAGGTAAAATCCCTCAAGACTTCTGCTGACAACAGCAGCAAGTAGCTAATCCCCGAGTAGGGTAGACAGGGGGAGACAAGACAACAAGGACACGACCAGCTGTAACAGTACTTACGTCCTCCGATTTCCTCTAAAGATGACGCAGGAAAAGTCTGCTCAGGCATCGGGCGCGGCACAGGGGGCAGATGGTGTTAATGTCCAGCCACTGTGTCAGGCATGAGACGTGGAAAACATGCCTGCAGGATGTGACCGCCACTTCCTCTCCAATCCGAAACTGGGAGATGCAGATGGGACAGGACTCTACAGCGCCTCCTTCTGTAAAGGTGCATCTCCTGTAGGATGGAAGGCGGGCAAGGATGACTGCTGGTCTTCGTGCTCCTGCCACTGCTGGTGCTCCTGAGGACGACACTGCTGCTGCTGGTGGTCCTCCTGATGTTGGGGCTGCTGCAGATGGTACGCCAGAAGATGGTCTGCGGCGCCCTGACCGTAGCCAGGAGGTGTTCGGATATGGCCCAGTTCCAGTTAACTGGGCCAATTCCCTCCGGCTCATGGTTGGTGGTAATTTGCACCAAAGGTGCACAAAAAAAGAAAAGAAAACACAGATGTTAATGTGCACTGATCTCTCTGATCACTGATATCACCTGGAGTTCACTCGCTGTAACAGCTGGCTCTCTCTAGGGGGGGTCTTTTTTTCTTGCACTCACCTCTGCTCCTGCTCAAGAAATGACAGTGAGAGGCCAGCACACTGAGGTTTTCTACCTGGCATGTGGCATGCGGGCAGCAGTTGGAAATGGCAGTTGGTCTCTCTGCCCCTAACCCACATCATCTTCCCACTAATATTACACAGTAACACAGTTGGGGAATCAGTGGGAAGTGACATATTAGTGCTCAGGAGTCACCACACTGGGGCCCAGATGCAATAAGATTAAAAAGTGATAAAATGGAGAGTGATAAAAAGCCATCCAATCAGCTCCTACCTGTCATGTCACTGACTGTGAGAAAATCTATATATCACAGACAGATTTTATATATATATATACACACACATATATATATATATATATATACATATATTTATATATATATATATATATATATATATATATACTGTATATATGTAACGGAAATGAGGCTGCACGTGCGGAATTGGAGTAAAGAAGGTGCAAAATTTATTGCAGATTGGTCCTACAGGTTTCGGGCTCCATTGCCCATCCTCAAGGATCAGTACAGTGCACAGATATAGATATATGTATATAGATATATTGGTACTTGTGGAGTATCACGGCTCCCACGACCTGCATCGTACGCAGATCGTATGCTAAAAATTGCATCGCATCGCATGGCATACGATGGCATACGATGCAATGCGATGTTTTACAGATTTTTGACCATTTTTGCTCAAAAATCGTATGCCATCGAATGGCATCGTATGCCATATGTAGTGGCATACGATGGCATACGATGCGATACGATGTTTTACCGATTTTTGAGCATTTTAGCTCAAAAATCGTATGCGATTGCATCGGATGCACCACTATCCACGTCGGCGTGGAGTTGAGAATAGAATAGTGTGGCGAGCGCAGCGAGCCACCGAGCCCGAAGCGTGGCGAGCGCAGCGAGCCCCGCGAGGGGAAGCGGATACCTTCACAGCTATACGCGTCCCCTCGCGGGCTTCACAGGTATCCGCGTCCCCTCGCGGGGCTCGCTGCGCTCGCCACGATTCGGGCTCGGTGGCTCGCTGCGCTCGCCACACTATTCTATTCTCAACTCCACGCCGACGTGGATAGTGGGGGTATGAAAAGGTCCTAGGATGCGTACCGCCGCCCCTCGCGGGCTCGCTGCGCTCGCCACGCTTCGGGTTGACGTTGATAGTGGGGGTGGTGCACTATGAAAAATGGCATTTGGGGGCATTTCACTACTTTAATACACATTTCAATGCATTCTGATGCATTTCAGTGCAGCATCGGATGCCATCATATGGCATCCGATGCAATCGCATACGATTTTTGAGCTAAAATGCTAAAAAATCGGTAAAACATCGTATCGCATCGTATGCCATCGTATGCCACTACATATGGCATACGATGCCATGCGATGGCATACGATTTTTGAGCAAAAATGGTCAATAATCGGTAAAACATCGTATCGCATCGTATGCCATCGTATGCCACTATATATGGCATACGATGCCATACGATGGGAGCCGTGATACTCCACAAGTACCTATATATTTTTTTAGTTATTAACAGTTTCGATACTTATATGTCAGTTGGGCGCCCACTAAGCAAATAGCTTAGTGGGCTATTCTGCGTAGGCTAATCGCATTGCATCACATCGTATCCGATGTTTTGTATGTGATGCAATGCGATTTTTCCATAGGGTTCTATGTTAGTGACTTTACTATACAATATTGGGTGCCATGGCATCCGATAATCACATCCGATGTTTTCCATGCGAAACATCGGATGCGATTTTTCCATAGGGTTGTATGTTAGTGAATTTACTGTACAATATTGGGTGCCATGGCATCCGATAATCGCATTGCATCCGATGTTTTGCGTCCGATCTTTTGCATGCAAAAGATTGGCTGCGATGCGATTTTTCCATAGGGTGGTATGTTAGTGAATGTACAATATCGGGTGCCATGGCATCCGATAATCATATCGCATCCGATGTTTTGCATGCAATGCGGTTTTTCCATAGGGTTGTATGTAACTGATTTTACTATACAATATCAGGTGCCATGGCATCCGATAAAATATCGGATCCGATTGGATAGGGGTTTATGCCATATAATGTACTATCCATGTATTATAACATATAATGTGATGGACGCACCCCCCCACTACCCACACCACCCCGAACTACACCTGGAGTCACATAGCAGATACATTGCAGAAGGGGTGACAGCCTCCTACAGTATTGTTTCCCAAGCCTTTGCCAGAGATAAAGATGGTTATTCATGCACCAAGTTGTGCACAACTACAGAAAGCTAATTTACAGTGACCGTGAAACACTGACAGACGTTATAGCTGCGCACAGAGAGAGAGAGGTAATGTACACTGACAGATGTTATAGCTGTGCACAGAGAGAGGTAAATTACACTGACAGACGTTATAGCTGCGCACAGAGAGAGAGAGGTAATGTACACTGACAGAGCGTTATAGCTGCGCACAGAGAGAGAGAGAGGTAATGTACACTGGCAGAGCGTTATAGCTGCGCACAGAGAGAGAGAGGTAATGTACACTGACAGAGCGTTATAGCTGCACACAGAGAGAGAGGTAATGTACACTGACAGAGCGTTATAGCTGCGCACAGAGAGAGAAGTAAGTTACACTGCAGCAGTGGAGACTCTTGGTTGACAGACCTCAAGGAGCCCATACACGCTCCATTGTGGTCCGGCTCCGTACTGTACTGTGCGATGCGCGCTCCCGCGCATCACATAGTACGGTACAAAAAGTATGTGCTGCACATACTTTTTGTACTAGCTACACATTGTATCGGATCGCAGTCCATGCACAAGGCATGCGATCCGATACGATGTGTACTTTAAAAGTACATGCCGGAGCCGCAAACCGGAGCGTGTATGGGCTCCTTCAGGGCTAATCTGTCTACAGCGCATTTGTGAGAATACATTTGTTACCAGCTATCTGCCTGAGACACTTAACGTAAGATGCCCACACACTAGAAAGATCTGCGATCGTAAGATGTGCGCATAAATTAGCCTTGAAATCTTTTTTCCGTCCTGGACCAAAGATTTCAGGCAAGCGCACATCTTCACCAAAGATTTATCTTAAGATCCCGTGTGCGTTCCTATGGATCTTTTGTTAAATCTTCTAATCTTTCGTGCAGCACGTAAGATCAGAAGATTCAGCTAAAGATCCACGGGAGCGCGCATCAGACCAAAATCGGCTGATTTTCGACCGATAATCGGTAAACGGACGGTTTATCGGAAATCGTCCAATCGGGCCAAAAATCGTTCTAGTGTGTGGGCACCTTATTCTTTCTAGCTACTGTACTGTCATACTAAACACTATTGTGAGCTACATTCAAGAGAGTGGATCAAAGCTCCAATTTAAGTATTCTAATAGACAGCTTAATTTATTGATTATATTGGGCTGTACTCTGTAACCACACGGAGGATTATGTCATATGTTTCCTGTCAGTCAGAGCTGCAGCTCCGTGATCGTGGGGTAATGAGGACCGAGTTCCCTGACCGCTGCTCTACAGTATATGGATTATCCCACCTCTACCTAAATCTGTACATGTCCGATACAAGAGATCGTCCCTACTCCCCACAAATCTCTCACGGTAAAATCACTATCTTCAGTCTCCCGAGCCCACTGCTTTGGTGTCACCCTCTCCCTCCTCTCAGACTTGTTGCGTTCACACACAAAATAATGCTTCCGTGTTCCTTTACTCAGCCAAAATGCGGCAAAAAGCCTCATCTCCCACCTCTGCTACTGCAATGTTCTATGTGGTATTCCACTCCCCCATGATTCCTACTTTATACTGAGTGTCTGTTTGACTGATACTTCTTAAATCTCAACCTTCATCATTAAATACTATCTGCTATATCTGTGAGCAGTAGCTTAAGGCCCCCATACATCAGAGATGAATTGGGGTAGTAGCGCGATGCCTTGACGGCCAGGTTAGGAATATTAAACATGTTTAAAAACCCTGATTCCCTGATACCGACTATTTTTGGATTGGGTTAGGCAAGTTTATTTTCCCAACGCATCACCTATCATCACTGACAGCTGGATCTGGTGGGGGGACTGTGGCAGCTGATGTCTGGGGGCATTCACCTGTCTGATAACCACATCTAGATCCCAAAATATACATGGTTTCCCTCCGCTCACTGAATGGTATTAGTAACCAGTCTAGAACACTACATGATAATAGAATTCGGAGATATTGGTTACATATGTTTGTGCAAATTTTATGTGTAAGCCCTCAAGCGTTGTCGAGGCTTCTGTGTATATTGGGGGTCCCTAGTGCTATATCTAGGTGCACGGTGCAGCACCTAAAAAAAAAAAAAAAAAACATTCTCACCTGGTAGTACTAACACTGGTACAGCTATTGCCCCAATGTCCATCCTGAGCCACACTCACTCCAGTTGGTCACAGCTCTGCCTGTTTCACGTTAGAGTGAACATGCTCTACCACGAACATGGCTCTCCTGCTCTTCTACATTCACATCTGTATTTACAGTATAGTGTGACCTGTTTGGTACTTTGCACATCTATAGTGTCAATAACTGAGTAATCGGAAGGTGTTCACCTTCTGTTTAGTTTAGACTTTATAGCTGAGCACGGTCTGGAAATTCCAATATTTGGTTTATATTTACAATGACATCTAGTTATTTTTTCTTTTCCGCACCGGCTCTCATCTCTGGAAAATGCATCATTTTTTTCAAATATTATTTGAATTTACCTACCGTGTGCTTGTTTGTCAGGCTGCATTGTAACATGGTTATGCTGGTCACATGACTTTCCAGGATGTGGGAGCTATAACGTGGTAACACATAATCTTAGTTTAGGGTTCATAGGGTTGACAGTCATTACGTCGACACGAAAATTAGGTTGACATGCATTAGGTGGAGAATGAATATTTACTAATCATGTGCACACGAGGCATGCTATGATGTGTGCACTACATGTAAACCACTCGGGGGATAACTCAGCATGGGAAGTACGATGGGGGATTACTAGCCCCGCCTTACCTCCAGGTGCCACAGCATCTGCACTCCCTGCACCCATGGCCGTTCCACCACAGATTTCCATGCCTCAGAAATTGTGACAAGTTCACACTTTCGAGTTACAGTAATTGTAGAGTAGTTATCCATTTGCCGGATAGTCTTTTTCTTTTGGGAATACTTATTTCACCACAAAGCAAGCTGCGCATTGGATTGCATGTGCCTATTCTGATTTGGCCACTTTTCACCCGATTTCTCTGCCCAATCTATCAGAATCGGGGGAAAGGGGCCCAAATTGTATTAGTGGCCAGCTTAAGGCAGGGCGCCACCAAGTCTGCCTAATTAATTAACTAAGGATATCTATGAGGAAGACCTTCTTGTTGTACTTGATGTAGGTATTGGCTGTGGAACATCTTCGAGGGGCAGATTTATTAAGCTTGGTGAAGTGATAAAGTAGAAGGTGATAAGGCAGCATCCAATTAGCTCCTAACTGTTGTTTTTCAAACCCAGGGCAGTAGGTTGAAGTTTTGTTTAGGGTGGCGAGAAGCTTCATACCGGCCCTGATTTTAACAAAGCACTTAATAAGATAAAGATGGAGTCGGCCTTGTCCGGCGCCCACCAGAATGTTCCCTCTGGGGAGCGCAGCAGACAGGGACTCCATTAAACTATATAAATAGATAGAATCGCCAGCATCTGCTAAGATGACAGGGGCTATATCTGTAACTGCCATTTTTCTGGTACACATAAGAAAATAAAAAGCAAACATTTGATGACAAACACCAATGCGACTAGATGTGACCGGTGTGTTATGAATGAAACGTCTTTATCATTTACATCCATCTGTTGTCCCTACATCTAAAATGCAATAAAGCTTGGTGAAAAGTGCATCGATGTGTGCAGGCCGTCCCAGAACAGAAACACATGTCCTGATCTATATCTGGGAGCAATGTGCAACTTATTCAATAACAAATGTGCCTGATTTGGCTGAAAATTATCTGTACGTATTTGCAGTGTTATTTTCACTGCCTATGAAGAATGTCCATTGTGATATTCACCTCACAAGATCCGTTTCCAGTGGAGCACGCAGGAGGGGTTTCTGAGTACCCAGAAACCCCCAGGAGTCTGAGGGCCCTAGGCTGAAAGCTGAGGGTCCCCTCTTTCCATGGGTACTTCAAACAGTGGTCCCCATCCAAGCCTGTTAATTGCTGTTCTTAGTCAGATATTTCAGGTTCTGTCTGATTTAGAGTTTTTCTGAGGGTATATTCCAAAAGCTGGGACTCTGCTTCTTTGATGGACATTAGTAGTTTATATCTACTGTTCCCATAACCAGAGATATCAGCCTTCCAGCAGCTGGTTACTGCTCCAGCTCCACACACCTGGTATATAGTTTTATATTCTCGTTGGCAGATTGCTCTGCCTCCTGAACTCTGATCCCCTAGTCCCCAATACCATTTAGTAGGTGGGATTCTCTAGTTTTTAATTCCTTTAAAATCTAAGAAATCTATTTCCGGGAATTGGAGATATCTGCAGTCAAGCAAGCTGTCCTCCCACCAGAAAATATGAATAATAAGCCCACTCCACTATACACCCCTCCTCTGCATATTAAACATCCTCTACCACCCTGTAAGTTAAGTATCAGGGCCCCTTCATTCAGCCCAATGCCTCCTCCTCCCACCCCATCTCCCACCATCTGTGCAGTAAAGCAGGGACGTGCAGTCAGGGGAGGCAGGGGAGGCAGTGCCTCCCCTGTCATTAATGAAAAAAATAATAAAATAATACAAAGCTAATACTTATGATACATATTATGTCATAAGTGTATGTTTTTTTTTATTATTATTAACATTTTTACCCCCCTTTAACTGTTTTACTGACTTAGGAGGCACCAAGTGCGGTGCCTCCCTATGACAATGTTAAGGATTTAGAAATAGGGGACGGGCAGCAGGCGGGACTGAGCACAGGCTGTAAAAGGTCATTAAAAAAAGCTGTAGAAACGGCACCTGTAGAGGTGCCTCAGTGACAGGGACGTGCTTTCTGCCTATATGAAAGTACGCCCCTATTGCTGAGGCAGATGTGATTGGGCAATCACATCTGCCTCAGTGCCAGTGGCGTGCTTTCATATAGGCAGAAAGCACGTCACTAGCTGTCACTGAGGCACCTCTACAGGTGCCGTTTCTACAGGCAAAGGTCCGCTATTTGCTCCTGTGACGCTGGGCACCAGTTCAACTGCTGCCCGCTGGCTCCACGCTTGCTTCTTTCTCCTCAACGCAATTACCCGCTGGAGCCGTTAGTCATGTCGCTGCTGGCGCCCTCCTCCCCGTTCAGTGCCAGAGGAGAGGACAGAGCAGGAGGCAAGGGCAGTGAGCATAGCAGCCGCAGCAGGCAGCGGGCAGAGATCAGAAGGGAGCCGCTGGGACGGGGAGCGGACGCACCCAGTGGCCCGGGGGTCCAGCAGGCAAACCCCTGCACCCTCTTGAAGTTTTGTTTCAGTTTTTATTATAGTAGGGCCGGGGTATGACACTTAGTTCCTGCTCCTCACTTCACCGCAGCTGCGCTGGGACCCGGCCGAGACAAGCACTCTGCATTCTGTCCCAGGCCGCTGTACGGCTGACAGCTCTGCTGCTTACAACCATCTTGAGCCGCACACACACACATGAACAACCCGCGGTTGACAGCTGAAGTCAGGTATGTGAATAATACTGTAGAGTGGCCGCGTTCTCTTCAGAGCCTGCGAGGCTGCCACCGCGTCCAGCACCATGCTCAGGGACACATTTGCTGCAGGTCACGAAGGTCTGTCTCATTCCTCCCTCACTCACAGGAAATGTGACACGTGCCTTTTTACAACCTTGGCCCTTTGTATGTATGTTACAATAGAGTTGCATGTAATTTATTATAAGTTGAAATGGTCCTACTGTATCTCTGTTGTCAGTGCTACATGTAGCTTCCTTTTTATAAATGCCCTTCAGTTATCTGCCTTGCGTTACATTTTACCCATACTTTACAACAGTATGTCTCACCCTCCTCCCAGCCAGTCTTTATTTTAATTTTTCTTATAGAATTTCACCTCCATCAAGTAACATAAATATTTACTAACCTACACCTGCTACCCTGCAATCAGATTACAGCAAGTCAATCAAATAGTCATCTGAGGGCCTAAAACCCTTCCCATTCTCTTTCACTCCTCTCTCCCCTCCTCCTTTCCTTCTGTCTCTTTCCCATCTCCCCCTCCTGTATCCCTCTCTCTCCCCCCCTTCCCGCTTCCTCTTCCCCTCTATTTCTTTCTCTCCATCTACCTCTCTCTCCATCTACCTGTCTTTCTTCCGCCTACCACCCACTGCCTACTAATAAAATTGTAAGAGACACTAAGAAAAATATAATTCCTCTTCACTTTAAAATTTTACCAAGTTGTTTGTGGGCTGCACACTGCACATCCTGTGAGGCCACGCCTCTCTCCTGCTCATAGACTTCCCTTTTTTTTGCATTGTAGTGACAATGGGGGGCCCCATTCCAGATTTTGCTATGGGGCCCACAAAATTATAGTTACGCCCCTGGACGCACCTGTCAGTTTTGCAGGAGATGGTGTGAGCGCAGGGTCAAGTCGCTCCCGCCAGAATAGTTACTTTTCATGCCCCCAGTCCAGCGCCATACTAGAGGGTGCAGCGACCAACACACCATGGAGGTGGTAGAGCTGCATAGCAAGCCTCCGGTGAGTGAGGGGACAGGCAGTGTGACCTGGAGCCACAAGAGAGAGGTGAATAGCTGGAGTTGGAAACTAAAGACAGGTACCTTGTTCTAAGTACTATGTCCCCAGCCAGAATGCGGCCATTAGGTTATAGCACAGCAGGGCAGCAGACTGCCTCAATGTACCCCTTCAAGTAGACAGTGACAGTCTTTCCACATTGTCACTACCATGCTCAGTACAGAGTCAGCTTGCACACAGTTTGCTAACTAGAATCCCTGCTGACAGTCACCCTGCCAGGATCCCATCCAGCCATGTCACCTCCTTGGTACCTGTCACAGTGGCCACCAGGCTCTGCTATTTAATAATGCACAATTGTAGCAGCTGCTCTGTGCCCGGGCATCGTTCATGTTCTGCCTGTAGGCAGTAGTAGACTTGGAGGGGCTGGCTCATGGTATGTGCTTGGAGACCCTATAGGATAGCATAACTGGGACACCATGGGGCCTAATTATGATACATTGGCTATTAAGTGCAATCTAGTGCTGGCTTGGTGGAGCCAGCACTAATGGGCTCTGTGGGGAGCGCTGAGTCCTGGTTGCCTCTGACTTGACAGGCAAGAGCTGCTCTGCGGTCTCTGCTGCTTATGCAGGCGGCAGCTCCCACACCTGCCTTTCGCAGAAGCAACCCAGACCCAGCGCTCCCCACAGAGTCTATTGGCGCTGGCTCTACCAAGCCAGTGCCCCACCAACCACAAACCTCACCGCACGTCACTGCAGTAAAGGGGTAATTAGTGGAAATTACTGATCCAGGCCCTACATGCTGAGCGGTTGATATAATACCCCCTACCACTCGCGGGGCATCAAAGCTTCCCCCACCCCTACCGCTGGGGGATTGGTAGGGGTCCCAATACATTGCTATGCCCAGGGGTCTACACTGCTGTTGACGCCCCTGTATGCATATGTATGTGTGTGTGTGTGTGTGTGTATATATATATATATATATATATATATATAAAAGAAACAAAGGTACCTAAAAGTCTGCGCCCTAGTAGAGAACAACAGCAACTCTGAGAGTCCCCTGTTAGCAGGGACCTAGAACAAAATAGAGATACAGAACAGGAACAGAGTGCGCTAAGAGTGAAAGTACACAATTTTTCCACAATTTATAAAATATTTAATAAAAGCCAACATATAATTATCATTTATATACATTTGGTCTATCTATAATACTGTAACTGACCCAGCATATACTGGGTCACCTAAGTGTCCATCTCTGTGCTTTGCTCCGTCCCTCTGGAAACCCCCTTCTGGAAATCCTGTGTTTGCCCTTCACCCCTGTGCACATCATTGAATGGTTTTCCCTGTTTGCAGACCCCATGCATGTGCACTGCGTACCGTGCGCATGGATGGTCGTTCGATAATCAATCAAGTGGCAAATAAATTTGCAGCCCAGCAATCGGGTCTGTATCAGGCCCAATGACCTTAATTCATGTGTGTATGCAATGCCGATGTTTCACAACTGAGCGATTGTCAGCAGCCTATTCATGTGCTGCGAGTGATGGGACCATGTGGGGGAGATCACATGGACAGCAATATGCAAATATTGCATCTATTTTGCAGTCTGTGCAATTGGGAGTAACTCTGACCCTTCCACTAATTGATAACTGTGACGGGGCGGAAGCGGTCATCGCTGACATCACAGACCCTCCCCATAAATGCCTGGGCACATCACTTTTTCAGAAATATCTGGAAAATGGCAGGTTTCCACCCCAAACGCCCACTTCACCCTTAGGCTGGTTTCACACACTCCGGCTCCTGCCGGATGGTGAAATCACGCACGGCCAGGGAGCCGTGCCGCACACAGTAGTTTATCATGGAGGGGATGGCCACAGCCCGGCAGCCGTCCCTTCCAGTGGCGAGATACGGCTGCAGCCTTGCGGCCGGGCCGTGACCGTCCCGTGTGAATGGACACAATAGTGTCCATTCACAACTAATGTGTGCGGCACGGCTCCCTGGCCGTGCGCGATTTCACCGTCTGGCAGGAGCCGGAGTGTGTGAAACCGGCCTTGCACAGTCAATATGCAAAATAGGATTAAACATCTTTTAAACCAGGCATGTCCAAAGTGTGGCCCTCCCGCTGTTGTGAAACTACACATCCCAGCATGCCCTGCCATAGTTTTAGCATTCCCTAATAGCAAAACTGTGGCAAGGCATGATGGGACTTGTAGTTTCACAACAGCTCCCTATAGATTGTAAGCTTGCAGCAGGGCCCTCCTACCTCCAAGTCTGTATGTTGTTACCCAGTTTGTTTTATCACTGTCTACTATTGTAAAGCGCAACGGAATCTGCTGCGCTATATAAGAACCTGTAAATAAATAAATAATAAACAGCTGGAGGGCCATAGTGTGGACATGCCTGTTTTAAACTGACTGCGACGCTAGTCACAAAACAATAACATAACAGTAAAATACCATTAATAAACAGAAAGACTCAGACACCGTGATTGCCAGTAATGGGTATTTATTTATTCTAATTAAATAGATTAGGAAATGTCTGGTGGCAAAGATGCCCATAACCTTCCACCATCTGAGGGGTGTCCCATGTATATACCATATAATATATACAATATAATCACACACTCGTTATTAACCATAATATGAATAAAGACTCGGAGACATGTATCTGGCAGAATAAAAGGTGGAATTTATTTAAAACACATCAGGATTATTTAAATATGTTTAATAAACTAAAGTTTGGTGCCAAAGGGGCCTATTCGGGAATCAGTGAGAAGAGTGGAGGGGTGAGCCAGAGGAGATGTTACCATGGCAACCAATCACACTTCTCCCCTCTCACTGCTTCATGAATAGCTCCCAAAGAAATTAAAACTTAAATGGATGATCTGCCAAAAAAAAAAAACTTTTGTTTAATTGAATGCCAATTAGTCGAATTAAGACAAGCTTCAGGGCCAATCAGAAGCAACATAAAGACACATGAGGGGAAAGAGGGTTGGGGGAGAGAAAGGATAACACAAGTAAAACTCGGCAAGAGGTGAACCCAAAACCCTGCTGAGGGACTGAGGAATTTGAATTGTTGCCAATTAGCCAAATTTCAATGAGCCAAATTAAGTCCGTCAGTTCAGGTAAAAAAGGTAAAATCCCTCAAGACTTCTGCTGACAACAGCAGCAAGTAGCTAATCCCCGAGTAGGGTAGACAGGGGGAGACAAGACAACAAGGACACGACCAGCTGTAACAGTACTTACGTCCTCCGATTTCCTCTAAAGATGACGCAGGAAAAGTCTGCTCAGGCATCGGGCGCGGCACAGGGGGCAGATGGTGTTAATGTCCAGCCACTGTGTCAGGCATGAGACGTGGAAAACATGCCTGCAGGATGTGACCGCCACTTCCTCTCCAATCCGAAACTGGGAGATGCAGATGGGGCAGGACTCTACAGCGCCTCCTTCTGTAAAGGTGCATCTCCTGTAGGATGGAAGGCGGGCAAGGATGACTGCTGGTCTTCGTGCTCCTGCCACTGCTGGTGCTCCTGAGGACGACACTGCTGCTGCTGGCGGTCCTCCTGATGTTGGGGCTGCTGCAGATGGTACGGCAGAAGATGGTCTGCGGCGCCCTGACCGTAGCCAGGAGGTGTTCAGATATGGCCCAGTTCCAGTTAACTGGGCCAATTCCCTCTGGCTCATGGTTGGTGGTAATTTGCACCAAAGGTGCACAAAAAAAGAAAAGAAAACACAGATGTTAATGTGCGCTGATCTCTCTGATCACTGATATCACCTGGAGTTCACTCGCTGTAACAGCTGGCTCTCTCTAGGGGGGGTCTTTTTTTCTTGCACTCACCTCTGCTCCTGCTCAAGAAATGACAGTGAGAGGCCAGCACACTGAGGTTTTCTACCTGGCATGTGGCATGCGGGCGGCAGTTGGAAATGGCAGTTGGTCTCTCTGCCCCTAACCCACATCATCTTCCCACTAATATTACACAGTAACACAGTTGGGGAATCAGTGGGAAGTGACATATTAGTGCTCAGGAGTCACCACACTGGGGCCCAGATGCAATAAGATTAAAAAGTGATAAAATGGAGAGTGATAAACAGCCATCCAATCAGCTCCTACCTGTCATGTCACTGACTGTGAGAAAATCTATATATCACAGACAGATTTTATATATATTTACACACACACACATATATATATATATATATATATATATATATTTACACACACACACATATATATATATATATATATATATATATATATATATATACATACATATATTTATATATGGATAATAGCCTGGCACTCTCCTTGTTAAAGGTCTCTGTGGTCCGGTGCTCTCTGTCCCTTTGGGGGGGAGATATATGCTGCAACGAATAGGCACTCTGGACACTTTCAACATTCAGTCAAAATAGAAAATAAGACACAGCTCACACTAGCTGCAGTTGTCAACGTTTCGGGTTACTACCCTTTATCAAGACAAAGGGTAGTAAGAGGTCTTGATAAAGGGTAGTAACCCGAAACGTTGACAACTGCAGCTAGTGTGAGCTGTGTCTTATTTTCTATTTTGACTGAATGTTGAAAGTGTCCAGAGTGCCTATTGGTTGCAGCATATATATATATATATATATATATATATATATATATATATATATACTGTATATATGTAACGGAAATGAGGCTGCACGTGCGGAATTGGAGTAAAGAAGGTGCAAAATTTATTGCAGATTGGTCCTACAGGTTTCGGGCTCCATTGCCCATCCTCAAGGATCAGTACAGTGCACAGATATAGATATATGTATATATATATATATTGGTACTTGTGGAGTATCACGGCTCCCACGACCTGTATCGTATGCAGATCGTATGCTAAAAATTGCATCGCATCGCATGGCATACGATGGCATACGATGCGATGCGATGTTTTACCGATTTTTGACCATTTTTGCTCAAAAATCGTATGCCATCGAATGGCATTGTATGCCATATGTAGTGGCATACGATGCGATACGATGTTTTACCGATTTTTGAGCATTTTAGCTAAAAAATCGTATGCGATTGCATCGGATGCCCCACTATCCACGTCGGCGTGGAGTTGAGAATAGAATAGTGTGGCGAGCGCCGCGAGCCACCGAGCCCGAAGCGTGGCGAGCGCAGCGAGCCCCGCGAGGGGACGTGGATACCTTCACAGCTATACGCATCCCCTCGCAGGCTTCACAGGTATCCGCGTCCCCTCGCGGGGCTCGCTGCGCTCGCCACGCTTCGGGCGCGGTGGCTCGCTGCGCTCGCCACACTATTCTATTCCCAACTCCACGCCGACGTGGATAGTGGGGGTATGAAAAGGTCGTAGGACTCGTACCGCCGCCCCTCGCGGGCTCGCTGTGCTCGCCACGCTTCGGGTTGACGTTGATAGTGGGGGTGGTGCACTATGAAAAATGGCATTTGGGGGCATTTCACTACTTTAATACACATTTCAATGCATTCTGATGCATTTCATTGCAGCATCGGATGCCATCATATGGCATCCGATGCAATCGCATACGATTTTTTAGCTAAAATGCTAAAAAATCGGTAAAACATCGTATCGCATCATATGCCATCGTATGCCACTACATATGGCATACGATGCCATGCGATGGCATACGATTTTTGAGCAAAAATGGTCAAAAATCGGTAAAACATCATATCGCATCGTATGCCATCGTATGCCACTACATATGGCATACGATGCCATGCGATGGCATACGATTTTTGAGCAAAAATGGTCAAAAATCGGTAAAACATCACATCGCATCGTATGCCATCGTATGCCACTATATATGGCATACGATGCCATACGATGGGAGCCGTGATACTCCACAAGTACCGTATTATCCAGGCAAGACGAGCATGCAGTAGCAAACTCTTTTTTTTTTTTTTTTTGTGTATTTACTAATCTCTTTGGTGTTCTGCTACGGTTAAAGGACTGGTATATTTATGCATTTGTTGGATGGGATGGGGATCGTGGGAATAATGATTTGAAAAACAGTTTGTACTGATGTGTCGGGGCTCCCACCGTGCTTGATGTGGTTATTTAGTAATAGTTCCCCAAGTGCAAGAAAAAGGGAGTAGTAGTAAATGGGGGGTTTGGCCTTAGGTATGCCTTATGGGGGAGGTTATACAGGGTGGGGGGAGGGTAAGGGGTATATGTTATTTGTTGTTCGTTTTTATGTTTGGTCTATTGGTGGAATTGTTACATTATTTTACGACTCTTATATGCCCGTTATATCACTTGCTCTGATATTGCTATATTACTATTATAATGTTGACCCCAGTGGTAATCCATATCTATAGTTAAAATTGTGACATGGAATGTCCGAGGGCTTAATGATAGGGTGAAGCGGGCCCTGGTGCTTAAGTATTGTAAATCTCTGGAGGCTGAAGTAATCTGTTTACAAGAGACGCATCTAACAAAAGAGAAGGGGCGTTCATTGAAACGACCTTGGATTTCTCAAATCTTCCAGGCTCCCTTTTCGTCAGCCTCCAGAGGAGTAGCAATATTGGTAAAGAAATCAGTGGTGTATGAACATATAGCGGATCAGATTGACCCGATGGGCCGTTTTGTTTTCTTGGAGGGTATATTGGGAACTATTAGAATCGTGATATTATCTGTCTATATCCCACCTCCCTTTGGGTTTGATATTATTAGAGCAGCCTTGGAGTTTATCACCGCAAGGCCGGATATTCCTTTTATTTGCCTGGGGGATTTTAATGCAGTTATGAACTATGGTCTTGACATTTGGAACCCTAGAAAAAGCACTCCTGTGGGAGAGAGTTCTCTTGCCAGATTTACTGCCAATTTAGGATGGCACGAGGTGTGGCGAGAGAAATTCCCTAGTCAGCATCAATATTCATGTTACTCCTCTTCCCACAATAATTTCTCACGTATAGATATGATTTTTACCTCTAGGATCCTAGTGAATAAAATATCCAAAATCGAGTACCATTCAAGGGGCATTTCGGATCATTCTCCAATGGTAATGGTCCTTGATTCAGAACTTACCCAGGGATTTCGATACTGGAAGCTTCAACCAATGTGGTTAACACAATTGGATAATACTAATGAACTCAAGGCAGAAATGGAGGGATTTTTCGGTTTCCATATCGAGTCGGCAAAATCGAACACTGTCTGGGAAACTTTTAAGGCGTTCCTGCGGGGCACTTTGATTAAAAACATAAAATATGCTAGAACTTTGTTACAGGAAAAAGCCGTAAATCTAGAAATTATAATGGTCGCACAAGAACAAATATATATTAGGGACCAGACAGATCTTGCAAAACAGGAGTGGTTGTTGGCACAATCTGCCTGGACCACACATTTACAAGACTTGGTTAGGCTCAGGTTATTGAAAGACTCGCATAAAAGGTACCTAAATGCAGACAGGGCTGGCAAACTGATGTCCTACATGGCAAAAACTGAGGATCCTACCAGGATAATTACTCAAATCATCTCACCCCAAGGGGAAATAGTTGGTGAAACCCCGAAAATCATGGAGGTGTTCGTGGACCACTACAGGGAAATCTATAGTTCTAAATTGACACCTGAGTTTGGTAACAGTTTGAACTACTTGGGGGCTGTTGATTTGCCTGCCCTGTCCTGTCAAGATAGGGAAGCTTTGGAATTACCATTTAAGTTGGGAGAGGTGGAAGGGGCGATAAGAAATATGGCATCTGGTAAAGCCTCGGGTATTGACGGATTACAAGCTGAATTATATAAGTTGTTTAGCGATACCTTGGCCAGTAGGCTTCTTTACTTTTTTCAGGGAATGGAAAGAGAGGGTCAACTCTCACAATCCATGACCGAGGCAGTTATTACAGTTATTCTTAAAAAGGGCAAAGACCCATTAAGGGCAGACTCTTATAGACCTATCTCGCTGCTTACGGTTGACGCCAAGGTATATGCATCAATTCTGGCTACAAGACTCAGTGGGGTAATTGACAAAATCGTCCATATAGACCAGACAGGATTCAGGAGAGGGAAATCAACTGCCATAAATGTTCGTAGAGTTTTTTCCTATTTACAGACAGGGAAAATTAGGGGCTTGGAGACTGTCTTGGCCTCTTTTGACACAAACAAGGCATTTGACTATCTGGAGTGGCCATATCTGAAGGTCACTCTCGAGGCATTCGGATTCGGACCTTGTTTTGTCAAAAGGGTTCTGTTGATTTATCAACAACCGTCTGCAAGGGTCACTATTAACGGCGCTGTCTCAGATTCATTTCCAATATATCGCGGTACAAGGCAGGGCTGCCCCCTCTCCCCAACGCTCTTTGCATTGGCCATAGAGCCATTGGCATGTAGGTTGAGAAATATTCTGGGCTTGAGCGGACTGGGGGGCGGGGGGAGTGGCCTTGTCTCGCTATACGCGGATGATTTACTTGTGGGAATGACGGATTATAAACATGATCTCCCAAAAGTATTGGAAACTCTTTATGAGTTTGCTCAATACTCGGGACTAACAATCAACAGTAGTAAATCCCACCTGTTGATCGATGCAGTGACCACTGAGATGAGGGACGAACTCCTTGGGGCCATAGATATACCTAAGGCTGAAAGGTTTGATTACCTGGGTGTAGTGATAACTAGAGATACATCTGAGTTTGTAAAATACAACATTGTACCAGTAATTGATTCCATTAGATCCAAATGCAAGAACTGGCTAAAACTGCCATTAACAGTTCTGGGAAGGGTAAACCTTGTAAAAATGATGGTTCTCCCAAAGCTTCTTTATCTCCTTCAACATTCCCCCGTATATGTCCCAGATAGGGTATTTAGGAAAATAAATGGGATAATAACCTCCTTTGTATGGAGAAATAAAAGCCCAAGGGTAAAATTAACTACACTGATGAGATCAAGAGATCTCGGAGGGCTCGCCCTCCCAAACTTCAAATGGTGTTATTTAGCAACGCAGTTGGTACATCTGTGAGATTGGGTTAAAGACCCATGTCAATCCGCAGAACTATCAAACTTATTTAATAAAACCATCCCGGGCTTTTCCCCATTACAAACAATCTTGATGAATACATGTCGCAAGAAATACCCCCCGATACTGAATCAAGCAATTAAAATTTGGAAATGGATTACTAGGGAAATAGGTTATATGGACACCGACCCTGAAACAAATCTCCTTTCCCTAAGTACCTTTAAAACACTTAAAAAACACCAGGGTATGTCAGCCTGGTCACACTTTGGAAAAACAAATCTGGGCCATGTAGTTGTGCAGGATGGGGTTAAGACATTTGCCCAGTTGCAGATTGAGTTCGAAATACCGAACAGTATGTTCTTCCGCTATTTGCAACTGAGAAGTGCAACCGAGGAATATTTGCTACTATCCTCCCGTAGCATAAAAGACCACCCTATTAAAATATTTCTTAGGAACATGGGTCCGTCTAAGGGAGTTTCCAAATGCTATAAGTATATCTCATCCCTAATCCCCAACACTGGCCTGCATGAATTTATGACAAAGTGGACTAGGGAAATCCCCGATATAACATCCGATGAGTGGGAGAATGCACTTGGTATACCCAACGTGGCCACTTCTTCATTTTGGACCCAGCAGATCCAATTTAATATATTGCATCGTACATACCTATCGCCAACCAGAATTAAGAGATTTGCAGGGGACAAAGTCGACTCCTGTCCTAAATGTAGGGAATTGGGGTGCGACTTTTGGCACTTGATATGGCAATGTAAATTCCTGCAAAAATTTTGGGATGGCATTAGGGGTGTAATGATCGATATTGGCATTCCCCGTAGTGAAATAGGTCTTAAGGCTCTATTACTGGGAGTATGGTCTAGATCAGGGCTGTCGGCAGATGAAAGGCAGCTTGCCATCTTCTCAGGCTCAATCGCCAAAACCTGTATTGCAAGATCTTGGATGGCAGCCAAAGCACCAAATAGTACAGAATGGGTCAATATAGTGAATCTTACTTTTGAGCACGAGAAAGAGGTTTTTCTTTCTAGAAATAATTTTGGGAAATTTCACTTAATTTGGGAGAAATGGTATTACTCCTCTTACTTCAAAAAGATTTCTGGATAATGATATATAGAATAAATTAGATAAACTTAAGTTAAATGTATTTCAAGATAAATATTTATATTAAAATAATGAAAGCACGAGTGGCATACTAGTAAATTAAACTAAGTATATTCACGCCGAGGTCGGCACTTAAAAAGCGGCACCCCTTTCCTTCAAAAAAATAAAAAAATAAAAAAATATATATATAAAAAAATAAATATATAAATAAATAATAAAAATAAAAATAAGAATAAAAAATGTTTGTCACCTATAGAAATTTTTAGTATAATAATTTCTAACTAAAAATAAGTCACGATAGCACGACAGGTGTAGTGGACAGATAAATTAACTAAATAATAAAAACTATGGTGCCTAAGTACGGTTCACTCGGATGTAGAACTATACTGCATGAATTGAGGATAGAGTTGGGAGGCCTATGGATCTGGGGGCATATCTGGGTATGGTAGAAACTGAACTTGGGACAGGGCATGGGTTATGGGGGGTAGGTGAGAGCGGCGGGATGGTCAATTTACCAATGGTTATATGTTTGTAAAGTGTTGTATGTCATATACATGTATGTGGAATGAACTGTCGATATATTTCAGAAGTTTTAATACCCGTCTATATCCAACCACATGTATGTGTAATGTTTTGTATATTTGTATGTCCGCAAATCTTAAAAAATCAAATAAAGAAATATGAAATGAAATCACAATGTATTTGGTAATATGACAACAAAATGATTCAAGGCATATGTGCTGCCCTAGTTAGGGTTTCTCAAGTTGAATCCACCATTTTGTATGGATGCTATATGATTTATTGAGTTCTTATGTATTTGTTATCCTTTGCTGCCATCTACTGGCCAATGTTATATTTACCTCTGTAAGTTAATGTAATTACCATATGTATGTGTCATGTGACCACTCCTGTTCTGTAAGCTCACTTCCAGTTCCTGTATCAGCCTCATGTGTAGCAGACATGTTTTCCTGAGCTGCAGAAAGGATTTTGCTTTGACCTCTATGTATCATCCCTCAAGGTATATCTGTGCATCATCTCAAGGTACAGCAATAAAATACCTAAAGCATTACCATTGTATCCTCCTCACTGGATCCTTACATGCAACTGGTGTGCTAGGGGAATTTAACATAGCGAGTTCACTATCTTCCACTGTTTGCATAAGGGTTGCCACTCACAACTATCAGAGACTTCCTTCACGTGCATCTGTGGCAGAATAGTCAAAGCAAACCTAAGTCTACAGCATCTGCATGTATACACATAGTCTGCAAGCAAGTGTAGAGCTGGCCACCATCTTATGAGAACACATGGCCCCAAGTGCTTCCTAACTCAGCTCTCCACCTATAAGTTAAAGCACAATTCTACCTTCAAGAGGCAGTTCTAAGAAAGTTATAACATGTCCACAAAAGGTTCTGTGAATTCCTCTGTGGCTGCACAAAAGCAAGTCCATCATGCCTCTGATAACTCAGATGCACAGGAAGCAGAGTTCAAGCTTACTGAAGGACAAGATGTACGCCCTAAACGTGCATTCAAACCTACACAAAAGATTAGAGAGACTTTTGAGACAACCAAAGACGAATTTAAGGACAATTTAGATGATTTATGGGAAAGAGTGGAATGCCACATAGCAGCTCTTCCACGCTTTAACAATGATGCAACAGAGTTGACCGCGGTTTTAAATCGCTTATCTACCGCCTATGAACGCTACCAGAGACTGTCCGCAAAATACATCACATTTCTGGGTAATTCTGATTTTGATGATGCCTCAGCAGAGCTAGCTGAGATAGAGACTCTACTCCAAAGAAATAATGCTTCAGTTCAAGATGCCAAAAATAAAGCAGAATTCCGCATCGCACACTTACAAGAAGTTAGGTCACATCGATCAACTTCAACCAAGCTTACATCCTCATCTGCCAGATCGTCTCGTTCCAGAAGGTCAGCTTTACATGAGAAGCTAATAGAAATCCGTGCAGATGCAGAAGAAGCTAGTGTAAGAAGTTCTTTTGCTAAGAAGGAAGCAGAGGTAAGAGAAAAAATGGCACGAATGAAGGCTGAGGCAAAGATCCTCCAAATGGAAAAGGAAGAAGCAGCTGCCTTAGCCAAACTGAAAGTCCTTGAACAAGCATTAGGCCAAGGTACTGATCTGAACCACTACATCCCAGGAGAAGTAGAAAACCCAGCAGACCGCACTGCTGATTATGTGCTAAAGCAACTAACACCTATACCTCCTGCTTACCATGAAGATTCAGCTCTCAAAACAGAAGCTTCTAAGTTGCGCATATCGATGCCACCCCCAATCTTCAATGCAGACATACCGACACAGCAACAGGTGATGCCACCTACCAATGACAAGGTAATTTCCAGCTACAAGCTAGCAGATTCCCCAGTAACTAAACCACAGCTTAATCCTTATGCTACATCATTTTGGCCTGACATATCTCAGCCTTATACGCCAGAGAACTTACATACCCCAGCGGCACCACAAGTTCATCCAGCAACAAGGAATGAGAGAACCGACATGTCTGACCTTGCCAGATACATGATACGCAGGGAGCTTATAAACACCAGTCTCTCAAAGTTTGATGACTCTGCTGAGAACTATAGAGCCTGGAAATCGACCTTTGAAGCTGTAATCCATGATCTTAACTTCACCGCCAAGGAAGAACTTGACCTGCTTGTCAACTGGTTAGGCCCAGAATCTGCAGAACGCATCAAGACATTAAGAGCAGTTCATACCGGCCACTCAGAGGAAGGTCTTGCTGCAGCATGGGAGAGACTTGAACAGACTTATGGCAGTTCTGAAGCTATAGAAAGTGCCTTATTCAAAAGACTTCAAGCCTTCCCAAAGATAACTAGCAAAGACAACCACAAGCTCCAGGATCTAAGCGACCTATTAAAAGAATTAGAACTAGCCAAGTTAGATCCTCGTCTGACAGGACTGAGTTACCTTGACACTGCTCATGGCGTGAATCCAGTGGTGTCCAAACTACCTTACGGCATGCAGGAAAAATGGGCAGACCAGGGTTCCAGGTACAAAAGAGAACACAAAGTGTCCTTTCCCCCTTTCTCTTACTTTTCCAGATTCATCAGTGACCAAGCTCAGAAGAAGAATGATCCCAGCTTTGACTTCACTGAACCTATTCCAGCAGCTTCACCGTCATCCTCAAGGTATGCTAACACTGCTACCAAACATAGAGATTTAAGGAGAACAGTATCTGTCAGAAAGACTAACGTCCCACTTACTGCGCCCTCCTACACCAAGCAAGATGCTCCTGCTCTTAAACAAAGGGACTCCAGTCGTGTGTGCCCTATCCACAAAAGGCCTCATCCACTAAAGGAATGTCGTGGGCTTAGGGCTAAGACTTTGCAAGAGTGCAGAGATACTTTAAGAGAGCTTGGAGTGTGTTACAAGTGTTGTGCCTCTTCAGACCACATTGCAAAAGACTGTAAAGCTACCGTCGAGTGCACCGAATGCAATAGCGATAGACATGTTACAGCCATGCATCCCACTCTACCTCCAGAGAACACACAACTTTCAACAGCGCCTAACCCCGTTGCAAAACATGGCGGGGAGCTACAACCTCAAGACTCAGCTACACCCACAGTTTCCTCATCATGCATGGAAGTATGTGGGGAAGAGAACAATCCCAAATGCTGTGCTAAGGTTTGTCTGGTCAAGGTCTATCCAGAAGGGCAATCTGAGAAAGCCACCAGAATGTACGCCATTATAGACGAACAGAGCAACAGGTCTAAATTCTTTGAGATCTTCGGTATAAAGGGACAAGCAATGCCGTATTCCATTGACACCTGCTCCGGTCATACAGAGACTTTCGGCAGAAGGGCCACTGGCTATGTTATCTCCTCAATCAAGGGGAATACCCACATACCCTTACCAACATTAATTGAATGTGACCAGATACCTGATGAAAGAGAAGAAATTCCTACTCCAGAAGCTGCACTTCATCATCCTCACCTAAAACACCTTGCTAAAGAAATTCCTCCGATGGACATGAATGCTGACATTCTACTACTACTGGGAAGAGACATTCTGAGGGCCCATAAGGTACGCCAATATTGCAATGGTCCAGATGACGCCCCATATGCACAAAGACTCGATTTAGGCTGGGTAATTGTGGGCGATGTGTGCCTGGGCAAGAGCCATAAACCTTCTCAAGTTAACTCGTTTAAAACTTATGTGCTCAAAAATGGTCGCACAACTCACTTCAAGCCATGCTCACATCACTATGAAGTGAGAGAAAAGTTCTCTGACCTCATCCAGGTGCCAGAAGTAATTCCTACACCTTATGATGACTTAGGAAGATCAGTGTTTTGCACAACGCAAGATGACAACAGAATAGCCTTGTCCATAGAAGACAAAGAGTTTATTAAGATAATGGACAGCGGATTCTGCAAGGATGAATCTAACCACTGGGTTGCACCTTTACCCTTTCGGAATGTTAGAACACGACTGCCAAACAACCGAGAACAGGCTTTATCCAGATTCATGTCATTGCAACGTACATTAAAAAGCAAGCCTGAAATGAAAGATCACTTTGTGACCTTTATGAATAAGATACTTCAAAATGACCATGCAGAGCTAGCTCCACCCTTGCAAGAGCATGAAGAATGCTGGTATCTTCCCTCCTTCGGAGTATATCACCCACGTAAACCCAATCAAATCAGGGTGGTATTCGATTCAAGTGCCAAGCATTGTGGCGTATCTCTAAATGACGTTCTCCTCACTGGTCCGAACCTAACCAACAATCTGGTAGGAGTGCTTATGAGATTCAGAAAAGAGCCAGTTGCCATTACCGCAGACATTGAACAAATGTTCTATTGTTTTATTGTACGACAAGATCACAGGAATTACCTTAGGTTTCTATGGCACCGAGACAATGATACCAGCCAGGAAATGGTTGAATACCGCATGAAGGTGCATGTGTTTGGCAACAGTCCTTCACCCGCAGTCGCTACATATGGTCTACATAGGACTGCCTCTGATGGCGAATCAGAGTTTGGAAAAGATGCCCGACACTTCATTGAAAGAGACTTCTACGTGGACGACGCACTCAAATCTTTACCTACAGCAGAAGAAGCTATAGATCTGCTTAAAAGAACACAAGGTATGCTTTCTAAGGCTCATCTAAGGTTACATAAAATTGCTTCCAATAGTGCTGCTGTCATGAAAGCTTTTCAACCCAGCGATTATGCCACAGAATTTAGAGACTTGGATCTCGGCGAAGGCAATCCACCAGTACAGAGAAGTCTGGGTTTGCAGTGGGACTTGTTGCATGATTCCTTCGGCTTTCAAGTAAGTTGTGCAGATAAGCCATTTACCAAGCGGGGAGTCCTCTCAGTGGTGAACAGCCTATATGATCCACTGGGATTTGTAGCACCCTTAACTGTACAAGGCAAATTTCTGTTAAGACAGCTCTCAGAGTCTATTGAGGACTGGGATGCTCCACTGCCTACAGACAAACAGCGAAGCTGGGAGTCTTGGAAGGAATCTCTACAAGCCTTAGATGGGATTCATGTACAACGATGTTACACTCCAACGTCTCTTGCCACAAGTCAGAGAAAGGAAATCCACATATTCTCAGATGCATCTACTGAAGCCATAGCAGCTGTCGCCTATTTGAAGGTAATAGACTCTTGTAATGAAACTCATTTTGGATTTCTATTTGGGAAGGCTAAGTTAGCTCCTAGGCCTGAACATATCATTCCTAGGCTCAAACTTTGTGCAACTGTACTGGCTGTAGAGATTGCAGACTTTATACAGCGAGAGTTGGATATTCACATAGATGATGTTCAGTTCTACACAGATAGCAAGGTCGTTCTGGGTTATATAAGCAACCAGACGAAACGCTTCTATGTTTATGTCAGTAACCGCATTGAAAGGATCAGAAAATCCTCTAAACCTGAACAATGGCACTATGTTCCAACACATCTCAATCCTGCAGATTGTGCCACCAGACCAGCGTCTTATAGTGCCTCTAAAAATTCTTCTTGGTTGACGGGCCCAGAGTTCTTGCAGAACCAGCCTGAAGAAACTCCCCTACAAGATGTCTTCAGTCTCCAAGATCCTGACATCGACCCAGAGATTCGTCCTGAAATAAGTACCCTTATTACAAGATCCAAAGAAACATTTGGTTTGGGCTGCCATCGCTTTGAATGCTTCTCCAGATGGCTAAATCTTGTACATGCCATCGCAAGGCTCACCCATGAGACTCTAACCACATGTTTGGCTGAAGTGACTGCTATTGTCAATTCAAGACCTCTTGTTCCTGTATCCACGGATCCAGAGACCCCTGTTATTCTCACTCCAGCAACTTTTCTCACTCAAAAACTTGGAACTGTTCCTAGTCCACCTGAAAACCTTTCATATCAGAAGAGGTGGAAACATGTTCAACATCTCGCCTACTGTTTCTGGAGCAGATGGAAAAGGGAATACCTTACTCTTCTTCAAGAACTTTGTTTAATTTGTTTTATCACTTGATACGTGCTTGAGAGACTTGTCCATTGGACCACTCCATATACACATTCCAGTATTGTTGTGTTTTGCATTCTTGTATTTTGTCTTTCAGGTCAGAACCATCGTTGATTATATCATGGACATTAATCCATAATGTCAAATGGTAAAGTGAAATCCTAGGATTTCAGACGGGGAGTGTGCTGCCCTAGTTAGGGTTTCTCAAGTTGAATCCACCATTTTGTATGGATGCTATATGATTTATTGAGTTCTTATGTATTTGTTATCCTTTGCTGCCATCTACTGGCCAATGTTATATTTACCTCTGTAAGTTAATGTAATTACCATATGTATGTGTCATGTGACCACTCCTGTTCTGTAAGCTCACTTCCAGTTCCTGTATCAGCCTCATGTGTAGCAGACATGTTTTCCTGAGCTGCAGAAAGGATTTTGCTTTGACCTCTATGTATCATCCCTCAAGATATATCTGTGCATCATCTCAAGGTACAGCAATAAAATACCTAAAGCATTACCATTGTATCCTCCTCACTGGATCCTTACATGCAACTGGTGTGCTAGGGGAATTTAACATAGCGAGTTCACTATCTTCCACTGTTTGCATAAGGGTTGCCACTCACAACTATCAGAGACTTCCTTCACGTGCATCTGTGGCAGAATAGCATATAAAATAAAACATAAGGAAACAAAATTTGTACTCTTTCAACAATGTATATTTCAATAACAAAACTGTGAACAAAATTATAAAGGGCCTTATTTTGGTTCATTCTTTCTGACAAAATCCTTCTTAGATGGACAAAACCATGTGCACTGCAGGGGGGCAGATGTAACATGTGCAGAGAGAATTAGATTTGGGTGAGTAATTTTGTTTCTGTGCAGGGAAAATACTGACTGCTTTATTTTTACACTGCAATATAGATCTCACTTTGAAGTAAAACCCCACCCAAATCTAATTCTCTCTGCACAAGTAACACCTGCCCCACCTGCAGTGCACATGGTTTTGCCCATCTAAGAAGGATTTTGTCAGAAAGAATGAACCAAAATAAGGTCCAAAGAGACTACAAAAGTCCTTCACTTAAGGTATTTTTTCAAAGAATCTGTGCAGTTTAAATTCAGCAGTAAAAACAAATGGCAGGTAACACACATACAAGAAATAAAAGCATTAGAGCTTACCTGTCCATGGGAAAGTCTAAGGTATAATATCTGTACCAACGCATTTCATCTTATGTGGAAGACTTCACACATTGTATATATATTTCTTTGCATTTACATTATCTTTTATAGTTATTCAAAAACTGCGTTTTCACTTCTTTTTCTTTATTTAATTTTAGCATATAAATGTTTTATAGACAGGATCTACTTTGCACAGCGCTGCATCGGGTTCCCTAGGCAACGGGGCCGCATGCAGGTGATGCAAGACTGAAATGGCCGGAAGCCTCTGCACAGCACGTGACGGCGTCCTGGGGGTCCCGGTGCACTTCACTCTGCACATGTATTTAAGGTATGTAAATATGATATGTGGTTGTATATATATTATCCTGATGACGAGTCACTATCAATTAAACCCGAAACGTTGATATCCAGTTATGGTGTGATATACTACATTATGATAAGTCCGCCGAGTGCCTGCTGGAGGATTGTATATAAGCAGCCAGCCAATCAGTTCAGAACTCCCATGTCACAGGCTGGGTTTAAAAAAATGGCAGATAGAATCAGGTTGGCTGGTTGTTTATCACTCTCCACATTATCACTCTTTGAAGCTTGATACATCTGGCCCTACGCAGGCATTGTGTCTAACACAGACTTAGGTCAGTATCTAATTACTTGCAATCATTGATCAATGGTAATTGTGTCATCAGGGGCTATCCAATTAGCCATCAACCCATGTCATCCATCCCCTCCAACCTCATTAACATCTCCCTCCATGCCTCCCTCACTTCCTCTGTTCCTCCTGGAATACCTGATCCATCTGTAATAAATTGTCTCCCTTTCTTGATCTTTTCATCTCAACTTCTTTCTCTCACAGAAACTTGACTTTTAACCTCTGATACAAGATTTTACCTGCAATCATTGATCGCTGGTAATTGTCTTATCAGTGGCAGGGCCGGCGCCACCACTAGGCAGCTGTAGGCATTTTCCTAGGGCGCCGGCCATTGGAGGGCGGCACTTTGGACGGAGCAGGTGTACCCCCCCCCCCATTCTGGAGTCAGGTGAGGAGGGAGCGGCCCTGGAGCACCCAGGAGTGGCGGCTGTGCAGGGATCCCACGATGCCGGGAGCATGATGGCGCCGGGAAACTGCAAATGGGTGAGTTGTATCACCTCCGGGGTAGTCCTGTCTGCCATCTGGCCAGCGGTGGTCTCCCCTCACACACCCCCCCCATGGATTGACCCAATGGCACATCACCCCCCGGTGTTGGTGACCCGGCAGTGCATCAACCCCCGGCGTTGGTGATCCGGCAGCGCATCCCCCGGTGTTGGTGACCCGGCAGCGCATCTCCCCCGGCATTGGGTGACCCAGCGGCACATTGCCCCCGGTGTTGGTGACCCAGTGGCACATCCCCCCGAGTGGGTGAGCGGCAGGGCTCCCCCCCTCCGCCTACGGTGCTGCAATGAGTAGCACCGGCCCTGATCAGGGGCTATCCAATTAGCCATCACCCCACATCATCCATCCCCTCCAACCTCATCCACATCTCCCTGCGTGCCTCCCTCACCTCCCCTGTTCGTCCTCGAATACCTGATCCATCTGTAATAAATTGTCTCCCTTTCTTGATCTTTTCATCTCAACTTCTGCGCTCTCCTATGAGTTTTTTTTCTCTCACCCATTCTACCAGGTCTTTCGACTGACCAGATGATGGTGTGGGTATCCTTTCCTCCATCTGCAACTTCTGAATCATATCACCTAACCCCTTTCTTTCTATTGCTTCAAATCCAGGTCTACTACTCACTTTGATAATTTTGTGGCGTTGCCCCCTCATTTCCTCTTGTCTGATCTCTTATCCTTGGTGACACCAACATTTCCATTGACACTGCTGCCTAGTTACAATAGTCCCCCCACTCACAGCCTTGGTAATATTCTCAACCTCACTCTTGTAACTGTTATGATTTCTTTTTTTCTTCTTTCCAGCTTTCAGTCCACCACTATCCACCACTATATTATCCTCACTCTCTCAACTGCCACTCAGTCCCCTGCTACAAAACCTCCTTCATTAAGTGAAATCACTGGGTCCTAGGTGGCTTCCTGTACCACCAATAATCTTGCCCTATTATAGAGCATACAGTATGATTTGTTGAATTGGAGATAGAAACACAGAAACATAGAATGTGATACAGATAAGAACCTCTTCACCATGTAGTTTGCAAATTTAAAATTTTTTTTTTTCCAACTGCAGCACTCTTTGTTGCTTAGGTCTGTGCATATCTATTCAGAATCAACTTTGGTGATGAGAAATAGGTTAATGGTTTTGCCTTTTATGCTGTATTAAGTTGATCATATTTAAATTGTTCTTTGTATGTATAAATGTATACATTTTTTAATTTATATAAAGCATGAACAATGTTTTAAATGTATGGATACAGAAAAAAAAAGGATTCAGCGCCAAGATAGGAACAACAGAGCAACACTGTGTGGGTATACGTTATAAAAATGGCAAACACAGCCCCCAAAATTTTCTGGGGTGTCAGCACAAATCTAAATGGAACACAGTGGTGGGCCGTCTAAGCACAGGAAAATATGGTTAAGGAATGTATTTAGATCTCGGCGACTGGTGTTTACTTATAGGAAAGAAACTATAAAAAGTGCATACAGAAATACAATTTATTAAAAAGAGGGGTATATAGCAAAGAGGGAAGGTTACATTAAAAAAAACCTTTGTAAAAGAAATCCCAGTTTATATCTATAAGCAGATTTCATGAATCACAGTAAATGTATAAGAACAATTTTCATATGCAGGATAAAAAGCTGAATGTATAAAAAAGTAGCGCTTAGCTTTGGATAAGAAGTGAGGTAGGTCTCAGAAGCTTCCCAACATGTTTCGTCATATGTGACTTCCTCAGGGGGGTGGGGACAAACTGGTAAGGGCTCATATTTAACAGGAAGGTAGTGTTACCTCACTTCCTGTTATCTCATTATCCAATTATGTTCCATACACGTATATACATAACAAATGGACCAAGTCTTTTTAATCTAGATTGCAGGGTGATGTTAATATAAGTCCATCCTTAAATTTTACTTCTGCTAATTTTAATAACCTAGCAGAACATCGCCCCAAGTTTGTAATAGTTTGGTGAGATGCGGCGCTGCGAGGCGCGACGTCACTTCCGCCCCATATCCGCCGGCATCCCCGTGCATCTGCGCATGCGCGCGTGGCGTTCCAGCTTTGGACAGCTCTGGCAGTGTCTCTGAGTTGCCGAGATGTCCTTCATCTATGTGGGCGGGTTAAAGCGATGACTCAGAAACGTGTATGTCACGCTGGGCTTGATAGGGGGAACATCTAGTGGTCATATGTGAAGTTTGATGCTTTTTCTTTTTATGCAGTCCAGATTGTAATAGGCAGAATGAAAAGAGAAGTGTGATTAGATACACACATAAATTTGAGGCATATAAATACGAATATACATACTATGCGTATACTGGAAAGTGTCCAGGATGTTTTATACATACTCCCACATTTAAGGAGCAATATTATGTGACATAAATAACGCAGTGTGTCGCTAAGTATAAATTACTGTATTTGCTGGCGTATAAGACTACTTTTTTCCCCTGAAAAACATGCCTCCAAGTGGGAGGGTCGTCTTATACGCCGGGTGCACTTATATAACAAACTCTATATTTTGAGTGGAAATGTTGGGGGGTCGTCTTATACGCCCAGTCGTCTTATACGCCGGCAAATACGGTATATCAACAATGAAGAAGACAAGTTAAATGCTTGGTTGCATAGGGAGAGGAATCAGCAGTACAAAGAAAGAAGTAATAATGCCACTGTATAGGTCATTGATACGACCTTATCTAGAGTACTGTGTTCAATTCTGGAGGCCATATCTATATCCAGAAGGATATAAATACAATAGAGACTGTACACAGATGGGAAACTAAAATTGTGCATGGCCTACATCACAAAATGTACCAGAGAAGACTAAAAGATCTTAATATGTATACTTTAGAGCAGAGAAGGGAAAGGGGGGACATGATAGAAACTTTCAAATATGTCAAGGGTTTTAACAAGGTACAGGTGGGAGACATTCTTCACAGGAAGAGGTGCATCAGAACATGAGGACATGCACTGAAAGTAGAGGGAGGAAAATTCGGGGGAAATTTGAGGAAAAATTACTTCACAGAAAGAGTAATGGATAAGTGGAATAGCCTCCCATCAGATTATGGTAGAGATAAATAGAGTAGAGCAATTTAAATTAGCTTGGGATAGGCATATTGATATCCTTACAAAGAAATAAGGATCAAATATGGTTTGAGGTAACATGTTTAAAAAAGGGGCAGACTAGATGGGCCAAGTGGTTCTAATCTGCCGTTAAATTCTATGTTTCTATGTAACTGAGCAGAATAGAACTTTGTTACTTTACTTGCAATGGTAGCTGGTTGAAGGTTCCCACTGCCACCCACAGCAGTAGATGTTGAAGGCAGCACTTGTCATTGACAAGCTGCAGACACCTCCACCTTCCTCAGTAGCTCCAAGGTTCTCCTCCACATCCCACTTGCCCTAGTACTCACATGTTCTAAAGAAAGCAGAAAGGGTACTTGTGTATTTGCTGGGCACTCAATTAGCATATGTATGCTCGCGTAGTGAAACCGCATCGCATGTCCCGTTTTTGTGCAGTGCGATGTGTGTTATGCGATGCGATCTCACTAGTTAATATGGTACTTGTATATTAGCACGGCGACCGCTACGCAGTTAGTGTAGATGTGCTGTCAGAATCTGCGTAGGCTGTGTAAATAGCGTAGTCAGTCAGAAGTACAGTTCCCACTCCCTGTCAGATTGAGTCAGAGCTGAAGAAGTGACAGGAATGGCTGCATCATTAAGAGGTGAAGGAGAAGTGACAGTAATGGCTGCAGAAAGTCTCACTATGTTCACCTTGCCAAAGTCAGAGGAGGAGGCGGTTGTGTTTTTCCAGCAGCACAGTGTGTTGCCAGTAACACAAAATTGTGTGAACGGGCACCCAATGCACTTATCTATCAAAGAGTTCATGTGGCGCTGCCATATCAAATCTTGCTGGAAAAAGGTGAGCCTCAGAGCGACACATTGGTTCCCGGGTGCCGCTTATCCTTCCTGATGCTTATCCACTTCATTAATTCCTGGGCAGAGGAGCTAACAACTATCACTTACTGTGAGCGACAACTGCAGTTGTCCAATAAAACATTAGTCCTCTATAACAATTTGATGCGGAAGGCCTGCACCGTCGACCTAATGACACAGCCCCAACGGCGTATTGGCGGTCCCGGTAAGATTGTCTAAGTAGATGAGAGCTTGTTTGTCCAAAGGAAAAGCAACATTGAACCATAAAGCCAGTACTCTGATGGCCGCCATAAATCAATTTATTGAACCGGGAACAACAATTTACTCGGATTGCTGGCGTGCCTATAATACGGAGCAGCTGGAGCAGGCAGGGTACCACCATGCTCGGGTGAATCATCGATTTCATTTTGTCGACCCAGAGACAGGTGTTCACAACCAGATCATTGACTGCCTTTGGGGGGTCATGTAAATGGCGCAACAAACGCCAAAGCTGCACCGCACACCAGCATTTACACTCCGACCTGCAGGTTTTTATCTGGCGGAAGACTCTGGGTGCTGATAATGCGTTTAACCGTAATATTTATGCACTTGCACTGCTTCCAAAGGCTAATGCAGACTGTGAAGAGTGACTATCTCATTCATTTATTTTTTCTTGATTAATTGATAGTATTCATTTGTTTATTCTTCTTGAATTATTATTGTAATTACTTAATGTTATATTTTATTCTTAATTATTAAGTAAATTCAAGTTAACAGTTTACACATGTCGTAATTACTGTCTCAGATGTATGATATGGCAGGTGTGAATGTGTTCCTAAAACACCCCCACTATCCACACCAAATTTGAGGCAAATGGTGGTTATACCCCCATAGTCCTGCAAATTAGCTATATTGTACAGCTGCCGAGGAGTTTGTGTCTATTCATGGAACGTTTTAGGTATATAACACTCCTTAATGCTGGTCGCTGGTTAGATAACTTAAGCCATTGATGACTGGGGAGGAGTAATAGGCAATCCTGTACATTTAGTGATGATAACCTGTATACTGTAGCTCCTATTAGTCTCTGTCTATGGAACAAGGCAGATTAAGGGGTCAGTTTACTTTCCTCCTTTCTCTGTGCTCTCTGATAAAGTACTGTCAGGGGTGTTCAAGAGATGCCAGGTCTGTCAGTCATATGGAAGCAATATCCAGTCAGGGTAATATGATGGTTTAGAGCTGCATAAAGGGGGTATTATCACTAGTATAACAGCCGAGGTGAATTGTAGGATCAGCTGTGCAGCACTGCTTTACAGGATACACCGTCCAGCGAGCATATAGACCAGGGCTGGGCAACACCGGCCCTCCAGATGTTGATAAACTACACATCTCAGCATGCCTTGCATCAGTTTCAGCATGGCCACATAGCAAAACTAATGCAAAGCATCCTGGGATGTGTAGTTCATTAACATCTGGAGGGCCGGTGTTGCCCAGCCCTGATAATGGGCGGTATTCAATGAGAATACCTGCGAGGTGCAGCGAATCCTTTTTTGGATTCGCTGCACATTCGCCACGTTCCGGAGCCTCACCGGCTCCGGTATTCAACGAGTCAGGGGCAGCGAGCCCCTGACTAGCGAATATGAGCTCCTGCGGCGAATGCCGCAGGGAGCATGAGGACGGTGGCAGGCAGAGAGATGGAAGTCTCTCTGCCTGCCCCAGAACGTTTGTGGGGGGAGGTGGGCTCCCCGGGTGCCAGGCAGCACAGGCTGCCCCCCGGGGGTGCCAGCAGGGGACCTATATTCACTACACCTGATCGTAACGATCGGGTGCAGTGAATATATGAATATGTAATGAGCGGCTCGGCTCCGGCGCCCCCTGCTGGCTGCTGTGTAAAAAAAAAATTTTTTTTAATTAAATATATATATTCATGTGCTTACAGCACATGAATAAAAGTAGCCTGCCCCTCCTCAGAATAAAATTCCTGATTTTTTGACACCAAATGTAAAAAACAAAACACTTTATTTTAAAAGTTCACATTCCACTTCTCCATCAAAAGATAGCGATTGCTACTCGGTGAATCATGGCGAGAAAAACCTTCAAATGTATTCGCCATGTGGTCATTGAATGGGGTGATTCACCATTTTAGTCCAAAATTCGCCAAACAGCACAAATTTGCCATAAAAACATGGCGAATCAGGCTCATTGAATACCGCCCATAGACTGCGTCTGACTCCTAATACACACTGCTGTATACACTGTCCAGCGGGGAAACGGTCATCTGTCAGACCACACTTAGGTCGACAGTCATTAGGTCGACCCCGGAAGGTTGACTGGCCCCAAGGTCGACAGGGTTAAAGGTCGACATGGGTCAAGGTCGACATGGGCCAAGGTCGACAGTCATTAGGTCGACATGAATTTTTCACTGTTTTTTGAGCTGACATGTGCCAACAGGCGGTATTTCATGCCCTACCATCCACTAGGGCGTGGTGGGAGAATAAAATAGTGTGCCGAGCGTAGCAAGGCACCGTGCCCGAAGCATTGCGAGTGAAGCGAGCGATGCGAGGGGCTGCGGTTCAACTCCAACTGTGTCCATGTCGACTGTGTCGACATCCGGGTAAAAAAAAACAGTGAAAAACTCATGTCGACCTAATGAATGTCGACCTAAACCCATGTCGACCTTAAGTCAGGTCGACCTTGACCCATGTCAACCTTTAACCCTGTCGACCTTGGGGCCAGTCGACCTTCCGGGGTTGACCTAATGACTGTAGACCTAAAGGAGCCCACACACGCACCGTTCCCGGTTTGCGTTGTGGGCTTAACTAGCACACATAGCATCGCATCGTATGCCTTGTGCATGCGATGTGCATGCGATGCGATGCTATGCTAGAAAAAGCTAGTACAAAAAGTATGTGCAGCACATACTTTTTGTACTGTGCGATGAGGTGCCGCGGGAGCGCGCACCCCATCGCATAGCATCGCACAGCCGGCATCGGTGCGTGTGTGGGCTCCATTAGTCTGTTTTGACAGATGTACCGATTCCGTCCAGCGAGCATATAAACTGTGCCTAACTCCTTATACACACTGCTGTATACACTGTCCAACAAGCATATAGGCTGTACCTGTCTCCGTCTCCCTGAGGTAGTTCAGTTAGTGAGGGGAGTCCTGTGACAGGGTGCTGCTCTACGTGGTAATTGGGGAGTCATGTGACAGGGTGCTGCTCTACGTGGTAATTAGGAGTCACTATAGACAGAAGGGATGACTTCGTCTTGTTGATGGAAGGAAACAGCGCTTTGGACTGCTGATAACAACTTACCCAATGTGATTTGTGGTGAGGATTACCTTAATGTCCTTTTGTTACCTCAGGATATTCCCTCAGCTACACTGATAGTATCTTGTTTGTCTTACTACCTCAGTCACCGTATACTGGTCCTGATAAAGAATTCTGGACTCGTCAGCTGCTGCGATCAGGCAGGGAAAGGTGCAGAGCAGGACCGCCTAATCAGCTGGATACAGGTCACTGCCTCCCTTTCACCAGGCTGTTTTACTTCCACACAGAATGGTTCCTTAGCTATATTCTCTCCTTTCTCTAGTGCCAGTCACAATCAGGGCTGCCTTCACTGCACACAGTAGCCTGTCAGTCCCTCGCTATGCTGCTCTGAGCAGTTTCTCTCAGGACTTCTGCCAAAGGTCACACGCTGACCCCTCTGACTGACTTTCTGCTGAGGGGAGGGGCTAAGGCTCAGATGTTTGCCGCCCAGCACTCACTCCATCAGGGAGCCTTGAAAAAGCACACAGTCCAAGATTCCATCTCTGCCCATGGTGCATAGGCTCCTAACAAGCCTTTTATGTTATTAATTGAAGCACCAACCAGTCACATAGTGTCCCTTTTTAACAGGAAAATACCTATAACAATTATTAAACAATTTAAATATTCCTGTATCCACCACTATGTGAATACCTCCTATGCCATATTTACATATAATTTATATATTTTCAGAATAAATGCAATTAACTGGTTACACTTGGTAAAGTGCTGGGAAATGGTACTTACAGTATGATTCAATGTAACTATGGGGTAGATTTATTACTCGGCGATCAGGGGAATCTGCGCTATCCCCGTGCGTTATAGCAGGAGATAGCGCTTCCCCTGATCTATCACACCCGCCGAGCGTTTACTCTAACGCTGGCGGTGTGGGGCAGGAGGCATAGCGCAGGGGTGATATTTTGCACTGCGCCCCTGCCTCCTGCCAGATTTATGGACGATCAGCATCGCTGACCGTTCCGCCGCCTGCAGCTGTCGACTTCGCCAGCTGCAGGCGGCGATGCCCTATACCTAACAGCAGGGACAGCGCTGTCCCTGCTTCTGGCGCTGAGCTGCACTGGGATCTCGCGAGACTAGCGAGATCCCGCGCATGCGCAGTCAGCCGGCCGGAGGGGGGGGGGGAGGAGACGGCGCATCAGTAATAACTGATGCGCTGTCTCCAGGAGGGACATCGCCGGAGGGGGGAGTTAGCGTTCCCCCACTCCGGCGGCAAGATCTTAATAGATCTTGTCGGTGTCCCCTCCTGCTTCGCCTCGCTAATGAGGCGAAGCAGGAACTGTTATAGCGGCGCGATAGGCGCCGCTATAATAAATCTACCCCTATGTATCTCTCATTCCTTTTCCCCCAAAAATGTAACAGTGTAATGTGGGCTAGGGGAAATGAGGGCGATTGCTAGACTAATGAGGGAGAGAGGGAGATTGCTGCTATTTCAGGGAAGACTAGGCAACTATGCATGTGTCTCATATAAATTAAGTTAGCAGTGTACTCTATACAGGTGGCTCTATCTTTATGCTCTGCGCTAAATGAGCACCAATATATGCTGCAATAATTTTGTATCTATGTCATTTCTTTATGTCTTTCTGGATGTGCGCTGTCTAAACTACCTACGCCATTGCCTTAAAAGTTAGAACTGTCAGCCTGTGTAGAATATTTCTTACTGGTGCAATTACTTTTTCTAGCAAAAAAAAAAAAAATTGCTTGTGTACCACATTACATTTATTATTACTCCACGTTTTCTGACCATTTTTTGGTCAGATATATATTAAAGTGTACATTACTGTTACAAATATCCTGGCCGCATATTGTATTCTTCCGACTACCCATAGGTCAGCTATATGTCAAGATTGTACATAATTGTTGCTCTTTATACAAAACCCTGGCCACACACCAGGCAATTCTGACTACCTCTAAGTCAGATATCTGTGTGAACATATATAATTGTTGGACACCGCCATTGTTAAGGATTTACTATTTATTTGACTGCATACTCTTTGTTCAGATAAATATTATCCCTTATCAAACTATCCCTACAGCATGGAGTGGCGATCAGTGAAACTAATACTGACACCAGCTATACTGCTCCCGGAGTGGAGATAAGGGTACAATTTCTCATTTCTTGAGACCAAGTCCTGAGACTTTCTAATTTCCAATTTCTGGTTGGCTTAATCTGTGACCATTATCACTCTCATCTGCCATTTGACATCTGGGATTGATGGTGGACAGCAGAAGAGGGGTCACTGATATCCATCTCTCTGTATCTACCATTCTAAACTTTCTGTGACTCTCTCATTTGTCTCAGTGAGCCTGATCCTCCTGCAATGCATAAAGCAACAGGGTGATCTAGTTTTTGCTGAACAAAAAGCAGAAGCACATCTTGGCTTCCCACCAAAAGACACTGTGGTACTCTCATCCGTGTTAAATACAGCCATACATCACTGGTCCGCCTGAATCCCATCCCGCACTCAGCAGCTAAGCAGTGATTGGACCGGCTAGTACCTCTTTGGGAGACCATTTGGTAATACCAGTTGCTGTAGTTGAACTTGGACAGCAGATACACCTCTGTCTGATTAAGGGAGTCCTCTATTCTTTTACCATTACTTTGTACCGGGAACAATATTAACACCAGCAGCAAGGGACAAGTGTCATGCGTCTTTGATTCTCTTTGCTCCGGTCATTACATACCCATTGAAATATGATGTATCTATATATATATTGTTTCATTGCCAAGGGAGCATAAACTCAATTTGCCTTTGTTATTTTCGCCACAATTGTCTTGACAAACACAAGATGTCTTATGAAGTGTAATTTTTTTTTGTTTAATCCAATACGTACATTTGTTTTAGCATCAATTTTCCATTAAAAGTTATGTATTAATTTTTACAATCAATTTCAGTAAAGTGTGCCCCAAAAAGCTTTTTTGTTCTTCCTTCTTCTGTCACATTGGCCCTTATTCTGATCGGTGCGGCCGGATCCGAATATGCGGCCAGGAACGTGCGTGCGAAACCCCGCCTTCCATACGGATCGCCAACTCTGTCCGTACGCGGTAAGAAGCTGGCCGAACGGACCGCACGTGTATTTTTCATGGAATACGCCTCCTCCATCTCAGGGAACCTCCCCCATCATTCGATTTGGGATTTGGCCGTACGCCCCGCTCGCACATGCGCAGAGACGCCACTGCACATGCGCAGACACAAAACATCAGCGGCACGAACGCACGCGGATATTACCGCACCAACCAGAATAAGGGCCATTGTGACTTGTTTCATTGTCAGTGACAAATATTAGAAAGAAGCAGTAGATTTTTATAAGAAACTGTTCTGAGTGAAAAGCGTCACTAGATGGCACACTTACACCAGCTAATTACAGCATGTAGCTGAATGTGTCATATACAGCTAGTGTAAATAATAATTTGTTTGTGAAAAATGCTGTATGATAAACAGGAGCTTAGGGAAGAACTATGATAGGTAGAAAACAGATCATAATTATAACTGCTAATTACATTAACATTTTGGTCAAGTTGAATACATGAAAATTACAAATAATAAACAGTTGTCACTAAGGGGGTTATTCTAGTTGATTCGCAAAGTTGCAAAATTTCCTTGCGAGTCCACTATACCCTGCCTTGTGAATGGCTGGTTGGTGCCACCCATTCGCAGAGGCGACTCACTTGCAGGGGCTTGCTTACATCAACATCTGTTCGCAATGCAGGGGGAACCTCCCACATCTTTCGCTGGTCGACGACCATCAAAAGATGTGGAAAGTGCATGCATATGTAAGGTTGCTCTGTGCAACCTTACATACAGATGTAGCGGGATTAATCTTTGCAGGGGATGGCGATGGCGTCGCCATCCCCTGTCCCCGCCGCCATCTGTGTGTCCCCTTCCGACGGTGCTGCCCTCGGTCGCCCGGTGCCCACACAGCGGGCGACCGCACCCCCCGCAGCCTCCCCGGGTCCCCCCAGCCCCCCTCGAGCAGGAGGCGGACAGTATTGCGTCCGCCTCGCCGCTCGGCCGCCCGGATACTGAGACGCGCGTGCGTGGGGGACGCACGCGCGTCTCAGTCAGATGGAGCCGCCGTGTTGCTGGCGGATCGCCAGCAAGAATAAGGCCCGCTCCATCTGTATGTGTGCACGCTGGGAAGGAAAAGGGCGAGCAGCTGGCATCCTAAGATGTCCACATCATGGCCTCATTAGCATGGGAATGCAGAGCGTTCTCATGGGAACACCCATGAAACGCTGGGCATTCCCCTATGCTAATGAGACTGCCTGCTGCCCCACACTCTGTTCACCGTGGGTGCATGCACCCTGTGCATGCACATGCACTGAAATGCACATGTGCATGTGAGGTACAAAAAAATCAGTCCCCATGCGAACGCAGCCTTGCTGCGAACAGACCGGAATAAGGGACTAAGGGGCAGATGTATTAAGCTTTAACAAGATATAAATCCAAGGGTTATAAGGAGAGATAAACGTCCAGCCAATCACCTGCTAACTGCCATGTTACAGGCTGTGTTTGAAAAAAGTCAGTAAGGAGCTGATTGGCTGGACGTTTATCTCTCCTTATCACCCTTGCATTTATCTCTTGTTAAGGCTTAATACATCTGCCCCTAAATATGATAAGAGAGCTTTAAAGTAACTGTGCTGAATAACAAGCACCATTAGGGGGCACACTTATACCAGCTAATTACAATAATATATATATATACAGTTGTGCTCCTACGTTTACATACCCTAGCACAGGGGTCCTCAAACTATTTGCTCTGGGACCCCAACAAACAATAAAAATAATTATGGGACCCAGACAGTTATTGCAGAAGGTCATCACATAACATGTGTAGTCAGCAGACAGACCATACATGGCAGCATTGTGGAGGAGCTCAATGATTTTTCAGACTCCTTGAATCACTGACTGAGATTAGAAAAAATTAGAAAAGATTAGAAAAGTCATCAGCTTTGCTGGGCAGCAACATGTCGCGACCCCATGCTGAGAACTTTCGGGTCAGGACCCACAGTTTGAGAACCGCTGCCCTAGCAGAATTTGTGATTTTCTGGCCATTTGTCAGAGAATATGAATGATAACTCACAAACTTTTCTTTCCCTCATGGTTAGTGGTTGGGTGAAGCCATTTATTGTCAAACAACTGTGTTTACTCTTTTTAAATCATAATGACAACAGAAACTACCCAAATGACCCTGATCAAAAGTTTACATACCCCAGTTCTAAATATCGTGTATTGCCCCTTTAACATCAATGACAGCTTGAAGTCATTTGTGGTAGTTGTGGATGAGGCTCTTTATTTTCTTAGATGGTAAAGCTGCTCATTCTTCTTGGCAAAAAGCCTACAGTTCCTGTAAATTCTTGGGCTGTCTTGCATGAATTGCACATTTGAGATCTCCACAGAGTGGCTCAATGATATTGAGGTCAGGAGACTGAGATGGCCACTACAGAACCTTCACTTTATTCTGCTGTAGGCAATGACAGGTCAACTTGGCCTTGGAGTTTTGGATTATTGTCATGCTGGAACGTCCAAGTACATCCATCCTATGCACAACTTCCGGGCTGATGAGTGCAAATGATCCTCCAGTATTTTTTTTATAACATGCTGCATTTATCTTGCCATCAATTTTGACCAAGTTTCCAGTGCCTTTGTAGCTCACACATCCCCAAAACATCAGCGATCCACCTCAGTGTCTCACAGTAGGAATAGTATACCTTTCATCAACATCCAAATGTAACGTTTATGGTTATGGCCAAAAAGTAAAATTTTGGTCTCATCACTCCAAATTACTTTGTTCCAGAAGTTTTGAGGCTTGTCTCTGTGCTGTTTGGAGTATTGTAAGTGGGATGCTTTGTGGCAGTTGCGTAGTAATGGCTTTCTTCTGGCGACTTGACCATGCAGCCCATTTTTCTTGAAATGCCTCCTTATTGTGCATCTTGAAACAACCACACCACTTTTTTTCAGAGAGTCCTGTATTTCAGCTGAAGTTATTTGTAGATTTTTCTTTGCATTCCCAACAATTTTCCTGGCAGTTGTGGCTGAAATTTTTGATGGTCTACCTGAACGTGATTTGGTAATTGGTAATTAGAGTTTGAACACTGCTGATTGGCATTTAGAGTTACTTAGATTTATTTTTATCCCTTTCCTGTTTTATACAGTTCAATTACCTTTTCCCGCAGATCCTTTGACAATTCTTATGCTTTCCCCATGAATCAGAATTCAGACACTTCAGTGCAGCACTGGATGAAAGATGCAAGGGTCTTTCAGCAGACCAGAAACTCACAGACCATTTATACACACACACTGATTACAAGCAAACAGATCACAGGTGAGGATGGTTACCTTTAGTAGCCATTCAAACCCATTTGTAGCAACTTGTGTGCATGAGGATGGTTACCTTTAGTAGCCATTCAAACCCATTTGTGTCAACTTGTGTGCATGTTATGAGGCCAAAATCTCCAGGGTATGTAAACTTTTGTTCTGGGTCATTTGGGTAGTGTCATGATTTAAAAAGAGTAAACACAGTTGTTTGACAATAAATGGCTTCACCCAACCACTAACCATGAGTGAAAGAAAAGTTTGTGAGTTATCATTCTATTCTCTGAAAAATAGGCAGAACATCAAAAATTCTGCTAGGGTATGTAAACTTATGAGCACAACTGTATACTATAACCACCAAAAATGACAGAGATTCAAACAGGTATGTTAAGACGACAACAGAAATTCTAAGCATCTTTAGTTTTGTTTGCCATATTAAACTGTAATTGCTGTATATTGTGAATATCAAGGCACAATTCAGTGGCTTTTCAGTTTTATTGTCAGATCTGGCTGGTTGGGACAAAAACCTGGTAACATCTGAATGACAGTTTGTCAGTTTTCCAGCATTTCAACGCAAATGGTCAACTATCATTTGCTCTCATCCATTACCAAAGTGGCTGTAAAAGAAATTAGATTTAGAATAGAATGAATGTGACCGCAAACTGCAAAAATGGTGAGGGAAGATCATTTTTAGAGATACAAAGTTGTGGAGGAAAATTGGTGTTAGTAAAGATGAGATGGCTTGTAAGCAGGAGAACACAGGCACCATCAGGCAGTGGAATAGCTGAGAGGTCACTTAGGGCCTTATTTTGGTTCATTCTTTCTGACAAAATCCTTCTTAGATGGACAAAACCATGTGCACTGCAGGGGGGGCAGATGTAACATGTGCAGAGAGAATTAGATTTGGGTGAGTAATTTTGTTTCTGTGCAGGGAAAATACTGACTGCTTTATTTTTACACTGCAATATAGATCTCACTTTGAAGTAAAACCCCACCCAAATCTAATTCTCTCTGCACATGTTACACCTGCCCCACCTGCAGTGCACATGGTTTTGCCCATCTAAGAAGGATTTTGTCAGAAAGAATGAACCAAAATAAGGCCCTTAGTCTTTTTCAATAATAAGATAATATAAGAGAAACATGGCTCACACAATCAGGCAGTGCCTCCCCTGCAGCCCTATCACATGGTGGTCACCACTTTACCCACACCTCCAGGCCTGGTAACCGTAAAAGAGGTGGGGATGGAATATTACTATCCCAATCCTTCTCATACACCGTTCTAGCACAGGGTAGATCACTCACATTCACAGCATTTGAAGTACATTCTATCAAGACTTACACTCCTTTTTTACTGCGTATTGCAGCTGTTTATCATCCACCTGGGCAACCCTTACAATATTTGAAAAAAATACTGCCGGGCTTCACTTCCAATTCTGTGACATCTCCAACATCATCATGGGTGACAACAATATCGCTATTAATAGTCTGCTACTCATGCCTCCTCTAACCTCTTCTGTCGGCATCTCCCAATGGACTGACTTCTCTACTTATCAGGGCGGCCACTGCCTTGATCTTGTGTTCACCAAACTATGCCATTTCTGGTAAACATCCTAGCATCTGATGTGTGACCTTATGCATGTATACAGTTTCACATTTCAACACTTACTTATATAAACCTGAAATAACGACTCGGAGACTTAGGTTTGGCAGAAATTGTTAGATGAATTTATTTAAAACACTTTAAGCTAATTGATTGTATTAAAATTCCTTAATTAATGGTGGCCCAGAAAGAACGGCTGGTGATCTAAGCTCCACCCCACGACTGACATATGCAATGACGTATTCCCTAAACAACAAGCGGTATGGCTCCACCTATTCCATTGACTGCCCACCCGACCGGGTGGTGTTGCTGTCCCCGAGCAGGTGATCCAGCGCAGGCCTATAGTTAATGAAAACAACTGATGTGATGTATAATCATCTCTTAATGAAGACCTAAATCAATTAATCTGCCATTCTTTTCCACCAAAGCGGGGGTCCTGGTCCCAGGAAACCCCCGCCCCACCACCAGCCTAAAGCACTGAAGATACACCAAGGAACAGATCCTCCAAGAACATAAACAGTCTTTAACCAGATGGACCCCATCAGGCTGGAAGAGATGGTGGCACTGATACCTAATTCGGTCATGCTGGGCGACCGCCCCTCCAGCAGCTATGAGCCACCGTGACAAGGCTGCATTAAGCTTCTTCCTAGCCTTGTCTATTGCTCTACCATCTGTTGCAGACCAAATTATGGTGCAGGTAGGCCATGCTGCGTAAATGGCCCCCCAAGATCTGTGCCCGCAGCTCCAGTTGGGACATCTTCCCCAAGTCGATGCCTCCTAAGTGAATCACCAGGATATAGGGCAACCCATACAAACGCATGTTCACCATCAGGAACGCCTTAAGCCCACGCCATGACATGCCCCAGATACCTATCCACCTCACCAGGCGTGAGCCAGCGAATACGGGTCCGCTCCCTGACGTTACCAGCTTTGCGGCCCAATATACAAAAGAGTGACCTACCATCCATACCCTGCGGCTATCGCTTGCCACACCTATAGAGGAAGGAAATGTGTGAGAGGATCTTAGTATCGATTTGTAAAGAAATGCTTGCCTATTTAGGAGAATCTGCCAAAGAAAGAAAAATTTTGCCACCCAATTTTGATTGCATAGAATTTGGTAAAGTACCGATAGGACGCCCATTACTGACACAAAGGGGGAGGGGTTCTGGGGAACGGGGTTTACTCGGCCGGAGGACAAAAACGTCTGGACCTGCTGAGGTACTATTGACTAATCGAATTGATAGAATTGAATTCAGTCCGTCAGTTCAGGTAAAAAAGCGTGAAATCTCCGGACGCTCTGCCCAACAACAGAGCGCAGTTAATCCCCGAGTAGGATGACCATTACTCCAGCATACAACTGACAGACAAACATCCAACAAATCGCTAGCGCAATCAGGTTGCACTGCCCTCAGGGCAGGAGATGGCGGCGGATGTGCTTTTTGAAAACTCTGGCCGATCGGCCCAACAACGGAGCGTAGCAAATCCCTAAGTGGGATAACCATTACTCAAGCATGCAACCAGACAAACAGGGAATGTCCGCTGCATAGCGCAATGTCGCTGCTCTGGTCCTGCCTGAACTGCACTAGCGCCAAAGAAAAGGCCACCTAAGCGTCTGCCTACACCTGCCCTGCCCTTAGTCAAAGCGTTCATACTCCGCCCCCTACCGGGCAATGTGCCCTGGGCATAGCCGGAGCTACTGAGAGACGCGCTCTCCCCTTCTGGCCAGCCTGACCACCTGGTAAACCTAGAAGGGGGGCAGGGAACCCCAACAGTGTCATCCTCCACCTGGTAACCTAGAAGGGGGCAGGGGACCCCAACAGCGTCATCCTCGGGAGCAAGCTTGCAACCTCCTGCCACTGCACCCTTGACATTGCATCAGCGACTTCGTTCTCAACCCATGAACGCGGTGGGTGCAAAAGGGGATGTAAACACTTAATCATTGCAGGGGAAGCTGCGCCAACCAGAGCCCACCGTGCGGGACCTTCTGATTGTAAATGTTTTGGCCCATGTTGCAGTTACCTCCCAAGCAATGGCCATGGCTCCCTGATCTGTGAGCTTTTAAATTAAGCCTTATTCCGTTTTGAAAGAAAGGGCCATGACATTTAGCTGTAATTGCCTTGCATGCCTGCGACTTTCTCTCAAGCCTCGCGGACCGCTGTGTAGTCGTACTAGACCACCCTTGGCCGATACTGCATCTTTCTTTTCCAGTGACATGCAGCCCTCCTGCTCTTATTTCTGTGTCCCTGCTTGCTCACCTACCTACTGACATACCTGACTGGCTGTGCTCTTGGGAGCCGTGGCCTTGATACTTACTCCCCGCCCCCCTCATCGGAAGAGTGGCTGGCGTGAGATCCAGCAGAGGAAGAAAAACCCAGAAAGGACCCCATCTCCCCACTGGAAGGCCCCTCACCTGCATGCTCTGACTCGGCTGTCCACGACTCATCAACATCCTTGTCCCACTTGGCTCTGATTTCCACCTCCTTCTCCGTTTCCCTGAGCAATAAGTCATCTGTGGAGACATGTGACTGGGCCCTGTTCTACTGCCCTTGCTGCGCAGATGCTAGCATTAACCCACCTGCCTGGTGTACGCCTCCTGAGCCCCAGTTCCCTAATGCTGGAGTTCTGTTAATTCGACCAGGTCAATCAGCCTATGCCTTTCACTACTACTTACGAATCTCCCCCTACAGCCTTCGATCTCTACTGGGATAGAATCCAGCAACTGTGGTGGTGACCCCAAGGCATAGAAGTAGCCTGGCATGTCGGCCCTTTTGTCTGTGTCAACCCACGGCCAGTTGACCCGCAGTTTTTGGCTGGTTAAATGTTAAGTTAGCCTGTGTGAACTATGTATGTGAAGTACTTTTATTGATTACCCATGTGAGAAAGGGGGTTATCAAGTTGATAATATGAACTTGCAACGTATTGCCATATCTGACATACTGTATTCTTCCGCAAAGGCTAGTGAATAACGGGCTAAAGGGTGCTATAATCCCAATGTATTTATTCCTGCCATTGCTGCTATTTAATTGTTAGAAGTGATTTATATTGTTGCCATATTACGTAGTGTGTTGCATGAAACATTTTACACCTAGATTGCTGCACTGGCTCTAAAAATCTATATTTCCTTCCGCATGGGCGCATACACTTACGTAAACTCAATTTGTTGTTAGCAGCCAATGAAATTACAAGTATGAGTGTCAGGACCACCATTAGTAATGTTGGGGCCCGGGACTGACCTTCAGCCCGGGCCCCCAGCGGCACCCCCCCTCACGGCGGCACCCAGCCTCCCCCTCCCCAATTACTATTACTTACCAGCGGTGGCGGCGGCGCAGCATCTTCTCTCTCTGGGACTCGGGGCTCGGAGCACTCACTGCACAGTGCAGCCCGCAGAGCGCCAAGCCCCTCTGTATCTTAGGTGTGAAATATTATAATTGGGACTATTCATTATTACTGAAATGCTAGAGGTTTTGCGCAGGGGACCCCTCTTTACTTATGTTGCAGCTCGCGACCCTTTCTGGAAGCCATTATTTTAATTTGAATGGCCCCTTTTAATCCAGGTCTGCGTCTGACAGACAGCCCCAGTGTGCAGTAAATGTTAGAAGGGAATATCTGAGAAGGAACATAGGGCCTTATTCTAGTTCACTCTTTCTGACAAAATCCTTCTTAGATGGACAAAACCATGTGCACTGCAGGGGGGCAGATGTAACAGTGCAGAGAGAATTAGATTTGGGTGGGGTTTTACTTCAAAGTGAGATCTATATTGCAGTGTAAAAATAAAGCAGCCAGTATTTACCCTGCATAGAAACAAAATAACTCACCCAAATCTAATTCTCTCTGTACATTTTACATCTGCCCCCCTGCAGTGCACATGGTTTTGTCCATCTAAGAAGGATTTTGTCAGAAAGAGTGAACTAGAATAAGGCCCATAGTTATGTCCATACACATACCTGCTGTGTTCTGCAGCCAAACATGCCATCATTTTTGCCCTCGCTATTAATGATTGTAGATTTGAGAAACAGATGACAGGTCTTCCAACCTAGGATATAGCTAAACCAACCTTTAAGACTATTGCACTTAAATAACTGATTATGCTGTGCACTGTATTATGCTGTGCCCTGTGCTTCCACCATTGCATTATGCAATCTATTTATTATGCCGTAATAAGCCCACAACTTCCAGAGAAATGCCATGGAGAACGATGATTCCTCAGCCAAACTCCTTTTATTAAGAACTCTATACCTAGGGGTTGCGGCCGATCAAATAGTGACGTAAAAACGCCAGGGGCAAACGTGTCAATTATCGAAAGAAATTGCTGTTAGTGGGAAATATGATAGCATATCTAAATAGATTGTCAGCTTGCAGTAGGGCCCTCCTACCTCCAAGTCTGTAAGTTTATTTTTATCACTGTTTACTATTGTAGTCGCAACGGAATGTGCGGCACTATATGAGAAACTGTAAATAAATAAATAGATAAATCATTATGGGCATTGTGTTGGTGTAATGGTCAGCATCACTGCCCACAGCATGAAGGCTGTCGCCTCAACTCCCACCTTGGCCCTCCCTGTTTGTGGTTTGTACACTGTCCCCACGATTGTGAGGGGGTTACTGTAATAAGATGTTTGATTAATTGGGCAGACCGGATGGGCCAACAAATAACTGTAATAGCTTAGCTACCCCCTTAGCACATACTGTATTAGCCTGCACACTCCAAAAACATGCTGGTAGATTAATTGGGCAGACTAGATGGGCCATTAATTGGGCAGACTAGAGGGCTGTCGATGGTCATCCATTGCATAGTTATGCACCATCGAACCTGTGAACCTGGTGGTCTGGACCTTAATATGCAGTACAGATTTTATACCACCCCCATATACCTAATATGTTTATTGTTTTAAATTTAGCTAATCTATGAGGCCTTTTATCACTTATTAATGAATATATTTCCTTATTTCCCCTATTATTACTATACCGTGTACATTACCATGTGCAGTCATGCTTGCTTGTTGGTATGTACTCCACCAATGAATTTATATCTGGCATTTAAGTGCAGGCAAACTCGAGCTTGCTGCTCCTTTTCCCTGTGGACCTCTGGATGCTGCCCTGCTTTCCATTGTAATCCCCATACTCCCTCTTTTGTGCCGCTCCTCCGCCGACCTTGGACTCCCAGCTTCCGCCTTCCTGTATTGCGGCCTTATAGATTGGAGCAGCGGCGCCTGAGCCGAAATGGCTCTAAACAGAGTTAAGCTACACCCCCCCCCCCCCGCGCTCTGACCACTTGTGATCCACACTCTCTCCCTCCCTGCCCAGGAGTGAGTGGCAGTGGCGGTCGCTGTGGAAGCAGCCACTGTGTGACCAGCCCGGCGATGAGGGGGGGGGGGGGGGGATGGGGTCAATGAGCGAAGCCCCATCGTTGGTGACACATCTGGTGAGTGTGTCGGTGCGGGAGCTGACGGCACTGAGTACATGGCCCGGCGGCGAGTCCACCATATGAAGGCAGTGGGACGCGTGGGGAAGGCATCTACGCCTTTGTGGCTGTGTTGCTCAGCCTGACGTCCGCAGCAAAGTGCGCGGGCAGATGGGAAGAGCGCTGCGGCTGGGTGGACGCCTTTGTTCAGCGGGCAGGAGGGCACAAACAATCAGGAGCAATTATCTATTATACTGTAATGCCTGTATAATTGTCTTAGTCTTTATATAAGGTCAGATACCAGGACAATATAGAAGCAGCTAATATTGGGGAAACACAGCTACACAATGCTGAAACTGCTTCTCTAGTACAAAGGCTAGTTAATTCAAGCTTAACTCTATCTATGGCAGGCTTCATTCCTATGTCAGAGGGGAAACAAAAGCATCCACTCGACGACCTGGCAGCGGCAGTAAGCTAAAACTGGTATAGGGTTAAAACAGTCAGCACAGTGAAATTTAAATCCCTGACTCTGCCCTTTAAGCTTATGCAAGTTATCTAGCAGCTAGGGTTACCAACTCATCCCTTTAATTCGGGACACATACTAGCAGCCATCCAGTGGTGTAACTATGAACCCCCCCCCCGCCACAACTCTTTTGCATGCCCCCCCCCCCAGCCCGACCCCGACCCCCTCCTCCCCCCTCAACCTCCGCCTCCTCTAGCATCCTCAATAACGGTCTGCATTAAGGGGGCAGCCATTTTCTGTGTTTGACATTTTTTTTATTGCAGATGGAGCCGGGAGATCAGGGAGCCGGAGAGCCGGCGAAAGGTCCCGTGGCAGACGCAGCGGGTAACAATAGCCCCGCAGCCCCCCCGGCGCCCTCACCTTCCAAGCACCTCCCCGCCACAGCGGGGGCTGTGGGGCAATAGTTACGCCACTGCAGCCATCTATTAGTTGCAACTATATTGCAAACAAGGCCCAAATAGGATATCAGGAGCAGCACTCACCATGACCATCCAGAGGAAATTTCTCAGGGAAAAGAGGAAGACTCCTCCTTCCCTGTTCCTATAATCCCAACTAACTCTGCCCTTCCCTGTTTTCTTATTGTTTCCGAGTCACATGCTTCCTTAGGTACACACAGCCTTGGATGTTTAATTCACTCCATTCCTATGGCAGTCATTACATTGTTCATTCACTAACACTCCTTTCACTCTCTCTTATAACAATCTTTTCACCTGCATGCTCTCCTCCATTGCAAAAAACTCTGTGTTAGTGAAATCCTCCAATCCACCTAATTCTCACAGAAATAGGAAAGCTATTAATTTTCAGGACCTTTCCTCCTCTATGCTTTTACCTTTTTTCTAAATGCACTTCTCCGGAGACGCTTTATCACACCAGAACCAGACGGTTAAAATACTTTGATGAAGTTATTCTAAATACTAATCACACTCCCTTGAGGCCTAGATGTCAGTCGTGGCACTCTAAAGTGAGAGTTTTTGTCTTGTTAATTTAAAGTTGTACGTAAATTATATAAATCTCGTACTCCAAGCAACTTCCTCACATATAAGACTGTCTAACACTCCTATTGCAATGACCTGGACACTGCCATACAAACATTTCCAAACTCTCAGCTCAGATCAACTTCTAACCCAAACCAACTTTTAATACATTTAAATCACTTAATCCTCCCTCATCAACCCAATCAGAACCAGCCCTAGATGTAGACATACTAGGCAATTCCCTAGGGAGTCAGCCTATGCCTAGAAGCGGCACTGCAGTATCCTTTACCATTGGTGTCAGTGATTAGTGGTGGCCACGGCAGACGATTGTCAGCGCCGCCACTTCCAGTGAACTTTACCTGCCCGGTGAACGGCCGCCAGAGCGGGTGCTCACTGCTGCGGGTGCTCACTGCTGTGGCTGCCAGAGGGGCTGCGCTCTGATCATGCGGCCGCTGGCAGCACATCTCACACAGGAAAAGGAGGGATCCTGCGTACAGCGGACATAGCAGCCCCGGAGTGAGTGGAGAGAGGCTGCAGTGGATCTGCGCCTCCACCTCACCAAGGGGGAACCTGGATCTGCCTCTCACATCCCTCAATCTAAGGGAAATTATTTTTGGATTAACCTTGCGCTTTAATCGCTGCTCTGGGTTACTGTAAAATTGTATGTATCACCTAACATACAGAAAACAAGTATACAGAAAAAAAGGGGTACCGACAGTATCCTTGAGCGCTGATCCTAAATGTGTCTCTCAATAGGTGGATACCCAAAACACAGAAAGAACATAACCACAATAGTGCATTATCATAGGGGGTATGGAATAAAACAATTATAGATTCAATCTTTATCAAGAGTTTGAGAAGACTCGTACCCTATGGTTTGGTCTACTGTTTAGGCAGACTAAACAAGTTTGGGGGGGGGGAGCGGTTCTGTGCCGTCAGATCCCAGATGTCCAATTCCAATTTCACATATAAAAAAAGTGAAAAACTAACATGGTGTAATATTGCTTTGATGTTGCATTATCAAACCCACACACGAACGAACAAACAGACTCGTACCCTGTATCCTGGCAGACCTTAAATGCTTTGGGGGGGAGCGGTTACACACCGTCAGATCTTCCAAGGGTCCCACAACCAATTGCATGTATAAAAGAAAAAAAAGCTGGTATGGTGTAATACCACTTTATTTACAGATACATTTAAAAACAATAATATAGGGGGCTCAAATCAGCAGACTCTCACCAATTTCTATTGTCCACAAGAGAAATGCAGACAAAATAGGCAGATGGTATTATCAGGCATCCCTGCAGCCTCTCCCGGTGAAGGTCCAGTGTATTTGCCCCTCTTGCTCCATGGCCAACGCATTTCCAGACCACAATGGTCTCTTTTTCAAGGCATGTGGAGCATAAAACAAGTGCACATATTTATACCCCCTTCCGGTAGGAACCTAATTCCAGACATGGATCACCTATCATCTAAACCCTCATCTCCCCAATATATTATACTGGATTTCAATGTCCGTTTCTTACATCCAGCATCTTCTCCAGCTGGCGCTCATTAGTGTTCCGTTCCTGTTGCTGTATTGGGATGTGACGTCCGTCCATTTCCGCCCATTGTAGATAGTATATCTGATCTTGTTGTAGTTCCCGGATGTAGACGGAAATGATGTTTTTCCTATTTCCGCCGGCTGTGGATGACGCGAGTTTGCGTTCCATCACATTTTACTTCCTGAAAACTCACGATTATGCATTCCACCTTATTATCGTGGTTATTTGAATCATTTTCACTTAATTTGTTTTCGAAATGGAACAGAATGTGGATGTTTCTCCCGGTATTTATATAGAATGCAGATTAGATGATTTCAGAACCACATTGCAATATCAGCATTTTAAGGTGACAAGGTGCATATCAGGCAGTGACATCCTTAAAGTGACAGTGTGCTAATTAAGAAGTGATAAGGTGACCATAAAGTGCCAATGGATTAAAAATATTAAAACAGATTTAATAAAAACTCTGATAAAACACTAAAAAACACAAAAAATCCCTCTACATAAACCATTTTAATTCAAAATCTTTGTTAAGACCACCTGGGATAAGAGTTTGTAAGTTAAAAATTAAGGTAATTTCACTCTTTGCTAATAAAGCTGCGATGTCGCCTCCTCTATTGTTCCCTTCACACATTCCTCAATCTGCCTGGGGATCAGAGGCAGTGGCGGGCAGGCAGCCAGACTTCAGCAACACCTGCACCTCCTGCTTTGGTGTCCTCTAACTGCAACCTGATCACCAGGTTTATTATTTTAATTTGCATTGTTATTGTGTGTCCTCCCTCTCCTCCAGGCCTGTCCACTTCACACCACCATACTGCCTCAGTGATAAGGCATTCATCTTCTCAGCCCCACTAGTGACTCACCCACTCTTGCCACTCCTCCTAGTGACAGAAAGCGGGTCTCACAATTAACCTCTGACCCTCCCCTGCACTAGCACAGGTCCCAGGTTGTATAACAAGGGGGTTACAGTATAATTAAACGTCTTGATAGATGTGGTGTAACATGAATAAATGGCACTACTTTGTATTATGTCATGTGAATATGGGGCACGACTATGGGCCTTATTTTGGTTCACTCTTTCTGTCAAAATCCTTCTTAGATGGACGAAACCATGTGCACTGCAGGGGGGAAGATGTAATATGTGCAGAGAGAATTAGATTTTGGTGAGTTATTTTGTTTCTGTGCAGGGTAAATACTGGCTGCTTTATTTTTACCCTGCAATATAGATCTTACTTTGAACTAAAACCCCACCCAAATCTTATTCTCTCTGCACATGTTACATCTGCCCCACCTGCAGTGCACATGGTTTTGTCCATCTAAGAAGAATTTGTCAGAAAGAGTGAACTAGAATAACCCCCTATGTGATGTAATGTGTATAAGGGACACTGTTGTGTGATATAATGATAATAGGGCTGTACTACTTGCATAATTAGAATTGGGGGTACTGTTGTATGGCCGAGCCCCTTCCCAGAAAAAAAAATACCCCTCTTTGCGGTACTCGCCGTAGGTGTGCAATTTTGCATTTTAAACAAGGGGGCATTGGGGGGGGATGATCTTGCTGGCACAGGATTGCTATGGATAATAGGTGATGCTGGCTGCTGTGACCTGTACTACTGGATGCTGTGCTGGGAGAGGGATGCTGGATCAGAGGTGAAACTAGTGCAATTCTAGGGGGCACCAGCCAAAATTTTGCCTGGGGCATCAAATAGGTTAGGGCCGGCTCTGAACCCACCAGCCATGATCTGTGCTTCCTCCTTTAAGTACAAGATTGATAAGATCCGAGTCGATATAGAATTCTCTTCCTCTCAGTGACCTGCTCTGTTCCATACCTGAACCTTTCGTGGAGGGACCCGGCATGCAGGGCGGCTTTATTCTGTGCTGGACAGCCTCCCGCATGTTACTGACAGCAGTTGCAGTTTTGCAACTGTACACTCAGTATTCCTCTAATGTTGCTGATTGATACCAGCACACCCTGGATATTACTTGACACCCTACCGCCTGAATCTTTTCCAGTAGTTAGAATATCCTCACGAGAGTCTGCTAAGTTATCTTACCCCCGTCCCCCCACCACCACCACAGCCTTACCCTAACACTTCACTTTACTGCCTAAGCCTAACTTTGCTACCCTGCACACTAACTGTAATGCCCCATAGCCTAACCCTTACCTGTAGCCTAACCCTTAGTGCCTATCCCTAGCCTTTCCTCCCTGCAATAAGTGGGCAGCTGAGAGTAAACAGAAAGATAAAGTAAGGAAGGAATATTTGCAGGGCCGGTGCTAGGGTGTCCGGCGCCCTCCTGCAAACCATACATTTTGCGCCCTTTCACAGCTAGGCTGCGGGCGGCGTGCAGTGACAGTGAGGGCTGACTGAGGTAGGCGGTAGCCAGTGGCGTGAAAGAATGGTGTGTCCCCTAGGGTACACAGACAGGCGCTATCAAGGGTGCCTCGTTAAGAGCTGCCACTTAAAAAGGGGTTGTCAGCCCCAATAGACCAAGCAAAAAAGAAAATGAAGTGGCGCTGGTTTGATGAAAAGGGTATACAATGTTTAATAACAATTAAAATCAATAAGTACAATTGCACGATATGAAAAAATATTAAATAATAAAAATAATAAATAAATAATAAATATTAAATTAAATTGAAGGAATCAGATGGATAAAAACAATATGTTGTTATAACTGGACCGGAGACTGAATTGAAGAATCAAAAAGTAGGACCAGTTCCATTGGATGAGGAGGTATGACAATAATTGAAAAAATCAAGTGGCCCACTGGGCTAATAGTTACCACATGGTGTTTCAGATGGTTTGTTCCCAAATAGGATTATGGGGTGTCCTCAATTGGTTGCGGTGGTGGGGCCACAATGGGCAATGACCCGATGATGACGGGGGCTAAGGTGGTATATAGCCAGGTATTTCCCACTTCGCTGGAGGTCCCAATTTAGCGGTTGATAAATGCAGGTGTCCTCAAGGTTGGTAAACTTGAATAGCGAATGATGTAAGTGGCCAACCTCAATTCCTGCGCTCGCTGTATGAGAGATGTCGGGTTGGGATATTGACCGATGATAAGTATAAGTGGTAACAGGCTGAGAAGCTGATAATGGAGATCCAGATGGGCTGGGTATGCAGAGGGTATTCACTGAGTGCAGTTGGTCCGGTCCAGAGGTACTCCTAACGCGTTTCGCTGCTTGGAAGGTGCAGCTTTTTCAAAGGTCTATATGGCGTAACTATAAATTTTGCTCCCCCCCCTCGCAAAAAGTTTGTTTCCCCCCCCACCCCTTCCCAATGGCATTTTGGTAATTTTTATAAAGTGTTTGTGAATATAAAACAATACATTAACTTTTTCACAGCTGGATAAAAGTTTGATTTAACCATCAAAGTTTCTGGGGTGCAGATCTCTATTTCCAGTATATTCCTCCTCACTGAAAACACTTAGGCCGATTCGATGCCCAGCTGCTCTGTTCCCAATGTACCTGAATCCAGCAGGTCAAAGGTACATCTAGAAAAAAGTCAGAACGGGCGCTCCATCGTGCGTAAATGTATTTAAAATATAAAGTGTTTTATTCAGCATAAAACAGAAGACAGATGGATTGAATCACGTACCGAGGTTGATGGCTCAAATCACTGCAAGCATACAGCATGTGTCAATGAAGTCCGTGTGACAAAATGCTTTTGGGGTGTGGCCTGGCGTCGTGACTGGCAAATGAGTGCCTGCGAGTACGGAGTGAAACCGTCTCCTAACGAGTAGGTGCACCATTGACACATGCTGTATGCTTGCGGTGATTAGAGCCGCCAACCTCCGTAAGTGATTCAATCCAGAGAGAGAGAGAGAGAGAGATGTTGAGGGGAAAATGAGTATAAAGGCCCATACACGTTGGGCGACTTTGAGCTGAAAGTCGCTCAAAACAGCCTGATTGAGCTGAAAGCCGCTCAAAGCCGCCCAGTGTGTATGGTCCGGCAATAAGCGGTGAGCGCTGCTGCACGCTCCCGCATCATCACCAGGAAAGCCGCTCATCTGCTGATAATACCAGCAGATGAGCGGCATTGAGAACGGCTTTGCATAGCTCTGCGCTATGCAATGCCGTCCTCCCCCCTCCGTCGGCGCCGGGCAGGGGGAACGCCGCTCAGTGTGTATGCACTGAACGGCTTTCCCTGCAGCGGTGATTGACATCATCGCTGTCCATACACGCTGGGCATAGTCGCCCAGTGTGTATGGACCTTAAGAAAGAGGGAGAGAAGAAAGAGAGAGAGAAGGTGGGTGTGAATGTGAGAAAGAGGGAGAGAACAACGGGGGGGGTTAGATAGAGAAAGAGAGGGGGGAGAGTGGGTGTGAGGAAAACTATATGAGGGAGAGAGTCAGTGTTAGAAAGAGGGAAAGAAGAGAGAGAGCATTGGTACAAGTGTGCAGGGAGCATCATACAGATCCACATTACCTTCATTGTGTGTGTCCTGGCTTCCTCCAAGAGATGACATGTGGGTCGGCTGGATCCTGTGAGTGGTGATATGCGGGTCGGCTGGATCCTGTGAGTGGTGATATGCGGGTCGGCTGGATCCTGTGAATGGTGCTATGCGGGTCGGCTGGATCCTGTGAGTGGTGCTATGCAGGTCGGCTGGATCCTGTGAGTGGTGATATGCGGGTCGGCTGTTTAATAAAATAAAATTTAAATAAACATCACAGAAATTTTCTCAAGCGCTCGCAAATCTAAATCAGTCTCTCATTTGCGGCGCCCCTGTACGGAAAAAGGGTGGTCAGTTGCCCCCCCCCCCCCCACCTGCATCACAGGCAAATTACCATGGGAACCCGCAGCATTTTCATGGGACCGCCCATGAAATGCTGGGCGTTCCCATGGCCACAACCTGTGCCTACTGCCTCATGCCCCCCACCCGCACAGCTCTGTGCAAACGTGCCGGTGAATATGTAAGTCGCCGTATCAGTTCACACAGATGGCGTGCACATGTGGATAAGTGAATATACGTGATTTCGCAACAGGGAGTATGAATTAGAATGACCTCCATACTGTCATACACATGCATACCTACACTTATACATATACAGTCACACACCTATATGTTGAAATATGTGCAAGAGACTGTGGGTTTCACTCATATGCATATACATGTGTATGTACACTGGAGGGACAGTAGATGGTGATATACTGTCATATGTATTGTTTGTCTGCTGTTATATTCCTGTATCTCTCTGATGTTTCCTGTTTGTTGTTGTCTTAAGAGAAGGAATGGAGAAGCACATGTAGCAGACATCTTGTGTGAACAAGATACCACTGAATGCTGATCTTATGTAATGTTATATTGATCCTGTTACTCAGTTATACATAAAGAAGTTATACCTTTACAAGACTCATCCTATCTGATTGCAAGGTAACACCTGTGACCATCTTTTATGTGAAGCTGACCGCTGCATACATCAATGGTAGATTCCATCGCAGAAACACCAACAGGTTATGGGCCCAGACTGGAGTCAACACAAGCTGAAGCATATACAAGATAAAAGAAATCCGAAGTGTATTGCAAGTCAGAGAAGGCGCAGCACTACAAGTCCCAGCAGACGCTGACAGCAGACTGTGTAAAAATACACAAGAATAACCCAGGAGAATCTCTGAGGAAAACTGTGAGTACAAACAAGTTTAATACTACAGAAGAATAGAGAGATTCATGCAAAAGGGGATATGGCTAATTACACAGATCTCAGACTAGCTGCAAGCAAGCTTTCTAATGAAAACTATCAGACATGGAAGTTTAAAGTAGAAATGCTGTTAACAAGGCATGATTTATGGGAAGTCATAAGTGCAGACAGACCTGCAGGAGAGGATCAGCAGTGGAATAAGAAGGACAGACAGTCTAGAGCAACCATAAGCTTACTAGTGGAGGATGATCAACTTATTCACATCTGTGATGAACATACAGCTAGAGACATGTGGACAGCTTTGCAGAGAGTGCATGAAAGGTCAAGTTTGAACAGCAAACTATTCCTATTAAGAAAGTTATACCAGATGAGGTTTAACAAAGACAAGACAATGCAAGAACACATTAATGCACTACTAGAGATAACTACAAAGCTCAGATCAATGGGAGAAGAAATTAAAAACAACCATATAGTAGCTATTTTACTGTGCAGTATACCAGACACATACAGTGCTCTAATAAATGCACTAGAAACGAGACCTGAAGCAGAAATCACACTAGACTTTGTGAAGAACAGACTCATAGAGGATTATCAGCGCAGAAAGGAGCTTACAGAGTGTAATACTCAGGGGTGAAAGTGAGGGGGAACGAGGTGGAACTGAGTTCCACCACCTCTAATGGTGAGGTGGAACATTGTAACCTTTACATTTGCCCTGCACATTAATTCTCTCAGAAAATCATTCTAGATTGCAGGGGGATGCCAAAACCCGTACCATTGGCCCTATATCTGCCTAGTGGGGGTAGGGGAGGGGGGTTAATTAGGTGACATAGAGAAATGAGTTCCCCCACCTCTGCGTGGCCACTTTAAGCCCTGGTAATACTGAAAGTGATACAGAGAAAGCACTTAAAATGGTGGACACTAAGCCACACACTAATCAAGCAAGAGCATGCTTCAGCTGTAGGAAATTGGGTCATTTAAGGAAAGATTGTACCATATGGAAATCAGAACAGCACAGACCACCTGAAAGATTTCACAAACAAAGAGCCAAAGCCACACTCACAGAAACAAGTGTAAATAACTGGAATGGGACATTTAAAGTGACAGTAACCCAATTGTCAGACAAATGGTATGTAGATTCAGGAGCAACTAGTCATATGACAAATAACAAGGACTTCTTCACTGAACTTTATTTGAACCATAAGGAAACTATCTACCTGGCAGATGGAACAAACATAATCGCAGAAGGTAAAGGGAAAGGTCAATTCTTATGCTCCAAGGGTAATGGCAACTACACACAGATACCAATAACAGATGTACTATACGTTCCTAAGCTAGAAGGGGCGCTATTATCAGTAAAGAATTTAGCAGAAAAAGGACTTACTGTAAAATTCGAGAATAACAAGTGTCTTATCCAAAATGGAAGAGAAACACTAGCCACACAGAATAAAAGAACACTTATATTGCTTAGATATTGCAGCACAGCAAGTAAAGCTAAGTACACAGAAACACGCAGACTGCATTCACAAGTGGCACAGAAGATTGGGACACAGACACCCAGATTGCATGAAGGAAATGCAGAGAAGAGACCTAGCAAAGGACCTCGCAGTGTCAAACTGTTCAGAAATGATGACATGCCAGTGTTGTATAAAAGCAAAAGCAACAAGGATGACAATTCCAAAGAAAAGTGAAAGCAGAGCTTCAAAACCATTAGATCTTGTACACAGTGATGTATGCGGACCTATGAAAATATGCACATCGGGAGGCAAAAGGTACATGCTGACATTTACTGATGACTATTCCAGGTTCACAGTCACTTATCTTATAAGAAGCAAAGATGAAGTCTTTGACAAGATTATGTATCCATGACCAGAAACAGATTCAAGAGGAATATGCTAATTTTTCGAAGTGACAATGGAGGAGAGTTCACAGGGCAGAAAATAGAACAGTACTTAAGGAGACTCGGCATAGAGCATCAGACAACTGTACCGTACACACCAGAACAAAATGGCGTATCCGAGAGAAAGAACAGATCGTTAACAGAAATGATCAGATGTATGCTTACGGATTCAGGACTACCTGATAAATATTGGGGTGAAGCGGCAATGACAGCCACCTATCTTCAAAACAGACTACTCTCCAGAGCAGTACAGAAGACACCTCATGAGTTATGGTATGGTAAGAAACCCAGCCTAAAGCACATCAGAGTTTTCGGATGCAAAGCCTTCGCCTACATTCCCGCAGAAAAACGGAGCAAGTTACAGAATCGAGCCGTAGAGGGAATTCTAGTTGGTTACAGTGAACATTCAAAAGGTTACAGAATCTTAAATCGAAAAGATGATAGAATAACCATAAGCAACAGTGTGACATTTGTGGAGGAACCAAGAGACGATGTCATAATTCCTGAAAAAGAAACCGTAGAATCCAATGAAACAGATGAAAGAGAGATCACTCAAGAAGTTGAGATACAAGATAAGATAAACACCATCGACACTCAAGAAAACACAACCGAAGAAGTGAGAAGATCTTCAAGGGAAAACAAAGGTAAAGCACCCGTACGTTTATCTTACAAAGCAGAGGCAATTAACATACAAGAACCTACATCACGGGAAGAAATTGCTACCTTTTCAGAAAGAGAAGCACAAAAATGGCTAGAAGCCGCAAAGGAAGAAATGAAGTCAATGGAAGATAACCAGACATGGACATTGACCAGATTACCCGCAGATAAAAAAGCCCATAGGATGCAAATGGACATTTAGGGTGACATTTACCAAAATGGATTCGTAGAAAAAAGGTGTATTCGTAGGGAGAAATACACCTTTTTTTTACGAATTTGTATTTTCGGGATTTACAATCCCAAAAATACAACAATTCGTAGTCCTAAAGATGGAACATTCGTATTTGTATTTACAAATACGAATGTCCTACACCATCGATAGGATACGACAGAAATCACCATTCAAAAGAATGGTGGTTCCTGATGTACTAAGCAGCCGTACTGATAATACGGCTGCTTAGTGGTGTAAAACAGGCATGCAAATACGACAGGAAAATAGAACACCATTTTCCTGTTCTATTTGCTTTAAGCCTGCACGGATCAGTCAGATCCGTGCAGGCTTCAGTGTAAAAAAATAGAAAAATTAAATAAATAAATAAAAAAAAAAAACCGGCGTGGGGTCCCCCCCACAGCCGAAACCAGCACCAGGCTGAAGGAGCTGGGGCCGGTAATTAAAAATCAGGGAACCCGACAAATAGGGGTTCCCCGATTTTTAACAACCAGCCCCAGGCTCCAGGTCCGGGGCTGGTTCCCAAAATACGGGGGACAAAATGACTAGGGGTCCCCCATATTTTAAGAACCAGCCCCAGGCACAACCAGCCAGCAGGGTAATGTCACAGCCGGGGGACACTTATAATATAAGGTCCCGCGGCCAAAACATTAACCCTACCGACCAGTCAGCCTGGCCAGGGGCCCTGGGGGAGTGGGGACCCCCCCAATGAAGGGGTCCCCCCCCTCCAGGACTTACCTGACCAGGCTGAAGCCTGGTACTGTCCCCGATGCCCCTGGGCGGTGGGCATCGGGCTGATTATGGTGTAAAAAAAAAGATAAAACTATTGTTTTTTACTGTGGCACTACAAATGCCAGCAAGCCTCCCCAGCAAGCTGGGACTTGGAGAACCACAAGTCCCAGCCTGCTGGGCATTAAAGGGCCCGCTGGCACTTGTAGTTCCACAGTTAAAAAAATAGTGCACAAAACACACTGACACACATTTGAAATAAAAGTTTAATACACACATCACAAACACACTGATACTTACCTATCTTGATCCCGTCGGTAGGTCGCTGGCTCCGTTGTCGGCGGCTCTGGTGTCGGCGGCTCCAGTGTCGGCGGCTCCGGGTCGGCGGCTCCGAGGTCGGCGTCCTGTCTGAAGAAAATCCATGTTGGACCTGTGGAAGTAAATCCTACTCACCAGGTCCTCCATGGATGGTCTTCTGTCTTCTCTCTTCTTTTCCAGGACTTTATTCTTTCTCTTCTGTCTTCTGTCTTCTTCTTTGTTTACGCTGCCGGCTGTCGGGACTTTCAGAGCTGGAGAGATGTTGCCTCCTCGACGTATGGACTAAGAATGAATTCTAGCCAATCAGGAGCCGACTTTACTGGCTCCTGATTGGCCACTAGGCGGCTCCTGATTGGCTAGAATTCATTCTTAGTCCAGACGTCGAGGAGGCAACATCTCTCCAGCTCTGAAAGTCCCGACAGCCGGCAGCGTAAACAAAGAAGAAGACAGAAGACAGAAGAGAAAGAATAAAGTCCTGGAAAAGAAGAGAGAAGACAGAAGACCATCCATGGAGGACCTGGTGAGTAGGATTTACTTCCACAGGTCCAACATGGATTTTCTTCAGACAGGACGCCGACCTCGGAGCCGCCGACCCGGAGCCGCCGACACCGGAGCCAGCGACCTACCGACGGGATCAAGATAGGTAAGTATCAGTGTGTTTGTGATGTGTGTATTAAACTTTTATTTCAAATGTGTGTCAGTGTGTTTTGTGCACTATTTTTTTAACTGTGGAACTACAAGTGCCAGCGGGCCCTTTAATGCCCAGCAGGCTGGGACTTGTGGTTCTCCAAGTCTCAGCTTGCTGGGGAGGCTTGCTGGCACTTGTAGTGCCACAGTAAAAAACAATAGTTTTATCCTTTTTTTTACACCATAATCAGCCCGATGCCCACCGCCCAGGGGCATCGGGGACAGTACCAGGCTTCAGCCTGGTCAGGTAAGTCCTGGAGGGGGGGGACCCCTTCATTGGGGGGTCCCCACTCCCCCAGGGCCCCTGGCCAGGCTGACTGGTCGGTAGGGATGAATGCTTTGGCCGGGGGGACTTGCATCAAAAGTCTCCCCCCGGCTGTGGCATTACCCTGCTGGCTGGTTTTGCCTGGGGCTGGTTCTTAAAATACGGGGGACCCCTAGTCATTTTGTCCCCCGTATTTTGGGAACCAGCCCCAGAGCAGGAGCCTGGGGCTGGTTGTTAAAAATCGGGGAACCCCTATTTGTCGGGTTCCCTGATTTTTAATTACCGGCTCCAGGCTCTGTCAGCCTGGTGCTGGTTTCGGCTGTGGGGGGGACCCCACGCCGGTTTTTTTTTAATATTTATTTATTTTTCTATTTTTTTTACACTGAAGCCTGCACGGATCTGACTGATCCGTGCAGACTGCTAGAAATAATTCGTATTAGCAGCCGTATATACGGCCGCTAATACTAATTGTTACACCATCGGAGGGTTACAAAGCAGTCGTATCTGACTGCTTTGTAATTTCCCCTCCGGAACACGACTTTGCATACGACTAAAACAGTCGTATGCAGTCGGAGGGGAAATACCAATACGAAAAACTAGGTTTTTCATATTGGTAAATTTCCCCCTTAAGGTCAAATATGATACTGAAGGAAAAGTAGAAAGATACAAGGCGAGATTAGTAGCAAAAGGGTATTCACAGAAATTTGGAGAAGATTAAGATGAAACGTTTGCTCCAGTTGTGAAGCACACCACCATCAGAACCTTACTCCTAACAGCAGCCATAAGAGGTATGCAGGTGAAACATTACAACGTGAAGACAGCCTTCCTACATGGTGAATTAAAGGAAGACATATACATGGAGCAACCACCAGGCTTCATAGATGCTCAATTACCAGATCACGTATGCAAGCTTAACAAAAGTCTATACCAGGGGTGGCCAACCGGTCAGAGGTAAAGAGCCGAAAAATATCTTTGGTCAAGCTAAAGAGCCGACAACATGCGCGCCAAAGGCGCGCGCACCAAAAAAGGGGCGTGGTCTATTTGGACCCTTTGGGTGGGCGTGATACACATATCCCTCCAATAGTGCAGTGCCATATATACATATACTCCCAATAGTGCCAGATACACATATCTCCCTCGATGCCAGGTATGCTCCCTGTGGCGCTGCAAATACATATAATGCCCCCATGGTGCCACGTATACATATAATACCCATGGTTCCCTTTGCACATATAATACCCCTGTGGTCACAGTAATAGAAACAATGCCCCCTGTGGTGCTGCTAATTCCTATAATGCCCCCTGTTGTGCTGCAAATACACATAATACCCCTGTGTTGCTCCTAATACATATACCCCCTGCAGTGCTGTTATAATGCCACCTGTGGTGCCTGGGCCACAATACATATAATGCCCCACTATAGGACTCACCACTTGGTCTTCTTTGTTGATACCATCACTGTCCCCAGCTTTCTCCTTAGTGCTGCCTGAGCTGCCAGGGTGCATATGTGTGGTGTGAAGAAGGGTCCTTCTCCTCCTTTTGCAAATGCTGCCGGCGGCCGGGAGGGGAGTTGCGCACACGGCTGATGGGTGGGGGGGGGGTATGGCGGGGGGTGCGGATCTTTGGTGTCACCCCACTGAAGGGTGACATACGTCCACACCGACCCTAGTGACGCCAGCCATTTCATTCAGGATGGCAAGCAGTGCGGGAGAGGAAGCGGGAGGCGGAAGGGGACGGGAGCAAAAGACACTCTGCAGTGACTGTGGAGTGACCGGAGACGCTGCTGCCAGTGCCAGCATCATCCTCCTAGCGCGACTGCAGGGACCTGTTCAATGCCTTTGTGGCCGCAGCCCGGCGGTGCTGTGCATGCCGGAGCTTCCGAGCCGCACATCAGAGGCAGAAGAGCAGCATGCGGCTCGCGAGCAGCATGGAATACAAAAATAAATGAAGTATTGATGGAGAAGGGGTTCATCAGAAGTAAAGTAGACCCCTGTCTTTATACAAAATCAATAGAAGGAAGATGTTTATACGTATTGATTTATGTGGATGATTTGCTAATTTGTTTTGAACAAGGAGGAGAGGAAACTGAACTACTACAAGAACTAAACAGTCAATTTGAAACAAAAGACCTAGGGCACATAGCACATTACTTGGGAATGGAAGTCTCAAGAGAAGATGATGGTAAATTCACTTTGAGTCAAAAACGCAAGATTCAAGAAACCATTGAGGAGTTCGGTATGCTAGAAGCAAAGACAGTAAGTACTCCTATGGAAACAAGTTATGTAAAGGAATCAAACAATCAGAGTGAACCATTACAAGATAACCATCTATACAGACAAGCTATAGGAAACTTGCTATATATTGCAACCGTCACAAGACCAGACATTTCCACAGCAGTTGGGATATTAAGCAGGAAAGTTTCCAAACCAACACAGATGGACTGGAACGCAGTTAAAAAAGTAATTTGTTACTTAAAGGGAACAATCAACAAGAAACTCAAACTCTCAGCAAGCAAAAGTCAAAAATTAACAGGACATGTTGATTCAGACTGAGCTGGAGATGTAAACGACAGAAAATCCACAAGTGGATATCTATTCTCAATCGGAGAAGGATTAATCAGCTGGACAAGCAAGAAACAGTCTTCTGTAGCACTGTCATCTACAGAAGCTGAGTACATAGCAGCAGCTCACGCCAGTCAAGAAGTTACATGGTTAATGCAACTATTATCAGACCTAGGTATGCATTAAGAAGAACCTATCAAGATATATGAGGATAATCAAGGATGCCTTGCGTTAGCGCAAACTGAGAGAGTAAATCCCAGAACCAAGCATATTGATGTCAAGCATCATTTTCTGAGGGATCTACAAGAACAAGGTCTTATAGAGTTGAACTATTGTCCGACAGAAGACATGACAGCTGATATCCTGACCAAGCCTCTTGTCAGAGAGAGACATTCGAGACTTACATTAAAAATGGGTTTAATTGACTGCATTTTGGGGGCGTGGCTTTGCGGGACATGTGAGCGGACGGGTAGAAAGAGAGCTCCGCTAAACTCCGTTATAAAATCCTGTTTGGAGACCCTGGATGACCGACTCACCCGCTCCCTGAGGCTCCGGAAGGTCCCCTGCGTTGAACGAGCTAAGTGTGGTCCCGCTGGAGGCTTGCGGTGACGGGCTCCGGCTACTTGCTCTGGCGTCCCTCCCGGACAATTCCTGAATGGGCGCCATCTTGGATCCGCCCGTCTGAGACGCTGGGTGCGGCGGTGAATCTTGAGGCGGCTCGGCATTAACACCAGGTGACCCTTATAGAGCCGGAGGGTCCCCTACACTGAGGGGGCTGAGTGGGGCTCTGCTGCTATAAAAATCTCCCCAATCCGGCGCTTTCCCCTCCCGGACGGGATCTGTGCAGGCGCCATCTTTAATATATCACCCGGGGACGCAGTAGGAGGTGTGGGCCTCTGGGGTGAGTGATATCTGCCTGTGGGTGCTGACACTGTAAGACTGTGCTGCCGGGCCCTGTGGGAATGTGGAGAGAGCAGTGAATGACCTTTATAGACATTTAACACAACGTATATTACACAGCTGCACCACCTGCTGTGATCTCTTGACCTGCAATTTAATACTAGAAATACACCTGACTTGCTGTCTGGGGATATTGTGCCAACTGGGATCTGTACACAAGCAGCGGGGTCATATGTCCAATTTCACTGCTTGAGACCTCTACTAGTGTCACTCCTGAAATCTAATTCTACAGTTCTTCATTTTGACTACTAGGGATCTCCATTGGGCTTATAATATACTATAAGCCATGGGAAAAACTGGCCAGGCAGCTGCAGCATCCAAACTGGAAAAGTTTGCAAGAGCCACCAGAACAGACACCCCTCCCCCTCCTCCTGATAATGCTCCCCCCCCCCCCGGTGTGGGAGCTGAGGCCCCGGTCCCGGAGACCCATGCACAGTCGACTCAGCAAATACTGTCGGCCATTGCAGCCACTGAGCAGAGAATGCTGGATAAAATAGGCCAGGTGCAAGTGGATATATCCCTAATTAGACATGACATGCAAAAACTACGTGAAAGAGTTGGGGAAACGGAGCACCGAATCTCAGATCTGGAGGACACCGCTAATCCTCTAAAATCTACAGTTGCTGACCTGTCAGCTCAAATGTCAACAGTCAAGGCAAAAATCTCAGATATAGAAGGGCGCCTAAGACGAAATAATGTGCGACTGGTGGGCCTACCGGAAAAAGCCGAAGGTTCTGCACCTGAGCAATTTCTCGAAAATTGGCTTCTTAACATCTTTAAACGGGATGACTTCAGTCCGCAGTTCTCCGTTGAAAGAGCCCATCGTCTTCCAGCGAGACCTCCACCCCCAGGGGCACCGGCATGTACCTTTATAGCTCGCTTTTTGAATTACAGGGACCGAGACACCCTGTTAAGATTGGCTCGAACACAGGGCCCACTAAAGCTTGACAATCACACCATCTCCATCTACCCCGACTTCGCCCTTGAGGTCCAGAAATCAAGATCTACATTTCTCAATATCAAGAAAAGGCTCAAAGATCGGCAGATACAATACTCCATGATGTTCCCGGCTCGCCTGCGTGTGATTCATGCGGGTACTACGCACTTCAACTCCGCACGGGAGGCGGAGACGTGGCTGGAATGCAATACCTGATCTCGGGACTAGAAATGTGTACTTATTCCTTGGCAACAGCGGAGATACGCTTCCAGTGATGGGTGATGTTATTGGGCCTGAACCATGTTAGCTAATAGTTTAGTTCATTGTGAGTGGGTTACAGTGTTTCTAATGTATTTAGATTATCCGATGTACCTAGGCATTCAGGGATTTCTCCTGTTATCCAAAATATCTTTCAGGAGCTCCATGTCAAAATAGTTTGTAGGGTTAGTTATCCCTATACCCCTAGGCTGTAAGTTCTATCTTGGTTATACTATTGGTAGTTGGTAAGGGTACAGGTATATCTAGTTTAATTGGATATGCAGGGTGGGGGGGGGGGGGTGGTTGGGAAGTTATGGTTATTGTACAATGTTATTTTTATGCAAAGGTCTACATGTGATAATTAATGAATACAATTCTTTATTACATCTAAAATGTCTTGTGGAAGATACCCAGGGTATGGGCTGTTTGTTAGCTGATTTAATCTATGGATTACACACAACACGTACCAAATATGACCCATATGTGTTATCCTATTATTCTACACTTAAACTTTAACTTAGAATGTCAACGGGGGGCAGCGGTCTAAATGTTCTTAGTTGGAATGTGCGGGGTATGAATGATTGCATCAAGAGGGCCCTGGTTCTGGCCCAGGTTAAAAAATGCAAAGCTGATATTGCTTGCCTCTCAGAGACACATCTCATGGGCAGCAAGACCCTGGCCCTTAAAAAACCCTGGATAGGTTCTGTATATCATTCCACTTTCTCCACTAACGCTAGGGGAGTTTCCCTCCTGATTAAAAAAACAGTGAATTTTCACTTAGTGCATAGCCAAATTGATCAATATGGCCGTTACATTTTTCTTAGAGCCCACATCAATTATAAGCTTATCCACATACTTGCAGTTTATGTGCCACCCCCCTACAGTAATGAAGTGCTTAAACATGCTGTAGCATTTGTATCCATGTCACCAGGTACTCCTGTTCTGTGTATGGGAGACTTCAACAACTATATGGACAGGGATTTGGACAGGTGGAACGAGGCACGGGCCCCTGCTTTTCCCCCAGGGTCTGCCTCTACCCCCTTCGCAAAACTTGTGACTGAACTGGGGTTGTTGGATATTTGGAGGGTCAGACACCCGACTCAACGCCAGTATTCCTCCTCTAGCTTTAATACATTATCAAGAATTGATCTGGCGCTGATCTCACCTGATCTCGCACCCAAGGTGCTAGATGTCCGATACTTGCAAAGAGGGATATCCGACCACTCCCCTTTGCTTTTGATATTGGATACTCATTTGGCGCAGAGCACCTATTTATGGAAATTAAACCCATTTTGGCTGACCTTGTTGAGTGATGATCAGACATTGATAGATGAATGGAGAGACTTTGAGACTCATAATGCTACTTGTGTGAATCCCGCATTGAAACATGACACTTTTAAGGCCTATTTGAGAGGCTCCTTTATTAAAAAGGTGGCAAACATTAAGCGAACTAGTAGGGAGGAGGAACTTAGGCTGGAGGAGGAGTGTAAAAGGCGGGAAGATACTTATTTACTCTCCAAATTACCCACTGATCGCACCTGCTGGGATCTGGCTAGACGTAAATGGTCCGATTATTTATTGGACAAAACCAAACGCAAACTGTGGTTCAATAAACACGCCATGTATTCACAGGCTGAAGTTGGGGGTAGCTACTTAGCTTTCTTGGCAAGGGAGGATAGAGGAAATAGCACTATTCAGCAGATTAGGGACCCCTCTGGTGCACTACAATACTCAACCCCGGACATTGCAAGAGTATTTCACTCTTACTACTCTGACTTATATGCTACTTGGGTTACATACACGGCACAACAGCTACACGACTATCTGGTCAAAATTGATCTACCCCGTCTCTCCTCTTCGTCCATAACAAAATTAGAGGAACCAATTACTCATTTGGAGATAGAGACAGCTATAGCCTCATTTCCCAATAACAAGGCCCCAGGCAGCGAAGGTATTCCTATAGAAATATATAAGAAATATAAAGACTACTTTATCCCATATCTATTTACACTGTATAATGACTTGTTCCAATTAGGAAGCCTACCCCCATCCATGCTGGAAGCCGTTATTATAATATTATTAAAACCGGGAAAGGATCCAACTGCCCCAGAATCGTACCGCCCGATATCACTACTGACGACTGACATAAAAATCCTGGCCAAAATTCTTGCAATACGCCTTAACTCTGTTATAAATACTATAGTACATGATGACCAAACGGGCTTCATGCCCGGCAAGTCCACCACACAGAATCTGCGTAGACTGTTCTGCCACATACAGAGGGGGGACGTGGGCGGGTCGGGGGCAGTGGTGGTGTCTTTGGACGCCGCCAAGGCCTTCGACTCGGTTGAGTGGTCCTATTTGTGGGCGGTTCTGCGTGGGTTTGCTTTTGGCCCCAATTTCATAAAGTGGATTAAATTACTATATTCCAACCCCCGAGCTAGACTGTCTATTAATGATTTTATAACCGAGCACTTTGACCTGGGCAGAGGGACGAGACAGGGATGTCCGCTGTCGCCGGCTCTCTTTGCTCTAGCGATCGAGCCACTTGCATGTCTGGTCAGGAGCCACTCCGAAATAAGGGGCATTCCGGTGGTTAACTGCTCTGATTTTATTGCGTTATACGCTGACGACATGCTGCTCTTTTTAAACGATGCTGGCTCATCTTTAATGGCCATGTTGGACACAGTTAGTATGTTTGGTACTTTTTCAGGCCTATTGATTAATTGGGACAAGTCTAGTATTTTTCCCTTATCAGGTACAGTCCCGGTGAATCTCCCAACTAGCTCCCCCCTTCAGTGGACTCTTCGCTTTAAATATTTGGGGATATGGATCACAGCAGATAACTCAGCATATGTTAAACAAAATATAGATCCTGTCACGTCAGATTTTCAAAGGAGGATTCACTTCTGGAAAAAGCTCCCTCTGACAGTGTCCGGACGTATAAATTTAATCAAAATGATTGTGCAACCAAGATATCTATATGTCTTACAGCACGCCCTGATGTATATTCCTAAGAAAATCTTTACAAAAATTGAAAGTACCATCTCTACATTTATATGGGGAGGGGGAACTCCGAGAGTAGCCATACGAACTTTGGTCAGGGCAAGGGATGATGGTGGCTTGGGGCTCCCTGACCTGCGTATATATTACTTAGCAGCTCAACTAACGCACATCTCTGACTGGATTGGGGGACGGGGGGGACCCACGTTTACTAATCTCTACACTGAAAGAGTTGGCCTTGCGTTCTCCCCATTGCACTTTCTGCTCTCGGGTACTCCCCCGAGTAACCTTCTTCCTATACTGAGATAGACCTTACTTGTTTGGAGGCAATCCCATTCCTTTTTTGACTGGAGGGGAATGGATGGTGACTCCCCCCTGTGGCATAATGTATCCTTTAAGGAACTACTACCCATATCTGAAGACAATATATGGCGTAGGGCGGGACTCATCTCAATTAACCAACACTATGCAGACGGTTCCCTCAGATCTTTCCAGCAATTAAGTGAGGAATTCCATGTATCCAATAGAGCCTTTTTTAGTTATTTTCAATTACGACATGCAATACAAACACAATTTGCAGGCCTAGTACCAGCTATTTCTAACTCTCCAATTAAGGAACTTCTTAGTAATCTTGGCCATCGTAAACAACTCTCCAAAATATATATGAACCTTAACACGCGTGCAAGTCCCCAAGTACTGGATAGGCTTAAAACTAAGTGGGAGCGGGATTTGGGAACCATAGATGAGAACCAGTGGACGTCGGTACTAGGATCGATTAAGTGCTCTACCCCCTGTGTTAGATACCACCAGGTATCCTTTTACATCCTACACCATGCCTACCGAACACCTGTGTTTCTACACAGGGCAGGAATAAGGCCAGACTCAGACTGTCCCAGATGTAGAACTAGTGATGCAGATTTCTGGCATATGATATGGCTGTGCCCTGTGGTGCTGGAGTTCTGGGAGAGGGTATGGGACAATATCAGGCGCACAGAAATAACACTACCGCCTATAACACCTAGGTTATGTATGTTTGGAATGGACCTGGAGGAGACTTACTCGCCCGTAATTTATAGATATGTCTTGTGCTTGACATCTCTGGCCAAGGTTATAATAGCAAGAAACTGGTTTGCCCCATCCGCCCCTAGTGTCCGGCATTGGCGTGCACTGGTAAATGAGGTATCCGGCCACGAGAGGTATGTCTTTCGCATGAGGGGCACACTTGAAAAATATCACTTTAAATGGGATAGATGGAATGCTTCCAGCTTGGCCTCTGAGCCTCCCACATAATGCCCAATGTACTACTTAAATGCACATGTATGTAGACCAAGCTATGGATGTTATCTTGATAACTGCGCCGGTGAAAAACAGTGGAGTATGGGTTGCAGTCCGCTAATTACATATACGCCGCATATACTATGTAATATTACACTTGACAAAAGACCACACAGGAGATTGATAAAATGCTAATATTTATTGAACTGTATGCTACACAGGATGCAAATAATAAGACCTTTTAACAACTGTATATCTGTATGACCAATAGGGCCAAATGGCCAATATTGTTGTTTTCTTTTCTTATATTACATGTAAACTTATTGTAATGTCATGTATTATATAACATGTAACATAAGTAAAAAAAAAAAATGGGTTTAATTGAAGAAACCTAGTCTGTTGAGAAGGGGTGTTGGAATATGTGCAACAGACTGTGGGTTTCACTCATATGCATATACATGTGTATGTACACTGGAGGGACAGTAGATGGCGATATACTGTACTGTCATATGTATTGTTTGTCTGCTGTTATATTCCTGTATCTCTCTGACGTTTCCTGTTTGTTGTTGTCTTAAGAGAAGGAATGGAGAAGCACATGTAGCAGACATCTTGTGTGAACAAGATACCACTGAATGCTGATGTTATGCAATGTTATATTGATCCTGTTACTCAGTTATACATAAAGAAGTTATACCTTTACAAGACTCATCCTATCTGATTGCAAGGTAACACCTGTGACCATCTTTTATGTGAAGCTGACCGCTGCATACATCATTGGTAGATTCCATCGCAGAAACGCCAACACTATACACATGCATATACAGTATACAGTCACACATACTGTATATACACATGCTGTCATACACATGCATACCTACAATTAAACATATACAGTCACACACCTATACACATGCATATATACAGTCACACATACTGTATATACACATGCATACCTACACTTATGTATACAGTCACACACCTACTGTATTTAGTCACACCCATGCACACATTCATAGAGTATAATAATTACACACACATAAATACAGTATATAAGTTACACACATAGATAAATACATGCAGTCCAGTATATTTTACACACACACACACACACACACACACACACACACACACTCTCACACACACACACACACACACACACATAAATACATGCAGTATATAATAGCTATACACAAACACACACTTACCATGCTGCTAGAGGGCCTGGCACTAGTCTGTACAGTACAGTGCAGAGTGCAGTCAGTGCCGTGTAGCCCCGCCCCCTTTTCGGACTGCTTCTCTGAGCAACTCCCTCTCTTGCTGCAGGCCGTGCAACAACATTGCAGAAATTGAAAGTAAACTAAATGTCCCAGCAGCCCTGAGCTTCCTGCAGCAAGGGCTGCTAGGAATTGTAGTTTATTTTCATGTTACTGATGCCGGCTCCTCTGTGCACTCCTGGCTCCCTTGCCTCCAGGAGTTACACTGCGCCCACCCATCCAATAGCCGGCTCTCACTGTAGTGTATACTACTGTGTACAGGAGGCTGCAGGCAAGTGAGGCAAGCGGGGCGGGGATATGTTAATGTCAGTCTCAGTGAGACTCTGACATGATGCCGCTGGTGCCTCCCGGCAGCTTTAGCAGAGCAGGGAGGGAGACAGCGCCTTTTCAGCATGGCGCCTCCCTGCTTTGCAGGAGCTGCTGAGCGGGCAGCGCCGGCCCTGAATATTTGCCACATAAGTGCTGCTTACCTACGTGCTCATTGCTAGGGGGTTATTGCTTGATGGCACCATAGTACCCATTACACATGATGCCGCACACCATAGTACCTATTACACATGATGCCGCACACCATAGTACCCAGGGCCGGTGCTAGGGTGTTCGGCGCCCCCCTGCAAACTAAAAATTTGCACCCTCAGCGTTTGCCGAAGGCGCACTCTGAAAAAAACACATAATGGGCTTAGTAGCAACAATGCGATATCTAGACATTTTGGTGCCCTGTGCCAGAAAATAAATTAGTGCCCCTGTCCCCCACATCCCCCTCCCATACACACACATACATACTAAAACCAGCGCATGGCAAAATTTACACCGTAAAGCCTATTACACATTATGGCACACACCGTAGTGCCCATAACACATTGTCACATACCATAATTCCTATTACATGTTATAACCCACTGTAATGACTATTACATATTATACCACACGCCATAATGCCTATTACATATTATGCCACATAAGTGGTGCTTACCTACGTGCTCATTGCCAGGAGTTACCTGCTCGTTGCCAGGGGTTTATTGCTCAAATACAGGGGTTACATGCTCCGGTACTTGTGTATTTTGGCGGCGCCCACGATGAGGATCGCGTCCATCGTGTGTGAAAAATCGGGTCCATCGCGTCCATCGCGTCGCGTCGTGTGCATTAACATGGCACACGACGCGACCGACGCGATGGACCCGATTTCTCCATAGGCTTCAATGTTAAAATATTTTAACATTGAAATCGTGTCGGTCGCGTCGGTCTTGTGCCATTATAATGGCACAAGATAAGATGGACTTGATAAAGTCCATTTTACATGTAATAAAATGCCCATAACACATTGTCACATACCATAATTCCTATTACATGTTATAACCCACTGTAATGACTATTACATATTATACCACACGCCATAATGCCTATTACATATTATGCCACATAAGTCGTGCTTACCTACGTGCTCATTGCCAGGAGTTACCTGCTCGTTGCCAGGGGTTTATTGCTCAAATACAGGGGTTACATGCTCCGGTACTTGTGTATTTTGGCGGCGCCCACGATGAGGATCGCGTCCATCGTGTGTGAAAAATCGGGTCCATCGCGTCCATCGCGTCGCGTCGTGTGCATTAACATGGCACACGACGCGACCGACGCGATGGACCCGATTTCTCCATAGGCTTCAATGTTAAAATATTTTAACATTGAAATCGTGTCGGTCGCGTCGGTCTTGTGCCATTATAATGGCACAAGATAAGATGGACTTGATAAAGTCCATTTTACATGTAATAAAATGGGAAATGGGCCAATATGGCCCATTTTTCATTGTATATGTCCCCGTCATGTCCAAATATAACTGACCCCCCATTGTGAGCGGCACCCCAGTATTGACGTCAACCCGAAGCGTGGCGAGCGCAGCGAGCCCGCGAGGGGCGGCGGTGCGCGTCCTCCGACCTTTTCATACCCCTACTATCCACGTCGGCGTGGAGTTGAGAATAGAATAGTGTGGCGAGCGCAACTTTAAGGCACAGGACGCGACGCGATGGACCCGATTTCTCCATCGGGTTCAATGTTAAAAATATTTTAACATTGAAGCCTATGGAGAAATCGCGTCCATCGCGTCGCGTCCTGTGCCTTAAAGTTAAGGCACACGATGCCCACGACGGGCGCCGCCAAAATACACAAGTACCCATGCTCCTTGCTAGGGGTTTCATTTCATTAAATTTGTGTGGTTTTAGATAAGCATATTAAATTGCTTTTAAAATAAGCAGTTTATCTTTTATAACTCTGCTTTCCCTGGTGATCTAGGATGAAAGCACTCAGCAAGTGTTTATTACCAAACAACCTACCCCTCCCCCCTTTCCCAGCAGTTTTGGGGTTGGTGGCAGCCAGCCCAGTACACCTACCCTAGGCAGTGAAGAGAAAGCAGGGCTGGTCCATGCTGTAGCTGCAGCTCCAGGTGTTTGCTGCGCATGTCACACAGGCAGCACAAAGCACAGCAACAATGCAGCTGCACAGCGGTGTCCAGGCTATTGCTGACAATCCTGAAAACTGGACGGACTCGCGATGGGGAAGACCCGATTAAGCAATAGCAGAGTCAGCTCTGCATTGTTGCTTCCGGCACTGCTGTCTGTATGACAGGCACCCAGCAGAAGCAGAGTGCGTGGTAGTGTAAGGAGAGACTGAGCGCCTCTTCAGCCTAGCGCCTCCCTGCACCGCAGGAGCCGCTGAGTGGGTAGCGCTGGCCCTGATAGTACCCATTACACATGATGCCGCGCACCATAGAACCCATTACACATGATGCTGCACACATAATGTCCCTTACTCATGATGCTGCACACATAATGCAGCTTACACATGATGCTGCACACCGTAATGCCCCTTACACATTAAGCCACACATTATGCGTAATGCCCCCACATACCGCCACTTGTAGCGTCCCTTAAGCAATGCCCCCAAAAGTGCCACTTACTGTAAATTTTTATATGAGCCTTCGCTGCTGCTGCAGGGAGAGATGGAGGGCAGTGCAGCTGCTTCTATGGGGAAAGGAGCAGAAGCGCAGCGCAGAGCATGCTCCCACTCCCCTCCTGGGAACCCCTCTAGCCGAGTGGACATTTGAAATATTGTGCGCGCTGTTGTTGTGCGTGATGTAGGGGGACGGGCTGAGGTGAAAGCGGGGAGAAGAATTGGAGCGGAAGCTGCAGGAGTGACAGTCATTGACAGCTGGGCAGAGAGCAGGGGGCTGCCCGGCTGTATTCAGAGCACTGCAGGTCACGGCTGTTGAAATAATACCCCTTTCACAACAGAAAATGCAGGGATTTACCCGGAAATATGGCCCCAGGATCATGCAGGGACATTCCCAGGCTGACCCCTTATACACCAGCCTAGTCCCTGCATTTTCTGGTGTGAGGAGGAGAGACAACCACTCCCCTCTCCCTACCCCCCTTTAACCAACCAGCTATATCTTCGGAACCAACTAACCCATTTACATGAGACCAGTATCATATTGAAGAACTTTTGAGTTGGCTTCGAATGATTTTGGTCCCGTGAAACTGGGTTGTTTGGTTCCCGAGAAATCTGCATTCAAAGAACATAAACAGTCATGAAATTACATTTAAGAAATGAAAAAAAAAAAACGGTTTAACCTCAATATCCCAGGAACCAATTAACCCATATGGATCCAGCCTGGTATCAGATTGAAGGCCCAGCGATTTGGGTTCGACTGAGATCAACCTCAAGCTTCAGTGATGCCGAAGGGGGAACTGGCAGCCGTTGAACTGGGTGGGGGTCGGAATTAGTGGGTCCCATGTTATCCTATAGGGAAAACGTTCCAGTTTTGCCTGGCCATATCTCCGGTTCCCAGGGGGCTAGTTGGAAAGCCCCATCCCTCAGCTACAAAATGGGCTAATAGGTGGTCCTGTGCAACCCCAGACCACCCCCTAGATTCGCCTATGATTGTGTCATGTGAATAGGGTTTGCAGTACTATGTGGCATAATTTGATTTTGTCATTGTATGACCACAACCCTTCCCAGCAAGATCACACAACTTTTTGGGGGCAATTTTAAATAAAGGGGGTGGGAACACCAGTGCTCTTGCTCGCACAGGGCACTAAAATGTCAAAGTTATGGCTCTGAATTAAGATTGCTATGGGTGAGGACTGATGGATACTGCTGGCTGCTGCTGTGATTTGTGCTGCTTGGGTGCTGTGCTGGTAAGGGGGGTGCTGAGTCAGGGGTGGAACAATCAGAGGTGCTAGAGGACACCAAGTAGAATCTTGCCTAGTGTGTCAAATTGGTTAGGGTCCGCTCTAAATAAGAATAAATATTTTGTCGTACAGATAGGGGCTACAGATCAACCCAGCTGAAAAAGTGTACATGGCATTACTCTTAATACTCATACCCCTTTCACACTACAGCTCTTAATCGGTACAGTATATTGCAGATTTTTTTATTTAAAACAGTTAGAGCTGCACTGTGAAAGCACCAGTCTGCATATACCGGTTACAAATAACAGGTATTTGCAAATGGGTAAAAAGCCCTACACGGTTCATAGCCTACAACCCCCTCCCCCTAGTACCTGTCCTGCCCCCCCCTCTCTTGGTACCTGGCCCCCCCCCCCCCCCACACCTGTCCTGCACCCCCTCCTCTCTTGTGTGGACTGGGAATCTTATATTATATTAATACCTGGGGTGCCAATTATTGAAAAGGGGACTCTTCAATAATAATAATAAATTATGTATACTCTATAATACACGTTTATCCTATATATCTGCAAATATATTGCGTCAGACTTACAACCTAGGCTGCTGATACATACATGCAATTCTTATATATAGGAATTATGAAATTATGATTCCAAAGTGAGTTCAAACTTGGTTTTGCCGCTCTGATTAAAGATATTTTATTTACAGAAAAAACACAAATCATACAGAATAAGTTGTGCACGGTAGTGATATATATGCTAATTATAATTATATTTATACTTCCTTATTAAACATTAAACGTTGAACATAAAACAAATTAACAAACTTTGACAATTACTAACACTAATTGAATACTTGCAAGTTCATTGTTCCATTCCTTAGGTGTGAACATCTCCTTCCTCTCCTGCCCCAATAGTCATTCTGTTCCTCATCCTTCTCTCTCTCCTCCTTATGCTCCTCTGCTGACTGACTTCTACCCATAAGCTTGTTCCTTTTTATCCCATATTTTGCCCATTCAAACTGGCCTATTCCCATTGTGCCCAGGGTGGGAGATAATTCTGGGCTTGCCAGATTCCACAGTGTCATAAAACATTCTGCCCCAAGGTGGTGAGCATGTAGGGTATTTATGATCCCAAGATCACAAAAACATAGTATTTCTTTAATCTTCAGAAGCTTCTCCTTGGATGTGTTGATGTGTCAATGATCTGTTTTGACCATGTTTTATCAGTTGGTGTGATCTCTTTTCATAGTAGCTGATTTATGATCCCTGGCCTGGCCTGTACTGGACAACTGACCATGTAATTGTATGACTGCCAGAGGCATTGCAAATCTTGATTCTGATCTGTAACTTTGCATCTAAACATCCCCCTGCACATACCAGGATCTGTTTACATATTATGTGGCCTAACAACCAGATGACCTGTTGACTTTATTCTTTATTCTACCAGGTTCTAATTATTTATTTGCTGTAAACCAGGCATACAGTAGACATATACCTACATAAAAAATCCATAACCTTGCAGTAAGACACAATTGTAGATCTATATACAGACATATTCAAACACTATCCTAAATCATATAAGCATTCACCTTATACATTTATATCTATTCCTCACTATACACTATATCTATCTATCTAGACTATTCACTATGGTTAAAATCACCTTTCATCAATAATATGTTTAATGAAAACAATATCTCTGATTCTAAGTTATAATTTATGCAAACAATTACCTATCTGGCAACACTTGGTACTTGAGAGTGTGCCGGATCGAGCAATGGGGTCCGTTCATTGAATTCCTGGTGACAACTCCTCCTGACTGATGGGCAGTGTGCGGAGGGGTCCCTGGGGTGGATAGGAACTAGTACCAGAACTAGTTTCCCAGTGATCCCGCTGCACACTGCCTATTCAATGAACGGACCCCGAGAAGCTGTCACCCGGAATTCAATTAACGGACCCCACTGCACAATCCGGCACGTTGCCAAGTACCAGGGGAGTGGAGCGGGTGCAGGACAGGTACCCGGGGAGAGGGGGTTGTAGGCCAGGTTCCAGTGGAGGGGGGGGGGGGTGTGGACAGGTACCGGGGAGTGGGTTGTAGGCCAGGGGGGCAGGACAGGTACCAGGGAATGGGTGGTATGCTACTGGATTATTGTTTTTGTACCTTTCACAACGGGTTCAATGTGACAGGTACAAATCCGGTAATTAACCAGTAATATACAGTTTACAACATGCAGTGTGAAAGGGGTAAAACTTGCTCTGACCCGGTTAAAGAAATGTTTTCAAAACCGGGTCAATTCAGGTTTTGCAGTGTGAAAGCAGTATCAGTTTAATTTTTAACACAGTAATAAAAATCTATTTCTTTTAAACTATTATTTTATAATAGACAGAAAATGCTCAAAATATGGCTTTTTTGGGTGCAGCTCAGACGCAGAAGTATTTTTGGCCAGGTGCACTAAGCTTCAAAAGTGATAAAATGGAGAGTGATATACAGCCAGCCAATCATCTCCTACCTGCCATGTCACAGACTGTGTTTGAAAAATGTCAGGCAGGAGCTGATTGGCTGGCTGTTTATCGCTCTCCATTTTATCACTTTTGAAGCTTAGGCCCAATATAATCACTTGCAGAATAATTTCAGTTGGGAAAAATAGGAAAAGTGCATGTTCACAGTAACAAACAAAAGTATTTTAGTTTTTTATTAAACTGAACCTGGAGCCCCTGCCATCCTTGGCCGGGGTTCTCCAGACCCTCCCTGCTGGCGAGCGCCAGCGGACAGGGGCTACACTGAACTGGGATGCGCGTGCGTCTCATACGCACACGCGTCCCAGTTTCTCAGTGGGGATGCTGCGTGTCCCTGCCCGTCTCCACTTCAGGAAGACAGGCAGGGTTAGAGGGGCGCTCGGGGCGGCGAGGAGTACCTGTAATGATGGGCGGCGACAGCGGGGGAGGCAGCGGGGACCAGAGGCAGGATCCGTTGCCAGGGGGTGCGTGAGCGTCTCATGCACACGCGCCCCCTGGCGGGGAAGGCGTGACGGCGGGGCTGGCGTTAGAAATGCCAGCCCTGCAAAGATGGCACCAGCCCCATCTGTACTTGCAGCACCATGTCTGTGTGTGTATATGTGTGTGTGCCTGGTTTTGCCTTGTAAATCATTGCTGCTTTAGAAAACATGGGCAGACCTGCTGTTACAGTTATGGCCCGAATCAGACCTTGGCCTGGTTCATACGCTGGTAGAAAAAGTGGTGCTTTGGCTCCCATTTCTGTTTAACGTCTGTATGTGAGAGTAAAAATAGCGGAAAATCCAACTCTTTGTAGTGCAACATTGTGATATATACTGGCAATGAGTGTGCCTGGAGGTGTTCTCAGCGCTACATCCATGTCTATACATGGGACAATTCCGTTTATTTTAGATTTCTTGAAAAGACTATTGGAACTATAAAAAGATTTATTATCGTTTTCCTGATTTATTTCCTATTGTTGTTGCAGATTTGAGAACCATCAAATAAAATGGTAATTTAAAAAATACATTCATTAAAAATAATATATTCGAAGTTATATTGTTATAATAACACATTTCTGAATGTTTATCTCTGTTACGTTATGAGACACTGTAAGTTAAAGTCACGTAATGAAATTTAACACTCATGTGTTATGGTATGCTGTGTAACTGGTGGATTTCCTGGTATTAGACAGAGCTTTTTCAATTCGACACAGAGGTGGAATGTATGTTTCATTCTCGAAGGGGGAAAAACCACCTTTATTTGGATTGCTGGCTACGGTTGACACAGTTCATGATGTTTTTAAACTGGCTATTTTATGCCATTTCTGTTAATTTCTGCTGGAGATTTGTATTGCCATGTGACATTTCTGAAGAAGCGGTAGCTTATCTACCTGGGGACATTATGATTGGTGGTATTTTTCCAGTTCATACACATATCTCAAACTTATCCGAGAGACAGGCAAATGAGAGTTTCATTTGTACAAGGTATGAATTGCTATTTATTTTCTATTTGGAAAATTATACTTTTTGAAATGTAGTCCTTTTTTTTTTACTAAAATGGAATTATATATCTATTACCATCTATATATAATGAATAGAAAATATTGGAGTGCGCTAATTAGGTTAGTACCACCCAACAGTACAATACAATATTTTTTAAAATATAGTATAATATGAAACACTCTTCATGTATACGATGTCCATATATGTTCGGAATAAGATGCACGATTTGTTCAAGGATAAAGCCGTTTATTAAAAAATCGTGCATCTCATTCCGAACATATATGGACATCGGATACATGAAGAGTGTTTCATATTATACTGTATTTTAAAAATATTTTATTGTACTGTTGGGTGGAACTAACCTAATTAGTGCACTCCGATATTTTCTATTCATTCTATTCTAATTCACTGTTCCTCACTAACAGGAGGGATATATTGGAGATGTAGCTCATGTTCTATTAGCACAAATACTGAGACTATTACTGTGTGTATGTGTGTGTGTGTGTATATATATATATATATATATATATATATATATATATATGGTAGTTGATTAGTTTCACTGCGGGAGCATGGCCACGTGACTGAGTCCCCTTGCAGGGCTCGCTGTGCTCGCCCATGCTACGGGCTCGGTGGCTCGTTGTGCTCGCCACACTATCTACAATCAACTCCATGCCAATGTGGATAGTGGGGGTATGAATTATCCACGTTGGCATGGAGTTTATTTAGTTTATTCTAGAAAGTTTGGCGAGCGCCAAACCCAGAAGTAGCGCACGGCCATGCTGCCACCGTGAAATTAAACAAGTACCATATATATATATATATATTAGGTATTATACACAGGCGGCACTCGCAATATAATAAAGCTGACTGAAGTGAGTACAGACAAGATTATAACATTTCGGTTTTGTTAACCGTCTTCAGATACAAATATACAAATCTATGAAATACAAAGCTTACCTTTGTAGATATGTGCATACCACCCCTTCAACACAAACGAATCGTGTTCCTACCAGAAGTATATTGTGCAACACCTAGAAACATTCTGGTATCTAGGTGGAAATAATGTATCCGCATTAACATTCCTAACACAATACAGATATCAGAAGATCTACATTTAATTCACACAATTTCAACTCAATTAAAGAATACACTGTATCATTGCAATAAATCACCGCTAATCAGAAAGACTGTAAGAAGACATATGTACAGTATTATACTCAGATTAACAAAAACAGTTTAAAGTCAATGTCTCATTTAACCTATGGGGGTTAAAGTACTCAGGCGGTGGATCCACTGCGCTTCTTTATGCAGAAGGATCCGACCCCTATCACCCCCCTGTCTGCTGTCAGACACCTGGTCAATCATAAGGTACAGAAGGCTCAGCAGGCTGTGCTTAAAGGCTTTAAAATGCTTTACAGGCTGATCTTTAGCCTTGCCTTCCAGCGACAACTTAATTGCACTCCTGTGCTGAGCCATCCGTTCTTCAAGCTGACAATTGGTTTTTCCAATATAGTACATACAGTGCTACACAGGCATATAATGCAATATACAACATATCTGCTGGTATATGTCAAAAACTGTTTTATACCAATTCTATTGCCCGCGTGTGGGTGCACTATATAATCCTGTGGTAATAAACGGTTGCATGTAGCACAACCTAAACATTTGTAATTTCCATGCTTCTTGATAAGAAAATTACTCGGTGCAGGTAGCCCAAAGTCATAAATATCATAATGTACAACCATGTCCCTGATATTTCTCCCTCTGGTATAACAAGGGAGTAATTTGCGATTCGTGAAGCCAGTCAAATCCGGATCTGATTTAGCAACTGCCCAAATCTGCTTAGCTATAATTGTCAAATGGGGGGTTTCTGTGGTGTAATTGATAATACAGATGATATGGCTCTTCATGGTTGTTCCAATGTCATTTTCCTGGCAATTTGTAAAAGGTCACTAGAGTATCCCTTCTGGAGAAACTTGATCTGCATAATATCGATCTGTGACAGCTAATCAGTTGGGTCACTGCAGATACTATGGACATGAAGGAATTGGAGTCCTTTTTGAGGGACACAGAATGATAACTAGAATAGGACCAAAGACTATTACAGTCCATTGGCTTGCTATAAATTGTAGTGTGGAACTGTCCATTCGTAATGGCTACTTCCACATCCAAAAACTGGATTTTTCTGGATTGTATATTGAAGGTAAATTTGATATTAGTGTCGGCCCTATTACTCATGTCCATCAATTCATCTTTAGAACCATGCCATAAAAAGAAAATATCATTGATAAATGTGATGAATAATTCTATGTTCTTGCTACAGTATGTTCCTGGTTGAAGAACAAATTGTCCTCCACCCTGAACATAAAAGCATTAGCGTATATTGGTGCGACCACCGCACCCATAGCACACCCAAGTATTTGTAGAAAAAATGCTTTATCAAAAATGAAATAATTTCTCTCTCACCACAATTGGTCTGCCCCATGGTTTAGTACTGTTCTTATGTAGTTTCGGGAGAGTATAAAATACTGGCACTTTTGGATGATTCTTAAATAAAGCCATATTAACATACTCAGAAATTATGTTATTGTCCACTTAATTCTGTAATGCTCCTTGTAATTCCATGTAAACTTTTTGGGGTAGTGTCACTGTCAAGTTTCTAATAAACCAGGGAGTCATCGAGTTAAGTATACCTCATCCTTATAGTTCTGCAAATTCTATATAACAATAGCCCCCCCCCCCCCCTTATCTGAAGGACAGATTGTCATATCTTTGTAGGTGGACGAGAGGAGAGCGAAAAAGAGGAAAGATGGTGTGGGGGAGTGATGAGAGAGGGGTGAGGTGATGGCGCAAGGGGGGGGGGTGTGATACAGGGTGAGGTGCCAGGGGGTGAATAAGTGAGGTGACCAGGGGTTACTTGAGATGGGGTGAGACAACAGGGGGCGATAGAGAGGGTGAGGTGGTGGAGGGGCAGTGATAAGGGGCAAGAGGGAGTGAGATAATTGGGATTAAGTGACAAGGGAAGAGTGTATGGGAGGCTAGGTGAGGCAAGTCTGCTCACCAGCACATGCGGGTCTCCTGGTCTTCAGCACCAGCCACTGCACAGTTACTGGTTGCTGCTTGCCTCATTATCCCCTGCTTGACTGGGGGGGGGGGGAATCTGCTGCTCTGTTTGTATACATCCTGTACACACATACATTATGTACACACAATAAAATAAATCAATTGTAGCAAAATAAATATGTTTGGCATCAAACAGTGGTGCACGGTCCTCACCCTGTATTCACACTCACCCTCTTTGTGGAAAGAGAAGTCTGAAGAAATCAAATTGTAGGTCCAAGTGATTTTATTCAAGGCATAGGAAAACTGTGTTGTGCAGTTGAAACGGCTGTCAGGCCGTGTGTGTATATTTTTCCTATGCCTTGAATAAAATCGCGTTGGACCTACAATTTGAGTGCCGAATCTTCAGACTTCTCTTTCCACAAAGATTGTTAGTGTATATATATATATGTGTGTGTGTGTGTGTGTGTGTGTGACATGTCTATGTTATTAACTCAGAAAGGGCGGGATGTTATAACATCCGCGGCCCCCCTTCGCCGGACATCGCATTTTTAATAACGGCATATGCTATAACATATGCCGTTATTCATGCAAGGGACAGCTCTTGCGGTAAGAGCTGTCCCTTGCGATGCGGTGCCGGCGCTGGACTTCCGGGTCTGTGACCCGGGAGTCCATCTGCGCATGCGCAGACCCCGGCGCCGGCCGCAGGGCACGCTGGGAGGGATCCGTGACGGATCCCTCAAACAGCGCTGCGGTAAGAAGCCCATAGGCTTCTGCAGGGATTCGCCAGCTTTAGCTGGCGATTCCCTCCGCAGCGCTGACACTGCGGAGGCGCCATATAGCATATAGAAATGCGGTAGAAACCCCGAAAACGGGGTTTTTACCGCATTTCTGCTATATAGCATCCCGCCCAAAAAGACTTGTGAATGTATAATAATTATAATGGAGTAGTGGAAACCTGTGTTTATGTTAACCTCAGCTTACCTTAAGCCAGATACTTAGTTGTGACCAATAGTGGAACAGCTCGAGACTTGAATGGCCACCAATTGGTGTGCTTCAATATGGTCCAATAGTCTGTAGAGAAAGATGAACAGGACACCAGCGACTCACATGGACAGACATGTGGCAGTTGGAGGAAATATCCCAGTGTTAACAGATGGAGGGGTGAACTGGCTGCCTCCTGCTTAAGGACAGCATACCTCTGTGGTTCAAGACGAACCCAGCCTGACTTAAAAGCTGAGGACAGAGCGAGTTTAGGGGGTCACAAGAAGCTCGAGAGGGGAGCATCTGGTGAGGAGAGTGCACCCCAATACCTCTGTTCACTACTATAGCTCAATTTACTCTGCCTACGGATACCTCTGCTCCCACTGACTGCCAGTTGCCTAGGAGATATGAGCGGCCTGGTCTCGATCAGACAGGAAGGATTTGTGAGAGAATCCCATAAGAGCAATGGCTGTGGGAACAGCAGCAGAGGTGCTGACACCAATTAGTTGGCCCGGCTAATCGGAAACATGGGTGAGCATATACATCAGTGCATTACCCCCATCACCTCATCATAGTATATAGCCGTGTACAAGCACGCAGTTGTAGATACAGACAAAGAGAGGGATTGTACATACAAGTGCATTGGCATCTCTCCACAAAATCTATATAGCCAGCCACCCGGGGAAAGCAATAAAGTGTCCCTGTTCGCAGCACATTAGCAGGCGCCACTGTAGAAATATTATACCAGGGAGACATATATACCTAACTCAGCTCAGAACAAGCCCCCTCAGTTTATGTGCGTTGGACAGAATTATAGGGCCGTGATAGGGTTAAAAGCAACCCCGAGACCCTATTATTGAGACTAGTTACAAACCAGGTGTCATTAACAAGAACATAATATAGGCAGCTCTACCAGGTTGTACACGGCCTCATAGGTTAAAGAAGGAGAATATTCCAGGTAGCTATATTTGGGATACCTAAAATGCCTGTTAATGAAATTACAAATCTAATCTAGCAGCAATATCACTGTATACTTTCATCTGAGTTAGGATATATTTGTACAAAGGAAAAGTGCTCTTCTTTATCAGTTGGCCTTCTTTATCAGTTGCAACAATTGTAGCGACTTATGAGATATATATTACCATCCATGGATCTGGGCCCACTGCCAACTAATTGCAACAAATGAGAGTAGTTCTATGTCATTGTTCGAGAGGCATAGCCAGGGAAGTGAAAATAGTAAATACAGTATAGTGGATACAATTCAGCTACTCAACCTACTTAATATAAACTGCAGTGGACAACAGTCTTATACTATTCTCCTGTCCATACCCAGGACAATTTCTTTAACTAGAGCTACAATGGGCCCCAACGGTGTACCTACAAATGTAGTATAGAATACTTTATTAATATACATTTATATATAATGTTGACTAGGTTTATGTTACATGATATGAGTACCTAGGTACGGGTAACCAAGAATTCTTCTGGAGTTGGAGGCCTAAGGTAGCATTTTATTGTAGTTATTATTTGATACATTATTCACGTAGTTATACTTATCTGTGATATTGTGTCTGCGTGAGAAGAAACGGGATTCTGTGGAAGAAAGAAGGTACAGTAACAGGTTTTAGAAATAGTTTTAAGTATTATACACAGTCCATTCACCTAAGAGTTAGTACTGTAGATGTAATCTCTCGCTTTCCCAAGTGAGTGAGGTCTCTACTATCATCATAGCAGGGCACATATTCATAATTATACCAACACTTGGGTGGAAGCACCTGGTAGTATCCCCTAGATTGGGAAACCGGGGGTTACATATATAAATATACATACAGTATTTGTGTGCGTTTTTATGTGTATATATATATTTATATAAACACACAAGCAGGAATGACTAGCACTCTTGTGGTCTGCAGCCCATAAGCTACAACGGACTACCACCATCTCATCACCGTCAAGGTATGCAAAGCGCTGCTGCCCGATGTTTATACATCGGTCAGCTTTGCATCCCCCATAGTAACCTATGGGGGATGTGGCTAACTCGTTTTCAGGGATTTAGCCAGAAATAATGAATGATAAATGGGAAGATGTATCAGCCAGTCAGTCAGCTCAGAACTTGCATGTCACAGGCTGGGTTAAAAAATGACAGTTAGGAGCAGGTTGTCTGGTTGTTTATCACTCTGCACATTATCACTTTTTGAAGCTTGATACATCTGGCCCTATGCAGGCATTGTGTCTAACACAGACTTAGGGCAGTATCTAATTACCTGCAATCATTGATCAATGGTAATTGTGTCATCAGGGGCTATCCAATTAGCCATCACCCCATGTCATCCATCCCCTCCAACCTCATTAACATCTCCCTCCATGCCTCCCTCACTTCCCTGTTCCTCCTGGAATACCTGATCCATCTGTAATAAATTGTCTCCCTTTCTTGATCTTTTCATCTCAACTTCTTTCTCTCACATAAACTTGACTTTTAATCTCTGATACCAGATTTCCCACTGCTCCCTCCTCTGAGTGTTTTTTCTCTCACCCACTCCTTTTGACTGACCAGATGATGGTGTGGGTATCCTTTCCTCCATCTGCAACTTCTGCATCAGACTACTTAAGCCAGGCATGTCCAAGCTATGGCCCTCCAGCGGTTGTGAAACTACACATCCCAGCATGCCTTGCCATAGTTTTAGCATTCCCTCATAGCAAAACTCTGGAAAGGCATGATGGGCCATAGTTTGGACATGCCTGACCTAAGCATTCCCTTTCTTTCTACTGCTTCAATGCTTTTAGCCTTTTCTTCTCAACTTCATGTAGCAGACACCTACTGCCCCAGGTCCGACTACTATCTTTGATAATTTTGTGGCCTGGCGCCCTATTTCCAATTTTTTGATCTTTTAACCTTGGGGACATCAACATTTCCATTGACACTGCTGCCTTGTTACAACAGTCCCCCCAATCACAGCCTTGCTAATTTTCTCAACCTCATCTTTACCCATTCTTGCAAGTGTTATGATTTCATTATTTCTTCTGTCCAGCTATCAGACCACCATTATCCACCACTATATTATCCTCTTTTATCCTCGCTCTTCCAACTGTCAATCAATCCCCTACAACAAAACGTCCTTCAGGATTGGGTCCTAGGTGGCTTCCTGTACCACCTTGTCAGCAGGGGTGGATTTAGGGGTGAGGGCGCCCATAGGCACAACAATAATGCCGCCCCCCTGCCTAATTGTTTCATTTTTATTGATTAGTTATAAGCCCTCATTTGATTATAACCAATTTCATGTAATAATAAAAAAGCCAACAACTGTAACATTTTTATTATGTATACATATTTACTAAGTAGGACAACTTAAGGGGCAGTATCTGCATGTCCTATCCATTTACACTCTGTTCAAGATGGAATATGGTACAGTACAGTGTATATTTTGCAGTTACTGGTACATTTCAGGCTGATAGTACTATCACATGCATCCAAGTGCCGCCCCCAAAGATGTGCCACCCCTAGGCACGTGCCTCATGTGCCTAATGGGAAATTTGGCACTGCTTGTCAGTCATCTTGCTCTATTATATGGTTTTGTATGAATTGGATATAGAAACACAGAAACCTAGAATTTGATGGTAGATAAGAACCTCTTTTCCCATGTAGTTTGCCCTTTTTCTTTTATCTTTTTGGCAACTGGACCCCTCTTTGGCCCCTATTCAGATCTGAGCTCCATGTGCACTGCAGGTGGGGCAAATGTAACATGTATAGAGATAGTTAGATTTGGGTGAGTTATTTTGTTTCTGTGCAGGGAAAATACTGGCTGTATTATTTCTACACTGCAATTTAGATTTCAGTTTCAGCACACCCCACCCAAATGTAACTGTCTTTGCACAGGTTACATCTGATCCACCTGCAAGCACATGGTTTTGCCCTTTTTACAAACAAATTTGTACTGAGCTCAGATCTGAATAAGGGCCTTAGTTCCTTAGGTCTTTGCAGATCTATTCGGTATTATCTTTGCTGGCGAGGAATGGGTTTTGCTTTTTATACGGTAGTAAGCCTTTCATATTTAAATAGTTCTATGTGCCAACATCTCTGTGAGAGATGAACAAAAGATCCACTAATAATGCCAGCGTTGCTCACATTTATTATATAAATTCAAATAAAAAATGTTGAGTAAAAAAAGGTTATATTTCCTATATAAAGTAAACATTGCAGGTCATTATGATGAAGAAAAATGTGTGCTTGGCAATTTTCACACCAATTTTCCCGAATTCACTTGGCACTCAAAGGGTTAAATTAATTAATAACTTATTGCTTATTACTGTAATAACTATTATATCTGTGATGAAAAATTAGGATTTAAAAAATATCTCTGCATCAATATATACTAATATTTGAGAATTTTAACTTCTGTTTAAGCACCATTCAGAATTGTTAATGCAGTGGTGAACATTACTGCTGTTGTTTTTTAAAAGTTTATTTCCAAAACTGTATATTTTTTTCTCTATTTCAGCCTATACACGAAAGGATTGGCTGATGTTCTTTCTATGGTCTATGCAATTGAAAACATTAATAATTCCACATTGTTACAAGGTGTTAAGTTGGGCTATGAGATACATGATTCATGTTCTTATACTTTGAAAGCAGTTGAGTCCACAGTGCGATTACTTTCAGAATCTGCCACAACAAATATTTCCGCGGAATATAACCACATACAACGTACCCCTCATATCAAAGCTGTTGTTGGAGATATACATTCAGGAATATCCATTGCAATTTCTGGGCTATTAGGCCTTTATCTTATACCACAGGTAAAAAAGTACTTGATTTACAGTATACCGTAATCTGTTTAAAAAAAAAAAAAAGTGTACGGGGAAGTAGGCTGATTCCTAGATATTCTAAACAAGATTTCTTTAAAAAAAATTAAAAAAAGCTTATAAATGTTTATCTGTATGATATATGTAATAATATTATATGTCCTTATATTTACACAGATAAGCCCAGCATCATCTGCTGCTAGCTTAAGTGACAAATTAAAATTTCCTTCCTTTTTACGCACCGTTCCAAGTGATGTTCACCAAACAACAGCAATTGTGAAGCTGATAAAACTATTTCAGTGGAACTGGGTTGGAATCATCACAGATAACAGTGATTATGGACAGTCTGCTCTGGAGCTTTTAAAAAATCATTTTGAACAAGAAGGAATATGTACGGCTTTCTCAAACATTGTGCCATCATATAAAGGAGATCCAACCTTGCAAGAATCGTTAAACAGTACAATAAATAAATTAATTACAAGTTCAGCCAATGTTGTGGTTGTCTTTGCTGAAGATTTTTTTGTCAGTGATCTTCTACTAGAATGCATTAGCATTAATATTTCCAAAATTTGGATTGCGAGTGATAGCTGGTCAAATTCAAAAATATTTCAGAACATTGAAAACATTGAAAAGGCCGGTACAATTCTTGGAACAAATTTCAAAAGGGGTAATATTGACGGCTTTGAAGAATATCTAAGAAATGAAATAAAATCCAATGAATCTTCAAATTGTTTTCTTGAAGAATATTTTCAGTCGGGATATTTAAATGATGACTTACTGGGAAATGTTGACCTAAGTGAAACATACAGTACATACCTGGCTATTGTAGCCATAGCTCATGCACTCACGGATATTTTATGCACAGATGGACATTGTAAAAACAATTCCGACTTCCTACCACGTCAGGTAAGACGAAATACTATTGCATGATTTCATTAATAATAGTATTGAACATCACCAGATCAAAAAGGCAATGTGCTAGGTACTATAAATGTAATTTAACTTTCCTGAATAACTACTGTATGTCACAATTCATATTTGTTCATGACTTGCACAGAATTTACTATTTTATTATGTTAAACTAGCGATAAATGTTTGCAAGAAATGTATTATTGTAGATGCCCTGTCATAGGCGCATGTCTAACTAATAGGGGACATGCCCTGTACCTTAATAACACTAGGCAACCTTATAGCTACCTCCCCACCATGACCTCAGGCACAGATAACCACAACGCAGTTTGAAAGATCAACATTTTGGGGCGCAAACCCTATTTTCAAAGCATGGTCAATCTTTCAACCTGCTTTTGTGGTATCTGTGACTGAGGTCATTGCCCAAGAGTGCCTGACATGGATGAGGTATAATATCAACTAATGGGCCCCATACATCAGCAATCACAATTTATGGATTTTCAGATATAGGGATATTTTGGCCAGATAAATGGATTTTACAATCTATCTGACTTTGCCCACACATTACAGATTTATTTCAGTGATCGGCAGATTTTTCCATCTAAAGATTGCATCTTCATATCTGGAAATTGCCCCAATCGATTGTCATTTCAGCTGTTCATAATGTAAATACATGAAGACGACGAATTGGGAATGCCCACACATATAAAAAAGATCTGCAGATAATACCAGAATATTAAACATGTTTAAAAACCTGATTAAGCAATCGATTGGCGATTTTGATTGGGATTGCCAAAAGGGGGAGCCCACACATCTAAAATTAATTGTGGCAATCATCTCCATATCTGAAAATTGTCACAATTAATTGCTGATGTATGGGGGACTTAAGGCTTAAGGGCCCCATACATCAGCAATTAATTGTGACAATTTTCAGATATGGAGATGATTGCCACAATAAATTTTAGATGTGTGGGCTCCCCCTTTTGGCAATCCCAATCACAATCGCCAATCGATTGCTTAATCAGGTTTTTAAACATGTTTAATAATCTGGTATTATCTGCAGATCTTTTTTAGATGTGTGGGCATTCCCAATTCGTTTTCTTCATCTATTTACATTATGAACAGCTGAAATGACAATCGATTGGGGCAATTTCCAGATATGAAGATGCAATCTTTAGATGGAAAAATCTGCCGATCACTGAAAAAATCTGTAATGTGTGGGCAAAGTCGGATAGAAATCCATTTATCTGGCCAAAATATCCCAATATCTGAAAATCCATAAATTGTGATTGCTGATGTATGGGGCCCATTAGGTTTGGAGTGCCAAACACTGTAGAATATATATCAGGCAAGTACACATGTAGCAAACATACAAACAGCAGACATAAACATGTAATAACCAGAACATGTGGTAATTGATATATAATAAAAGAATGAACTGTAGACCCTCATAGAGGAAATAATATATCAGACTCTAGCAGAAAGTTACATGAATAACAGATGCTGTTATATGAAATGGGACACCCCTCAATTTACACATTTTGGACTAGTCAGACTGGATAATCAATACATAAGAGCCCCAGATTATACCATTTCCCCTGCAACATAGGGGGAAACTGAAAAGCCTCTCCAAAACACTGAAGTGACATTTACCTGTTAATAAAGTTGGGGTGCTCGAGCCCCAGAGTGGCGTGCCCAGGACTTTGCTGTGAGGGTCGCGTGGGGAGAGGTATAAATAGGGAGAGCCGTTAGGAGCAGTTGAAACAGTTCCCTGGAAGTTTGTTTGGGCAGAGCTGCGCAGCGAGACTGGACAGCGGTGCTGGTATCGGGCAGTATACTTACCGGAGGGTCCCGCAGCTGCTGTCGGTCGGCGGAGTCCGGATAGTGCACATAGCTGGTGCTGGAAGAGGGAAGCCGTCGCCAGAGGACCGCGTCGCAGCGCCAGGAGCCCAAGACCGAGCTCCGGTGATCAGGTGTCCATCACCGACTTCAGGGACACTGATCCGCCGGGCGGCGTGACACCGCCCGCTGGGCGGACCCGGAGCTGCGGACGCCAATAAGAGGTGAGCTGGGCAGGAGAAGGCCGGCGCTGGGCGTGAATGCTGCGAGCCGCAAAAGGAGTGCTGGGCGGTCCTGGAGCAGCAAGTATCGGAGAACATGGGCGGTCCTGGGCGGCACCTTAAGTCCCGGCAAGAGTGAGTCTTATAACAAGAGGCAGGCTGTAGACAGCAGGGAGGCGCGGCTAGATTCCCGGAAAGTAATTGGGCCCAGCTGTCCTGGAGGGGGTGGCAACGGAGGCGAGGCCTAGTACAAAGGAGCAGGCCAGCTGTCAGCATAAAACGCAGTAAGGAGGAGAGACGGGGACGCCGTCAGTGTATCAGGGACAGCTGCACTGCAAGTGGGTGTCATGGAGGCGTGGCCTGATGCATAGAGAGGAGAGACTGTTGTAGCCATTAACCCACAGTAAGCCCTTAGGACACTGTCTAGCTGGTCAGAAGGAAAAGTAGAGACGATGCTGCAGAAGAGAAAGGACCCTTGGTCAGAGGGATAATGCCATGATTCTAGTAGAGTAACCTTTTTACTAGTCGCAGGGAGCAAGGGTGCCACCTTACATACTTAAGTGGATACAAAGACTTGTTAATAGCACAGTTTATATACTTAAGTGGATACAAAGACTTGTTAACAGCACAGCACACTTACCTAGAAAGGGAATGCCATTGTTCTTCAGGAATCACCACTGTAGTTTCTACGGTTAAAAAACAGACAGGATCAAGCAAAGCCTCTTCAGGGTTACAGAGCATAGATACAGCAAGGGATCCTTATTACCAGCGGCACTAATAAAGACCAGACATCTAGTCCACTAAAGCACCGGATTACACATTGTAGTAAAAGTGTTGATACTTTGAAAGAGCAAGTTGCTGTCAGAAATAAACAGTTTATGACAAGGAAACAGTGAAAGGCGCTGTGGGTGATAAAGTATAGAGTATATTCAGGACTTTGCAGCTCAATAAGCCAACCCGTAGATTAACTGGAAATCCTTTGAGACATAAGTTGAGCTGCCAGTATAAAATTGAAATGTGTATTTAAAATGGTAAAGTTGTTTTTAGTCTATGCATGGTAGATATGTGTAGTATTTGAATTGTTAGAAGAATAACGCTGAATTTTGTCGTTTGTACTGCATTTTAGCTAATTGAAATAGGCGAGTTTATTGCATTGTTGACAAATTGACATTGTTTCGCTGTTAAACCTGTTATACGTGGTTATGCATTGTCTCATATCCTGTAAAACAATGAGAAGTCATATATATTTAATATAATATCGAACAGTATAAATAAATACCTTATTATAAAAGAAATTGCTTATACTTACCGACAAGAGAAGAACCTTGGCAGGAAAGAAAGGAAGTGCGCAGAACCTACAAAAGATAAAGGTAGAAGCAAATTAGAATAAAAATTCCAGTACATTACAAGGAATTTTCGTGGCGTCACGAACAGGATATGAATAATTAATTGTGCGCAAGGGGAAAAACCAAAATAAAAAAAAAAAAAAATGTCTCAGGAACAGCCATCAGCTTCTGGAGGACAAGGAGAAGGCGTACCTAACGAAAATGTTGCTGGCCCGACGATGATAACTTCACCCATCACAATGCCCTACTATTATGGAGCTCCGTGGATGCCCACATATTCAGGCAAAGTGCGACTATCTGGCACCACCACCTTTAAGGACTTCAAATCCCAATTACAAGCGATGTTTACCATCCACCCATTGAAGGAGGAGCAGAAGGTCCAAATGCTTATTGGACAGTTAAGGGGTGCGGCCAAGAGGGAGGTCAAGTCATGGCCAGACCAACAAATCAAGACCGTCGATGGGATCTTCGACAAACTAGTCGCCATGTTTGAATCTCGAACTGTGGCGGCATTGAAGAAACGACTTTACGCAAGACAGCAACTACCCCATGAGACACTAAGAGATTTTGCGTTGAGTCTCCAAGAGTCACTCAAGACGTTACAGGCTTTGGACCCTCGTGAAAATCAACAAGAAAATGAGACATTGACAAATGTATTCGTAGAAGGGGCCAGGTGTAAAGATGTGAGGAAACAACTCCGGATGTATCGATCCCAGAATCCAGGTGCTCCGTTTTTAGAGTTTAAGGAGGCAGTACTGAAAATTTTGGAAGATGAACAGCCGGATGAAGATGATAGTTCTGAGTCAGACGATATGTATGAGGCAGAGGTTCCACAAAAAAAGCACACAGTATATAAGACCGACTTGTCAAAGGCCAAAGAGTTTCCTGTCCTCCAACAAGTACAAGCTCCTGTTCAACCCGACAGAGTAGGGGTCTTAGAGGGACAAATGACACAGCTTACCAGGAGCCTTGACCTGGTCTGTCAAGAATTGAGAGAAATTAAGCAACACCAGACGTCTAACAAACCGCAAGAGTGGCGTTCAGATCGAAGAATGCCGCCTCGAAGATGGGATGTTCCAAGATTTACAGGAAGGCTACCTACGGATCAGTTTGACTCTCAAGGTAGGCCCATTTGCAGGAAGTGCCAGAAAAGCGGACATATAGCTCGCAATTGTCAACAGGAAGCTTTAAACACGGAGGTCCCGAGGCAGGGGACCAACCCTCGGGAGGAGACCAGGCAATAGGTCCATCGTCAGAGGAATGGTGGCCACACTACGTGGGAGAGTGCCTTTCATTGGAAATTTCGATAAGGGGAGTGAAAGTCCCTGCGTTATTGGACACGGGCTCCCAAGTGACAACAATTCAATTAGACGAATTTATGAAACCCTGGAAGAAAGATGAAATTAACACACCCCCTACTAACTGGATGAATTTAGTGGCAAGTAACGGCCAGCCCATTCCATGTAGTGGTTATTGGGAAGCAGAGATAGAAATTGGAAACACCAAGTTACCAGCGCAGGGCTGTCTAATCTCCACTGATAAGAATGAATATTTCCCACCTGTCATCATTGGGATGAATGTTTTACGCAACTGTCCGGACGAGATTATTTATGCCCTGAGGACCAAGATATCTTTAGTTCCGCCAGGTGAAAGGAGAATCTTACAGCAGACCATTCGTTTTCTACAAGGCCAAAGGAATTTCGCTAACAAGCTTGGGGAAATAGGAAAAGCCCGAATTGCGGACCGGAATCCTGTTATTCTTCAACCAAATTCTGAAACGGTTGTATGGTGCAAGGCCCGAATGGGACCAGGAGGGCTCGACTACGAAGCATTGATTGAACCATGTGACAATGAAGGCCAGAATCCGTTTGTGGCTGCCCGGGCTCTAGTCTCGGTACATCAAGGGAGAGTGCCAGTTCGGATACTAAATCCTCAGTCTTATCCGGTGCGGATGTTTCGGTATTGTCCTGTTGCCAAGATCTCACAAGTAACGTTCCAAGAAGTATTAGGAGAAGTATTAACGGTAGCGCAACAGGGGGCAACCTCCGAGGAGCATGAATCTCACTCAACTGAATGTTCCTGGTTGAAAGATGTAAAGATTGGTGATGAGGGCACTTCAGAAGAACGAAGACAAGGAGTGATCCAGGTTGTGTTGAAAAATAGTGCCGCATTTAGTAAACACGCATCCGATTTCGGCAGGGCCCTGGGAGCTTGTCACCATATTCCTACTGGAACGGCTCATCCTATTAAAGAACGGCATCGTCCTTTGCCCCCTGCTCTGTACCAGCCAGTACGCACAATGTTGGAGGAAATGAAAGAGTCCGGAGTGATCAGGGATAGCTGTAGTCCATGGGCAGCACCGTTAGTGATAGTGAAGAAAAAAGATGGAAGTCTCCGGTGTTGTGTCGACTATAGAAAGCTCAATGCGGTAACCCATAAGGATGCCTATCCTTTACCGCGTATTGAAGAAACGTTAACCGCATTAAAAACTGCCAAGTTTTTCTCTACGTTAGACTTAACAAGCGGATACTGGCAAATCCCAATGGCCATCGAGGATCAAGAAAAGACCGCATTCACCACCCCGATGGGCCTTTTCGAATGGGACAGGATGCCATTTGGGCTGTGTAATGCACCTGCGACATTCCAACGCGTAATGGAGCACTGTCTTGGGCACCGGAATTATGATATGGTCCTCTTATATTTAGATGACATCATCATTTTTTCTAAATCATATTCTGATCATCTGCAACATCTCGATGACGTACTCTCCCAGCTGACTAGGTACGGACTCAAATTAAAACCAGCCAAATGTCATCTGCTGAAACCTCGTGTGCAATATCTGGGCCATATAGTCAGCGCTGATGGAATCGAGACAGATCCTGAAAAGACCCGTGTTGTGGAAGATTGGCCGATTCCTAAAACCCTTAAAGAAGTTAGGAGTTTCCTAGGGTTTGTAGGATATTACAGACGATTCATCAAAGGGTTTGCCAAAATCGCTACCCCTCTACATGAACTTTTGCGTGGAAAGTCAGGTGCGGATAAGAAGAGCAATATCCCTGTGCGGTGGGTTGAGATACATCAAGAAGCTTTTGAGCAGTTGAAATCTTCATTATTGAAAGCTCCGGTATTGGCTTACCCAGACTATGAACAGCCCTTTTATGTCAGTACAGACGCTAGCCATCAGGGACTAGGGGCCGTCCTGTACCAGAAAGAAAATGGAAAGAATAAAGTAATCGCCTACGCCAGCAGAGGTTTAAGAAAAACTGAGAGAAACAGCGAAAATTACAGTACCTTTAAATTAGAATTCCTCGCTGTAGTTTGGGCAATCACAGAAAAGTTTAAAAACTATTTAGCCGCGGCCAAGGTAATAATAACCACCGATAACAACCCATTGGCCCATCTTCCGACAGCCCACCTGAATGCTCTGGAACAGAGATGGGCATCGAGACTGGCAAACTTTAACTATACTATCCAGTACGGTAGTGGTAAAACAAACAACGCTGCCGATGCTTTATCCCGCTTACCCACGGATGAGTTAACGGAGAAAGAGGATGAATTGGAAGATATAGAGACTCCGCCATTTAGTCGTTCTAGAGTCAGGCAGAATGTCATTCGAGTCAACACAACAGATGAAGACCAGGAGAGTCCAGGAATTGATTGGAGTGCAGTTCAGAATCAAAGCTCCATCTTACAAGAAGTAAAGCGCCTGATACAGGATGACGTCTGGTTAACCAAGGAACAGAGAAAAACCGCAGACCCCGAGTTGATAAAATTGTTGCGGCATCGTGAGAAAATCTATTTCAGGAAAGGAGTAATGATTAGGAGCATTGTCGATCCAGGGACACATCAAAACCTCCAGCAAATAGTCGTGCCCAGATCACAAGTCGAGCACTTATTGTTAGCATATCATAATGAATCTGGACATTTTGGGATGCAAAAGACTGAGGCTGTGTTGAGAAGTAGATATTTCTGGATAGGGTTAAAATCAGACGTGGAAAGGTGGTGTCAGAATTGTGCTGTCTGTTCCCGGAAAAGAAGTACTGGACCAACGCAGAAGGCCCCTTTACATCCTATCACCAGCCAATATCCTCTTGAACTAGTGGCTCTGGATCACGTAAAGTTGGATACGAGTTCGCAAGGATACCAATACATGCTCACTATAACAGACCATTACAGCAAGTTTATAGTGGCTGTCCCAGTGAAAGACATGACCGCAAGGACCACAGCAACGGTCTTTCTAAATAAGTTTGTTCGTCCTTATGGATATCCAGACCGCATCTTAACAGATCAAGGTGCTGCTTTTGAGTCACAAATGTTCAAGGAACTCTGTCAGCTGTATGAGTGCAAGAAGTTAAGGACCACAGCCTACCATCCTCAAACTAACGGATTGTGCGAGAGGGTTAATCAGACCCTGATTGGGATGATCAGAAGTCTTCCAGTTGAAAAGAGATCCAGATGGCCAAGCATGCTTCCAGAGCTTACCTATTTATATAATAACATCGAACACTGCTCCACGGGATTCACACCGTATTATCTACTGTTTGGCAGAAGGGGCAAGCTCCCTAAAGATTTGGAACTGTTACCTGCATTAAATGACTCTTTTCCCCCCGAAACCGAGTGGGTACAAGAGCACCAAAGTCGGATGAAACTCGCTAAAGAAATTGTGCTACAAAAGATGGAGACAGTGCATCAGCGACAGGAGCAAAATTATAACTTAGACGCCCGAGCGATTCCCTTACCGCTGGGAAGTCGCGTGTGGAAAAGGAAAAATCACCGCTCTGGAAAGTTAGACGACAGATGGGAAGAAGAGCCCTATCAAATTGTAGGGATCCCAGACGACAATGTATTCACGTATCGGATAGAGAGACAAACTGATGGATACAATAGTGTGGTGCATCGCAATCAACTAAAATTGTGCACAACTGAGCTGTTACCGTCTACTATGAACGAAGAAATTGAAAAAGGGATCCGATTCCCTGAAGAAGGAAGGGGCGATCCTCTTACTGATCCCATGGCAATGTTAATGCTTATGACTGGGCCTGTTATTATGGGGACTGGTTGCCCACGCTCACCAAGTCCATGTTATAGTCGTCATGAAATTGTAATGGATGATATTGATAGCATTGCTTTGTCAAAGATAGGCATGTCTGAACCGGAGTTAAGAAGGTCAGAGAGAAGTAATAAAGGTCACTTACCTTTACGTTATAGAGAGTAGCTTTGTATACAATTGTTATGTATCTGTTTGATAAGTTGTAATATTTTATGTAAGAATGCGTGGGGACACGCAAAATTCTAGGGGGGTTGTGTGTAATAACCAGAACATGTGGTAATTGATATATAATAAAAGAATGAACTGTAGACCCTCATAGAGGAAATAATATATCAGACTCTAGCAGAAAGTTACATGAATAACAGATGCTGTTATATGAAATGGGACACCCCTCAATTTACACATTTTGGACTAGTCAGACTGGATAATCAATACATAAGAGCCCCAGATTATACCATTTCCCCTGCAACATAGGGGGAAACTGAAAAGCCTCTCCAAAACACTGAAGTGACATTTACCTGTTAATAAAGTTGGGGTGCTCGAGCCCCAGAGTGGCGTGCCCAGGACTTTGCTGTGAGGGTCGCGTGGGGAGAGGTATAAATAGGGAGAGCCGTTAGGAGCAGTTGAAACAGTTCCCTGGAAGTTTGTTTGGGCAGAGCTGCGCAGCGAGACTGGACAGCGGTGCTGGTATCGGGCAGTATACTTACCGGAGGGTCCCGCAGCTGCTGTCGGTCGGCGGAGTCCGGATAGTGCACATAGCTGGTGCTGGAAGAGGGAAGCCGTCGCCAGAGGACCGCGTCGCAGCGCCAGGAGCCCAAGACCGAGCTCCGGTGATCAGGTGTCCATCACCGACTTCAGGGACACTGATCCGCCGGGCGGCGTGACACCGCCCGCTGGGCGGACCCGGAGCTGCGGACGCCAATAAGAGGTGAGCTGGGCAGGAGAAGGCCGGCGCTGGGCGTGAATGCTGCGAGCCGCAAAAGGAGTGCTGGGCGGTCCTGGAGCAGCAAGTATCGGAGAACATGGGCGGTCCTGGGCGGCACCTTAAGTCCCGGCAAGAGTGAGTCTTATAACAAGAGGCAGGCTGTAGACAGCAGGGAGGCGCGGCTAGATTCCCGGAAAGTAATTGGGCCCAGCTGTCCTGGAGGGGGTGGCAACGGAGGCGAGGCCTAGTACAAAGGAGCAGGCCAGCTGTCAGCATAAAACGCAGTAAGGAGGAGAGACGGGGACGCCGTCAGTGTATCAGGGACAGCTGCACTGCAAGTGGGTGTCATGGAGGCGTGGCCTGATGCATAGAGAGGAGAGACTGTTGTAGCCATTAACCCACAGTAAGCCCTTAGGACACTGTCTAGCTGGTCAGAAGGAAAAGTAGAGACGATGCTGCAGAAGAGAAAGGACCCTTGGTCAGAGGGATAATGCCATGATTCTAGTAGAGTAACCTTTTTACTAGTCGCAGGGAGCAAGGGTGCCACCTTACATACTTAAGTGGATACAAAGACTTGTTAATAGCACAGTTTATATACTTAAGTGGATACAAAGACTTGTTAACAGCACAGCACACTTACCTAGAAAGGGAATGCCATTGTTCTTCAGGAATCACCACTGTAGTTTCTACGGTTAAAAAACAGACAGGATCAAGCAAAGCCTCTTCAGGGTTACAGAGCATAGATACAGCAAGGGATCCTTATTACCAGCGGCACTAATAAAGACCAGACATCTAGTCCACTAAAGCACCGGATTACACATTGTAGTAAAAGTGTTGATACTTTGAAAGAGCAAGTTGCTGTCAGAAATAAACAGTTTATGACAAGGAAACAGTGAAAGGCGCTGTGGGTGATAAAGTATAGAGTATATTCAGGACTTTGCAGCTCAATAAGCCAACCCGTAGATTAACTGGAAATCCTTTGAGACATAAGTTGAGCTGCCAGTATAAAATTGAAATGTGTATTTAAAATGGTAAAGTTGTTTTTAGTCTATGCATGGTAGATATGTGTAGTATTTGAATTGTTAGAAGAATAACGCTGAATTTTGTCGTTTGTACTGCATTTTAGCTAATTGAAATAGGCGAGTTTATTGCATTGTTGACAAATTGACATTGTTTCGCTGTTAAACCTGTTATACGTGGTTATGCATTGTCTCATATCCTGTAAAACAATGAGAAGTCATATATATTTAATATAATATCGAACAGTATAAATAAATACCTTATTATAAAAGAAATTGCTTATACTTACCGACAAGAGAAGAACCTTGGCAGGAAAGAAAGGAAGTGCGCAGAACCTACAAAAGATAAAGGTAGAAGCAAATTAGAATAAAAATTCCAGTACATTACAAACACACACACATAGTACACATACAAACACAGCTGACACACACACATAAACACACATACACATACATACACACAGCTGACAGATAAACACACACATAGTATACATATACACATAGGCGTGCGCACATTGAGTGTTAAGGGTGCACAGGCACCCCCTAATGCTGTGCCCCCACCCCCACACTTATTGCTGCTAGTAATACCAACAATACCTTTTACCACAGACTTTTGCTTTTTAGACCTGTATTCCGTTAAAATAAGCGCCTATCAATCAATTATGTGTGTTTTGCATTATAAATTGTATTACACCATTGTCATATCACTACATATCTGTGTCATCCAGATATGATTTTGACTTTATTTGCATGTACTGTTACACAGAGTACTTAGAAGATTTAAGCCCCCCATACACGGTCCGTTAATCGGATCCGTTGTGTGCTTAAACAGCACACATCGGATTGGATCGCATCCCTAGTGCATGCAGTGTGCATGCACTGCGATCCAATCCGATGTATAGCTAGTACAAAAAGTATGTGCAGCACATACTTTTTGTACCGTACTATGTGATGCGCAGGAGCGTGCATCGCATAGTACAGAATGGAGCCATACACAACGGACCGTGTATGGGCTCCTTAAGACTGAAATAGGCCAGAGATTGTGGTGTGGCTGAGAGACGTTTTATATTGTAGTGAGTGCACGCCTGATTGGCGGTGTTAGACAGACCCAATGGCATGATAGACATGCCCAATAGGTGGTGCTAGGCACACGGCTTTGACAGTGCACCCCGCTAATAAAATGTGCTGCTCATGGCTATGCATATACATAGAGAACAAACACATAGTATACATACTCACAGCCTACAAATACAGTATTCATACGTACATTCGACTCACAAACACACATAACTTACACAGCTGACACACACAGTATACATACACATGCCCAACAAACAAACAAACAAACATAATATACATGCACACAGCTGACACACATACTGTATAGTATACACAAGCTGGAGTACCCGGCATTGCCCAGGATTTTGTTTACAAAAATCTATTTAAATATTAAAAACACAATATAAATAACATTAGTTGTTTTGTCAATTTACATTAAAATGCAGCATATTTTGCATCTCCTGTTATATTTTGTGCTGCTGGGGACCCTGCTACTACCACTATATAACTCTCAATCGACCAGATGTACTAAGCTTCAAAAGTGATAAAATGGAGAGTGATAACACACCAGCCAATCAGCTCCTACATGTCATTTTTCAAACACGGCTTGTGACATGGCAGGTAGGAGCTGATTGGCTGGTGGTTTATCACTCTCTATGTTATCACTTTTCAAGCTTAGAACATCTGGCCCAGTGTGTGGGTTTGTGCTATCTCCATTCCCCTCCTCATATCATGTCACTGTCCCTGTCACATGCAGCCCTGTCATCACTGACATATCATGCATGTCCTGATATAGTCTGTGCTGCTGCCACACCACTAGGGGTGCTAGGGGTGTGTTACCCCCACAGTATTTGTTCACTTATAATAAGTCATATGTGTACCAAGTTTTGTGTAAATTGCTTCAGCCATTCTAGAGTTACAGTATGCTGTCTGCTGAAATAATCTGTGCTTCTGTCTCACCCCTAGGGGTGCTAGGGGTGTGTTAGCCCCACAGTATTTGTTCACATATAGTAAGTCATATGTGTACCAAGTTTTGTGTAAATTGCTTCAGCCATTCTAGAGTTATGCTGTCTACTGAAATAATCTGTGCTGCTGTCTCACCCCTAGGGGTGCTAGGGGTGTGTTACCCCCACAGTATTCGTTCACAGATTGTAATTGATATGTGTACTATGTTTGGTGTAAATTGCTCAAGCCATTCCAGAGTTATGCTTTCTCCTGATATACTCTTAACTGCTGTCCCCACCCCTAGGGGTGCTAGGTGTGTGTTACCCCCACAGTGTTTGTTCTCAGATTGTAAGTAATATGTGTACCAAGTTTGCTGCAGTCATTCCGGAGTTATGCTGGAACATACATATGAGCGTACAGCAACATTTGGGGGTTTTAATTAATAAAAAATTATCCGTAATTTATTTTAATTTGGAATTTTTTAGTTGCCTCGGCCAGGTTTTAATACGCTTGTAATACGATCTTCCCTTGTAAACTGTGGATTTGTATAGAAAGACACAAGGACAGACATATTTTCACTTTTATATATTGGCTATAAAGAGATAGATAGATAGATAGATTGTGGTTTTTAATTAATTAAAAATGAACCGTAATTTTGATTTCAATTTTTTTTGTTGCTTTGGTTGTATTTTAATACGCTCATATGTAAAATGTAACGATCTTGGCCTGTAAACTGTGGATTTGTATAGAAAGACAGAAGGACAAACTTTTGCTTTTATATAGATATTTATATAGATATAGATTATATAGATATAAATAAACAAAGCAGAGACACGCACACAGTATACATACATACAGCTGACACACACAGCCGACACACATAGGGGCAGATTCAGGATCGCTTGTTGCATTCCGAATTCATCCCCAGCCTCGATGGTCGTGTTTTGTGCATGCGAAATTATGCGCATGTGCAAACCGGGGCAGCGAATGGCTTTAGCTAGATACACACTCGTCGGGCTGTGCACTGCGGGGAGGGAGGGCCGGGGGCGTGCAGGCTGTGGCAGCAGGGGAATGCCCAACAATTTATGGGCATCCCCATAACAATCAAAAAAGAGAATTACAGTACCCTATTGGCGCACACAGAGCAGCAGTAAATACAGGGAAATGAGGGTCACCCAACCCTCAATAAAGACACAGGATATACAGAAAATTATTCCCCTGTCGCACACCGCGCTCACAAACTAGTGGAAATAAAAGACAGTCCTAGATGAATGGTATTCCAAGACGTGTCTTCTCTTTCTTTCTTCAATTTTTTCTCTCTTTCCTTTTTGCTCCACCTCTCTCAATATCGGGAGTATAAAAGAGAAAAAAAAAAAAAGAGGGATATAGTGTAGCACGTTCTGGAACTAGTGGTGATTTGATTAGTAACCACCACCCTAAAAATAGAAGTAGGAAGTATATATATGTAGAAGTCCAGAAGGGCAGCGTACCCTACTCACACCAAGAAAAGGATGTGCTCCTCACGTAAAGGTTTCTTTTCAAGCCTAGAGGTAGGGCCTTTCTTCCCCAAGGTCAGATTGGATCTCCACCCAGTGCGAGATAGATAGAATATAAGACTGGGGACGTACCCCACTTACACAATACAATGCAGCTTCAATCTTATCTCGGTTTTTTTTATGTGGTCCCCCTCTGATCCAGCACTCTTTTTCTTATATCAATGGTTATATACCAGAAAGAAAAAGGTAAAGATGCCGGTATAATACAAGTAACAAATTTATTTGAAAGCACAATTAAAATGTGGGTATTGGTCTCCAGTTATGTCCCAGACTCTCCACCAACGCGTTTCAACCTTGCCAGGTCTTCCTCAGGATGTCATCCTGAGGAAGACCTGGCAAGGTTGAAACGCGTTGGTGGAGAGTCTGGGACATAACTGGAGACCTATACTGCTGCATGCACTCACTTCTATTTCAGGGGTATCAGTCCGGACCTGATCCCCTGAACAAAGTTAAGTGTTTATCTTTTCATCTGTATTGTGCAGTTGGTATTGGCCCGTTGTGACCCACATTTTAATTGTGCTTTCAAATAAAATTGTTACTTGTATTATACCGGCATCTTTACCTTTTTCTTTCTGGTATATAACCATTGATATAAGAAAAAGAGTGCTGGATCAGAGGGGGACCACATAAAAGAAACCGAGATAAGATTGAAGCTGCATTGTATTGTGTAAGTGGGGTACGTCCCCAGTCTTATATTCTATCTATCTCGCACTGGGTGGAGATCCAATCTGACCTTGGGGAAAAAAGGCCCTACCTCTAGGCTTGAAAAGAAACCTTTACGTGAGGAGCACATCCTTTTCTTGGTGTGAGTAGGGTACGCTGCCCTTCTGGACTTCTACATATATATACTTCCTACTTCTATTTTTAGGGTGGTGGTTACTAATCAAATCACCACTAGTTCCAGAACGTGCTACACTATATCCCTCTTTTTTTTTTTCTCTTTTATACTCCCGATATTGAGAGAGGTGGAGCAAAAAGGAAAGAGAGAAAAAATTGAAGAAAGAAAGAGAAGACACGTCTTGGAATACCATTCATCTAGGACTGTCTTTTATTTCCACTAGTTTGTGAGCGCGGTGTGCGACAGGGGAATAATTTTCTGTATATCCCCATAACAATGCTGGGCATTTCCCTGGGTATGCCGGCAGGTTGATGCCTGCCAGTGGCGGGCAGCTGACATCACATGATATCAGAGCCCGCCCCCTCCTCGGCAGACACAGACGGAAATCAAAGTCAGTGACTCCAAGGGGAGCAAAATCATTTGATGGCAGTGACCATCAAATTATTTATCTCCCGTTTGGCTGCATGCAAGTGGATTTGTTCACGCACACATCACCTCGAATGGTACCGAGGGGATTCAGTGACGGGGTACCAGACTTCCCACTAGGCACGTGCCTAGGGGCAGCACAGCATCTTACCTCCCTACATGATGCTGGGAGAAGCAAAGCTGGAACAGGTCAATGCATGGGATCTAAAGGCAGTGTGGGGTTCTAATTCTCACTAAAGGAGGGGGGGCTTATTATATTCTATACTACGATGAGGGAGGAGGAACATTATACTGTATAATATAGGAAATGGGAGGCACATTATATTCTATACTATAAGGAGGCACATTTTATTCTATGGGGGGTCATAAACACAAAACATTATTATTATTATTTTGTGGGGTGTCAGCTAATAATGTGCCTAGGGGCGGCCAGACTCCTAAATCCGCCTATGGGGAATGGGGTGGCATTCCAACGGGCAGCATTCAGACGGGCGGCATTAAAACGCTCGCTAAGCAGCGAACGACCACTGCTTTGTGAGCGGTTGTAAATCAGGCCCATAGTATTCAGACACACATAGTATACACAGACACATCCAACACACAAATAGCATACATAAACACAGCTGACACCAACACAAATAGTATACACACACACAGCTGACGCACACACATAGTATATACACAGCAGACACACACACATGCACAGTTTACATACACACAGCTGACATACACACTTAGTATACAAACACACAGCAAAAACACACTTATTTCACATAAAAAATAGACTCAGCCAGCATTATTTATTAAAGCACATAAACCACCATAGACGATGGTACATGCCAGACATCCTAAAAAGAGGAGTTGGTAAAGAATATTAGAATACCAGGAAACAAAGTCTTATACCCCTTTCACAATGGGACCTTGCTAACTGGCCAAGTACTGGATGGAACTATATAGCATAGGAACCCCATGCTGTACATCCCCTGTCATGGATGGAACTATAGCATAGGATCCCCATGCTGTACATCCCCTGATATGGAGAAACCTGCTCTGATTAGAAATTTCTAGTGCTGTTATTAGTTATTAGTTATTAGTCATTAGTGATGACTTAAAGTTTTTTATTGCGACCCCATTAATTTTTTCATTAAATGTATTTAATTTAAAACCCCATAATCAATGCTTTCTTTAATAGCTTTGTGCAGAGACAGACAGACATTTGGAAGCCAATTGTCAAAAATAGCAAGTTGAGTTTGGAAAATGAAAATGACCTTTAGTAAATTCTGTGGTTTTGAAGTTTAACCCACAATTGATCCACAGTAGATCCACCAGGCCCCATCACTGTTGTTTAGAAAATGTTGCCCTGCTGTATATTTTGGTGAGATTGTATTTAATTTCAATGCCTTGTTTATTACATTGAATTATTGTAATAAGAATCATTCGATTAAATGTGAAAAATTCCAAGTTAATGGACTGGTGCTACCACTGATATTTGGCAACCACCAATGTTTACATTATGGCATCTTTAAAATTAGATCAATATGTTTTTTTTTGTTTTACGCAGCTAATTGGAAAACTGAAGGACAGAAATTACACTTACAATGGTGAAACTTTCCAGTTTGACATGAATGGTGATGTCTCAATTGGATATGATGTGCTGAATTGGCAATCAATAAAAAACATTACAGAAGTTAAGATTATTGGCTCCTATGAAATATTGGGTGGTGAGCTCTACATAAACAAAAGCCTTTTGACATGGAATACAGACAATAAACAGGTATGTAAAATTGAAATACATGAAATGCATTAGGAAAAAAAAAGAATAAAACAAAACTGTGGTGAGAATAGTAATGCAATTAACTTAGCTAACAACCTAAAGATTACTTTAAAAAGAAAAGTAATTTAATGGAAATGAGCAGGATCGTCATATAAGGGCTTGCTCAGTTGAGTGTAAATTACATTTATTGGCAAATGTAAGTTATATCCTTAGAAAAGGACACATTTTCTGCCTATTTATGCCTATATGTTAATATAATGTGCAATCTACTTTAAAACTATGTGTTTTGACTTTTATTTGGGCTCGTTATTCATTTTGTGCTTTACATTTGACAAAACCACCATACATGTTTGGGTTTTGTATCTGTTTTTTCTTTTTCTCCAAAAAGGCAAACAGTTCAAATCTTGTAATTTGGGCCTGTTTTTTGTTCCTGTATTAATATTATTATTATTATTAACAGTTTCTTATATAGCGCACACATATTCCGCAGCACTTTACAGAGAAAATTTTTGAACATTCACATCAGTCCCTGCCCCAGTGAGCTTACAATCTATATTCCCTACCACATGTCACACACACACACAGACATTCTAGAGTTAATTTTGTTGGAAGCCAATTAACCTACCAGTATATTTTCGGATTGTGGGAGGAAACCGGAGTACCCAGAGAAAATACACGCAAGCAAGGGGAGAATATAAAAACTCTGCACAGTTAGGGCCATGGTGGGAATCGAACCCATGACCTCAGTGCTGTGAGGCAGTAATGCTAACCATTACACCATCCGTACTGTCCTGTAGTACTATTGACCTCAATGACATGGATTTCCAGTCATACCCAGATATTTTTGACCCCCTCAAGCTCATAATATTATGTTCACTAATATTGACCAAAGGCAGCAGTAATCTGGCTGGCTACTAAGTGGTTTATTTACTAAAATGGAAGTTCTATTGAAGATGGACAACATAATCTATCTATTATCATCATCTAGAAGGTGCTAAAAGTAGATTCTGATTGGTAAATAAACCTCATCTTAGTAAATAAACCCCTAAGTAACAGAACAGTAGCACAAACACACAGCAGTTTCTAGCACATCTATGCAATATTGACACACTGCAGTGGCAAAAAAGAAATACGGTACAAGGTAAAATTCCTCTGGGTCCTACCACCCGCTCTTATGTTGGATATTAATAAAGACAGGCACAGTTTAACAAATCAAGCTACAGAGACTGCCACTTTTGTTGCTGAAGTGCTTGATTTGTTTGGGCCATCACACAAAAAACTACAAATGAGCCTAATGTTTTAGCCAAAGGTGCTGTCATTGATCCCTAACGTGGCAATATCTTGTCATCATTGTCATTCCCACCCTCAGTGCTGTTTATATCATCATCTCTCTCTCTCTCTCTCTCTCTCTCTCTCTCTCTCTCTCTATATATATATATATATATATGTACAAGGATCTCCAAATTGCCTTTTTTTCTGACTATGTGCCTGTGTGTGTGTGTGTGTGTGTGTGTGTGTGTGTGTGTGTGTGTGTGTGTGTGTGTAATCTTCTATTCTGTCAATGTTTAACATATCAGATAGAGTTATTGTAGTAATGTCACTAATTTGGGGCAATTATTTTAGAGCCAACCAGATTTAAAATGTTGTGTTGACTCATCTACTGTACATCAGGAGGAGATGTTGTGGGTCAGCTGGGAAGAAACAAATGATATATAGCTTAAATCTAAAATCAAGCGCAGTCACCAAAATGTAATGATCCAATTTCAAGATACTGACAATCCTTTAATTCTGGCGAAGTGAATAAAGGACTTGATCTCCAATTCAGACATACTTAGAGGAGCTGCTTGATTTAGTCTCCTCCTTCAATATAGTGAGCTGCTTTTCTAAAACTCTATTTAGGAGGAACACCTGACTCAAGTTGGCAATGTTTAACTAACTTCAAAATGACCACTTCGAATGGCTTCAGTACCTTATACAATATGAAAAGTATTCTCACTGTGCTGGACTAAGGTACATTCCCCTTCCTTTCCCAATGCCATGCTTTGTTATGTAGCTTTGGATGCTCACTGTTGTTCCTCCATTCACTGAAGCATATAAAGAAATTCTCTCTTGATACTACCACTTGCTTCAGAAGGGCAAATTGAACTGTTCTCACAGCCACTGAATCTTCTACATGCCAAAAAATGTCTCAAATTTCTTCAGGATTAAGTATCTCCTGCACACTCTTGTGTTTTTGCATTCTCCCAGCTGTAATGTTCTCACAATATTTTTTGCATTATCCGAAATCACAAATCCTGAGGACTATTGAAGCGTGTAATACATCTGTGCTATGACATCCCTTTGTTTCTCTAACAGGTCATCATCAGTATGCCTCTTAGTGAAGCTACTGATACAAATAGTAGCCAGCCTCTGCACTTTCTTAAACCCTCTAAGCCTGTGAGCACTGGCTTTAATAGATGTTGAAGTACTAATATCTTGATCATCATGATTGTCAAGAGCACTAGTACTGAGTTGCTGCTCTTGCTCTTCTATCGACTGATTGTGTTCATATTAACTTATATTTTTAAAGACAGCACCTATACAGCTTTATTGAAGATAAAGAATGGGACAACTGGGTCTTATCTGCCATCAAATTATATGTTTCTATGTTTACTCTTTACTGAATTATATTTTATTAGCTTAGCTCAAGGTGTTGATGTCAGAGAGTTTATGGTTAAGGTTCGAGTTTGGGCTTGTGTTAGGCTTTCAAGTTGAGTATCATCAATATATTCAGTACCGGCACAAAATTTTGGCTCTGAACATTTTACCAAGTCGACCTGGTGAAGGGAAATATTGTTCAAAGGGAGTATTAGAACTTGAAGACATACACTGAAAATGGAGGGATGCAGGTTCAGGGGAAATTTAAGGAAATATTACTTCACAAAATGCTAGTGGATAAGTGAAATAGCCTCTTGTCAGAGGTGTTAGAGGCTAGGACAGTAGAACATTTTAAAAATACTTGGGATATCCTTACAAAGGTTCAAAAAGGGTTAAGATCACCTAAAGGTTACAACACAGAATAAGGTGGTTCTTATCAGTATATGGTCATTAGGTTGACACTATTAAGTTCGACATGCATTGGGTTGACCACTGAAGGTTGACAGACTTAAGACACATACACATAAACATGGCTAAGGTTGACATGGTCAAAAGGTCGACACAACCAACCACATGGCATGCAGGGAGAATAGAATAGTGCACTGAGCATAATGAGGCATCATGCCCGAAGCATGGCATGCAGATGTGGTGCACCAATACATTGTCCATGTCAACCATGTCAACATTCGGGGGAAAAAAGTGAAAAACTCATATCGACCTTTTGATTGTCAAACTTCCCATTGTCGACCTAAAGCTTATGTTGACCTTTTGACCCTGTCGACCTTAGCCATGTGGACCTTAGCCATGTGGACCTTTTTATGTTCATTTGAATGTCTGTCCAGAAGAATAGGATATTTCTGGAGAGCAATTCAATTAAAACAGATACAAAGCAGCATCATTATAAACATCCTTTTAATTATTAAGCAGTGCATAATTGACTCGATTCACATAAAATAAGGATACCTGGATTTGATTTATTTGGGCTGAACTTAGCTAGGAACCCTGCTGAATTGTTTAAATACAATATTACTATGGTAATACTATATATTTCAAACGAATGTAAGGGTTGGGAATACTTGACCCTTTCAAATTTGGGTAGAGCAAATGATCACATTCCCATGATTACTCTACTTGTTACAAGGCTCACCTCTTTTACTTACCCAAAAAGATGAAACAGATTATTGATATACTTTTGAGCCTTTATTTGGGAGGGAAAACATGTCTACTCATAGTGTACCACAGTTGATCAAATGGTGGAATTCATTTTCCTGATATTGTACATTACAGTCATGCTGCCCAGTTACGATCTTTTGGATACATGTCACAAAAGTGTACGCAAACACTTCACTTGAATCTCATTTGTAAAATAATATGAGTTTTTCTAGTTTTCTTCACATTGAAAATCATAATACCTCAATCAATGTTTAAGATAACCCTCTTCTTTGGAATGCACGGAGAGTCTGGAACATTTTGAAACAAAGATATGGATTTAACTCCCATTATTCCTTGCATATTCCTTTTTGTAAAAACCCAGATTTCTAGGGTAGCAGGGCTATCTCTATATGAAGTCAGAAGAAGCTGTGTCCAAATTTGAATTTCTTCAGGCCTATTAAGTGTCATTTCTACAATCACAACAATGTATTTACACTGCAATACGGGAACTCAGAGTTCCGGATTGGGATAATTAATTATGTGAGGTCCTTCTAATAAAAAAAGCTATATTTTATAATTTTGTTCCTTTGGAAAACATCATTGACCATACTGTCTCAAAATCCAAGATGGGGCAATGGTTTACTCCTTTTTCTGCATTGTCAACTATAGATCTCTTATGTATTCTAAACATCTCTTGTAAACTGCTATTATCTAGTATGTATCTAGAATTGTTTTCTAACATAGTACACAGAACATACCTTTTTCCCAATAGACAATTTCTAATGGGACTAACTCTATCGGACAAATGCCCGAAATCTCATTGAGAATTATCAGATCTGTATCATTCTCTGTTGGACTGTCCAATAATTAGTGGTTTCTGTTGATGGTCAAGAGAGATGCAGAAACACATTAGTTATGTCCCCTTATCACCAAAATGGTCCATATTTAGGTTTCCTCCAAAGTCTCAATGCATTACTGGGGGTGGTATGAAGCTCTTATTAGTTATTTGTTCTTTTTTGTCTATACAAAGAAACATATAACATTTTTAGAATAAATTGGGTGGAGACCCTGTTTGAAGAGAAAACACGTGATGTTTGGGAGAGTTGCATTGCAACATTATCTCTTCCAATGAATTATCTTTTCCAACAGTTTGCATTTGACATCTTGGTATGGGTTAAGAATATTACAAGGTGATCCTCCCGTTATACTATAAATTATTTGATAAATCAAATTTTAACTAGGTGCGGGCAGTGAGAATCTCATAATCTATTTTGTTTAAACCATTGTTCTATAGTCTATATGCTTGTAAGAACTTGTCACGAAAATCTTTATGGTCGATCATTCTGAGCCATTTGAGATTGTAATATTCGAGTATTTAACAATTTGCTTATGTTAGGCAATTACTATACAATTCTTTTTTATACACAATGCATAAACATTTATGCTTCAATAGAATGTTTTTTTTTTATTTTTTGAAATCAGTACATCATTTAATTACTGTATGAACTTTTACAGGCTCCCTTTTCTAATTGTTCCAAATCATGTCGTCCTGGATACTACCAAAAATACTCCATAATAAGCTGCTGCTATGAATGTGATGCATGTGCAGAGAATTATTATTCACCTGAAGCAGGTAAGAATTGTACACATTAGTGGGTTGTCTTAACAGAGTTGGTTAATTTACAAAGATCAGGGTTAATATGGTACATCAATAAAAATATTGATAGTGATCTGAGGTCTACTCAAGCACAGAGGCATGTTAAATTAATTCGGCATCATGGCCTACTGTATCTTTGCCTTCATTGTGACCTATCCTTGTGATTCTATTTATTGAAACTCAACAACATAGCATTAATTACATTCCCATTCACTATCATAACATTAGTTAACATTGGGCCTTCAAAATTGGCCTCCAGGTGCATTTTTTTTGTAATTCTATTGCATTGTTATACCACCCTCCACTTCAAATATGTTATTTATATATTTCATCTCACAAAACCACATTACAATTTTGCTTGTTGGTTACACATGCATGAACTCACCCTGGCTTACATCTAATGCCTCATATGGAATGTAATCAAGATGGTATGTAGCCAAAATGTCAACAATAACAATGTTGACATGAAAACTGTCAACACCACAATGGTGGCAGTCTTGATGAACATTATTAAATTGTAGATTTCCCAGATCCGAGCCCACATGAACGGTGAGAATCCCAGCCTGGATCCGAGCGGTGCTTGGTGCTTTCCGCCTGACTCGGATCCGGGCGCGCCGGGAAAACATCATTGCCCGGCATCGGATTCTCGCGAGATCCGGACCTCTATATATATACAGCGAGCATCCGGCGCCATTTGTCACTCGTGCGTTAAACTGAGTAGGGAAAGGATAGTAGTTAGGCTCTGTATGCGGAGTTTTGTTAGGTTAGTTAGGTTAGAACTTAGGAGCTGTCTTTCTTTTGCTGCTGGGTGACTGCCAGTGCCTACTAGTGCCACTGTCTGCTCTGCTCTCTGGTGTGTGTTTGGTAATAACTTTATTGTTCATTTTTACATTAACAGCGTGTATGCGCCACAACAAACGGCTAAAACATTGCATCGCAAAAAACACTTGCTGTAGGTTGGCTTTGCTGAGCTGACCTTGGCATTACTTAGTATATACAAAACAGACAGGGTGAAAGAAGTTGGGAAACCATTATACTCACCAAACATGGCTGAAAACAACAGGTGAAATAGTGTGCAACAATATCCAGTTACACATAACTCTACAAGGTACTAAATTAGACAGCCTTATTAGTGTGAAAGCAATACACCACAAACATACCAAATAGTGCAATACCTTTTCCCATTATTAGGCCATGGTGCCATGTAAACACTTTTCCTTATACCGGCCCACACTAGAGATGTGGATTCAAATGTACCTAGCATCAAGCCAGTATTGAGAGACCTATCACATGTGATTTATATGCAAGCACTGATTACTATTGCCTGAGACACCACTATCCTGCTATAAATACCCATGTCGCTCCCGGATCTGTGATATACTCGGACTGCTGGGGAGCATATAATACCGATGAACTTCAGCCAGTAGGGTATGAACATGCCAGGGTAATCATAGGTTCAATTTTGTTGACCCTGAGTAAGGGGTCCACACTCAAAACATAGAGCGGCTGTGGGAGGCCTGCAAATGGAGGAATAAACGTCACTGAGGTACCTCAAGGTACCACTTGGAGTCATACCATTGGCAGAATTCTCCACGCTCTGACACTTATGCCAAAGGCTAATTCACTGCCTTTTTCCTTGTTTTGTCTTTAATTATCCTTATTATTGGGCATTATCTTTATTATTGGGCATTATCTTTATTATTGTTCATATTATTGTTAATTATCTTATTGTTAATATATGTTATTAATCAAATCATTACTAAGTGAATTTACAGTTTAACGTTAACACATGTCCACATTACTGTGTCAGATGTTTTGTATGGCTGGTGTGAATGTGTTCCTAAAACCCCTCCACTATCCATGCCACCCCGAAGCATGGCGAGCGGCGGCGGAACGCATCCTCCCGACCTTTTCATTCTGAAGCGTGGCGAGCGGCCACAGATTAGTTTACATGTTTTCCGTGTCCCCTTGCTGCATTTGCCACACTATATAACATCAACTCCATGCCGACGTGGTTAGTGGGGGTATGAAAAGGTTGGGAGGATGCGTTACGCAACCTCTCTGGCTTGGATAGTGGGGACTTGCTGCGCTCGCAATGCTTTGGGTTGCTGTGGATAGGGTGGCTAAAAATTGTAGTACAGTTAATGCCATCACACCATAAAAAATTTTGCATGAGGTACAATGGAATGCGATGCGATAAGCCCACGGATAAAGAGCAGTGAATAAATTACTTAGTAAGATCACATCGCATAGTGAGGTACAATGGCATGCGATTCGATAAACCCGCAGCAAAAGAGCAGTGAATAAATTACTTAGTAAGATCACATCGCACGCATCGTATGGTACTAAAACGGGTCATGCAATGGCGGATTCAGGGGGGGGGCACCCGGGCATGTGCCCCCCTGTCATTTATTTTGTAGCTAAGGACCAGGGCTTTCGAACGAGCCCAGTCCCGTGTCTCTAGCCCCCGGGAACCGGAGATATCGCCTGGCAAACCTGTAACGTTTTTTCCCCATAGGATAATATGGAACCCGTAAATTCCGACCCCCACCCAGTTCCGACGGCTGCCCGTTCCCGCCCTGGCATCACAGAAGCTTGTGGTTGATATCATTCAATTCCAAATCGCTGGGCCTTCAATATGATACCCGGCTGGTCCAAATCGGTCAATCGGTTCCAGAGATTTTTTTATTTTTGAAATGTAATTTCATGGCTGTTCATGATTTTGAGGGCAGATTACTCTGGAACCAAATGTTCCAGTTTCACTGGACCAAAATCATTCAAAGCCCACTCAAAAGTTCTTCAATATAATACTTGTCTCATGTAAATGGGTCAGTTGGTTCCAAAGATATAGCCGGTTAAATGAGATAACTGGTTAAAGGGGGGAGGGGTGGTTTTCTCATCCCCTCACACCAGAAAATGCAGGGACTAGGCTGGTGTAAAAGGGGCCAACCTGGGAATGCATTTTCTGGTGTGAAAGGGGTATTATTTCAAATAGCCGGGACCTGTAGTGCTCTGAATACAGCCAGGCTCTGCCACTGTCAGTGGCTATCACTTCTGCCTGGCGGTGGCTGTCCCCTATTTACCACGAGCATGTATTCTCCCTTGGCAATGAGCATGTAATCCCACATGGCAACGAGCATGGAACCTCTGGCAATGAGCATGGAACCCTTGGCAATGAGCATGTAGAGAAGCAGCACTTATGTAGCATAATTTTTAATAGGCATTATGGTACAGTATTTGGCATAACACATAATGGACATAATGGCGTGTAACTTAATGTGTAATGGACATTATGGTGTAAATGTTTAATGCGCGCCTTTGGTGGACAATGTCCCTGTTTATGAAGTGTATTGTGAATTTTGGCTTAATCTGTGTGGCATTATGTGAATTCTGGCTCAATCCGTATGGCATTATGAGAATTTTGGCTCAATCCGTGTGGCATTATGAGAATTTTGGCTCAATCCGTGTGGCATTATGTGAATTTTTTCCCAATCCGTGTAGCATTATGTAAATTTTGGCTCAATCCGTGTGGCATTATGTGGATTTTGGCTCAATCCATGTGGCATTATGTGAATTTTGGCTCAATCCGTATGGCATTTTATGCATTTGGCTCAATCCGTGTGGCATTATGTGAATTTTGACACAATCCATTTGGCATTATGTGAATTTTGACACAATCCGTGTGTGTTATTATGTAAATTTTGGCTCAATCCATGTGGCATTATGTGAATTTTGACACAATCCATATGGCATTATTTGAATTTTGGCTCAATCCATGTGGCATTATGTCAATTTTGGCTCATTCCATTTGGCATCATGTGTAAGGGGCAAGTATAATGGGGTCTAGTATTTTGTTGCATAATGTGTAGAAATTGTATATGGTGTTGACACGCCCCCTGTTGAGTGACCACACACCCTTTTCTGGAGCGCGCCTTTGGCGCGCGCACAACTACATCCTTCACTTTTGTCGCCATGGTGGGCCTGCGTACTTTGAATGCCAGGGCCTATTTTTAATTCCATTCCCACCCTCTCCTGCTGCTCTCTTAGCATGTACACTGGCACTACTAACACTGCCCCTCCCCCACCCAAACCCTTTTTTATCATGGTGCCCCCCCTGTCATTTTATCCTGGATCCGCCCCTGGGGTCATGTAATGCGATGCGTTCTTATGCAGAATAGCCCACAAAGCAAAGTGCTTAGTGGGTGCCTGGGTACTACATAATTACCGAATTTGTTTTATCCAAATAATCCAGACAATAAATGTATTGCCATATGTAGCTTATGTAAAGCTCCAATAAGCAGGGGTAAGGATCGTGCCCACCTAGGGACATCCTCCCTTATACGTCACCTGAAGACCCTTCATAAATCAGTTCTTAGATCAGGAACTGTGGCTAGGACTGTCAGCAGTCCAGGGACACCTAATCCCCTGGGTCCTCCTGTTGGAGCCAAGTGCCTGAAAACCACACCAGAAACTCCCTCCTCATCAATTTCCTCCTCAATCCAGATTAGGGGGAGTCTTGCAGGCCATGTCACCAGTAGGACTGACTCCTCAATCCAGAATTCCTCCAGAGGATCCTGCAGTGCTACGCCTACTACTGCCACTGCTGCTGTTGCTGCCGGGAGTCAGTCATCATCCGAGAGGGGAATTCGTAAGACCGCTATGTCTTTCACTAAGCAATTGACCATCATGAGGACGAAGTACGACAGCAGTCATCCCATGGCAAAGCGGATAACTGTGGCCTTGACAGATACAGTTATCATGCATGTTAGATGTGCATCCGTTGTCTGCCATAAGTGGAGTGGGATTTAGTCGTTGATAGAGGTATTGTGTCCCCGGTACCAAATCCGTCTAGATTCCACTTCACTAGGTAGGTGATTTCCGGGATGTACAGAGAAGTCAAGACAAGTGTCCCCAGTGCCCTGAAAAATGCGGCAGTACCCTCTATCCACTTAACTACGGATATGTGGACAAGTGGATTAGGGCAAACTAAGGATTATATGACTGACAGCCCACTGGGTAGATGCATCGCCTTTCGCAGCAGCATCTCCTGCATGCCATATCCTTCTAAGGCAGGCTACGCTGTGTATCTCCGGCTTCAGGAAGAGACCCAACGCCGACAACCTCTTAGAGAAACTGAAGGAAATCATCTCCCAGTGGATTACCCCCTTAGACTCTCCTGGGGATTTGTGGTGTCGGACAACACGAGTAACATTGTGCGGGCATTACACATGGGAAATTTCCAGCACGTTCCATGTTTTGCTCACACAATAAATTTGGTGGTGCAGCATTTCATCAGAAGTGACAGGAGCGTGCAGGTGATGCTTGCAGTGGCCCACAAAATTTGCTGACACTTTCGGCATTCTACCACTGCCTGCCAAAGGCTGGAGCGGCAGCAAAAACTACTCAACCTGCCCTGCCATCAGCTTAAACAAGAGGTGGTGATGCACTGGAACTCCCCCTCTATATGCTGCTGTTCCGACACCGCCAGCTTGAGTCAGGTGATTCCCCTGATCAGGCTGTTGCAGAAGCAGCTGGACAAAGTGAAGGAGGAGCTAAAGCGTTGCATTTCCGCAAAGCATGTAGCTCTTGTGGATAAAGCCTACCATACCTTTTGCCAGGATACGAGGGTGGTCAGTCTGTTAAAGTCAATGTTAAATACATTCTGGCCCCCGTACTCGATCCTCGGTTTAAAGCGTATGTTGTGTCTCTGTTTCCGGTGGATACAAGTCTACAAAGGTGCAAAGAAATGCTGTTCAGGAGATTGTCATCTGAAGGGAACTGTGAAACGGCCACAGCTCCTCCTTAATTTTCTCCCACACCTGTGGCTCCGAGGAAACAGCTGCGATTTCCCATATGAGCCGATGGCGGGGATGCAGGGCAGACAAGAGGGAGTTTGGACATCTGGTCCGGACTAAAGGACCTGCCAGCAATTGCTGACATGTCTACAGTCGCTGCATTGGATGCTGTCACCAATGAAAAAATGGGGGAGGATTACTTTGGTGACAGCATCCAAGTAGACATGTCAGACAGTCCTTAACTGTACTGGCAGGAAAAAAAGGCAGTTTGGAAGCTCCTGTAAAAACTGGCTCTATTTGACCTGAGTTCCCCCCCCCCCTCCAGTGTGTACTCCGAAAGAGTTTTAAGTGCAGCGGGGAACCTGGTCAGTGACGAATTGATAATCTGTGAGGATGAGGAAGTACACACTGAAGGGGGCGAGGAATCAGAGGAGGAGGATGAAGAGTGACAATGACATCTTGTCTCTGTAGAGCCAGTTTGTACAGGGAGATATGAATTGTTTTTTTAGTGTGGGGGCTCAAACAAACCAATAATTTCAGCCACAGTTTTGTAGGCCCTGTCTATCGCTGAAATGTTTTTTTTGTTAAAGTGTGCATGTCCTATTTCCGCAACATAAGGGTGGGTGGGAGGGCCCAAGGACAATTCCATCTTGCATCACCATTCATTAATCCCACTGCTGAGAGTCATTGATATGTGAGATAAGTGTACTCATCCTTAATCACATACAACTGTTTGCGCTCAAGTGGTAATATTCACAGAGCTGAGCAATCCCACTGCTGAGAGTCATTAACATGTAAACTGTATGAATCGCCACTGCTCCTCGGCTGGTCGTCGCCATATCGGGCAGAGCCGGCCTTATCCAATTTGATGCCCTAGGCAAGATTTTTGTTGGCGCCCACTATATATATAGCGGGTGGCAGCAGCAGTCGAAAATAAAACTCAGCAGGCAGATTATCTGATGAAAACTGCACCCAGCAGTTGAAACGGCTGTCAGGTCAGCAGCTGTCACTTAGTGCAATGTTGCACTCTTAATAAACCTCTTTTTCTTCACCTATACTACCGTGTGCCGGATCCATCCTTTCTCTGAGGGGGTAAGTGTCTCTTATTGCTCTATTATGTTCCTGGCACCGGATTTTTATTGAAGCCACGAGTGCCAACCCGATACACCTACTTACCTATATATATATATATATATATATATATATATATATATATTAGTGTAGGTATCTATAAGGCCAAACAGTCCCCAGACACAGACCCCTTGCACTCCAATTTATCATAGAAGTGTTTAGTCAGATGGGTGCCTCACTGTACACTGCTGGGGTGTGGGTGCCACGTTGCAGCCTGATGGCTTCACTTTGGGAGCTCCTCCACTGGTGGGGGATGAGGGCAGTTCAGCCTGCCAATCAGCGGACTCCGGCCGTCACTCAGTAACCGCGGCTGCCTCTCTCTGCGGGTCCCGGGCACTCCTTACCGCGGCTCTCCCCTCTGTCCCTGCTGTGGCTGCAGCTCTCTCCCTTTCTCCGGGGACACTGTGGCCAGGATACGCGCCCCCCAGCCTGCCGCGAGTCTCACTGAGCGTGGCTGCCAGCGGCGCTGCCTCCCACTGTCACTTGCCTGCACACTTGGTGGCTACACCTCCCGGCGCCGGTCACTGGTGCTGCTGCGGGTCCGGGTCCCGGTGGTCGCACACACGCCGCTCACTGCACTCCTTGTGAGTCTCTCCACATGTGCCGCACTTCCTCACTCTCCTCTCTTTTCATGCCAGCCCCATTCCACCCTTTCCTGCTCCTTCATCAGCCGGAGCCAGCTTATCAGCCGTCATAGGGGGGTGAGCTGACCGGGCCCTTTCAGATGCTGGGGCCCGGGACAGCTGTACACACAGCACCCCCCTGTCGGAGGCCCTGCGTGTGTCAGATCTTTGCCCTGCGCAGCAAGTTAAAACTGCCCTTAGACAGGCAGGTGCTGGCTGAGCCTCCATGGCGTAGTGAGGCTGGTAGGTAAGCAGTAATGATCGTGCCTGTCCCTGTGCTGTGATGTTGGCTGTGATTGCTGTCATCTTGCAGGTGCTGTAATAAGGGTCAAGGGGTGAGGTGCATTAACAGCACCATCGGCTGGAAGACACGTTTCTCGCCTGTGTGGTGCTGATACACATTCAAATAGAGAGATTTTGTTAATGGCACACACAGGATATGAACAAGCCCACAAAGGGGCTAAACGTGTCTTCCAGCCGATGGTGCTGTTACTGTTTTTGTTACTTTGTGCTAATGGTACTCATGAATCGTAATAACGTAAATCACTAAATGCAATGCCAATAGTAGTGACTTAGACAACTCTCAAAATAAATACCTTTACATTACAACATCATGTGCATTCATCCTATACCCAATGCACCTTCTCCCAGCTACAGTTACCATAAAGCAAGTGCCCCCTATCCCCACTCAGTTACAATTAACCTGTAGCTAATGTCCCCTCTCCCCACCCATTTACATTTATCCTATAGTCAGTGATCCTTCTCCCCACCCAGTGACATTTATCCTATAGCCAGTGCTTCTCCCCACCCAGTTACATTTATCCTATAGCTAGTGCCCCTTTACCCACCTACTGACATTAATCATATAGCCAGTGCCCCTTCTCCCCACCCAGTGACATTTATCCTATAGCCAGTGCCCCTTCTCCCCACACAGTGACATTTCTCCTATAACCAGAGCCCTTTCTCCCCACCCAGTTACATTTATCCTATAGCCAGTACCCTTTCTCTCCACCCACTTGCATTTGTCCTATACCCAGTGCCCCTTCTTCCCACCCAGTGACATTTATTATATAGCCAGTGCCCCTTCTTCCCACCCAGTGACATTTATTATATAGCCAGTGCTCCTTCTCCCCACCCAGTGACATTTATCCTATAGCCATTGCCCTTTCTCCCCACCAAGTTACATTTATCCTACAGCTAGTGTCCCCTCTCTCCACCCATTTACATTTATCCTTTAGCCAGTGATCCTTCTCCCCACCCAGTGACATTTATCCTATAGCCAGCGCCCCCTCTCCCCACCCAGTGACATTTATCCTATAGCCAGCGCCCCCTCTCCCCACCCAGTGAGATTTATCCTATAGCCAGTGTCCTTGCTCCCCACACAGTTACCTTTATCCTATAGCCAGTGCCGTTTCTCTCCACCCCTTACATGTATCCAATAGCCAGTGCTCCTTCTCTCCACCCAGTGACATTTATCCCATAACCAGTGCCCTTTCTCCCCACCCAGTGACATTTATCCCATAACCAGTGCCCTTTCTCCCCACCCAGTGACATTTATCCCATAACCAGTGCCCTTTATCCCAAACCCAGTTACATTTATTATAACGCCAGTGCCACCTCCCCTGTCCTCAGTTATATTTGTTTATGTTATTTTATGCCAGAAAACACACATACATTTATTTATCACAAAGTAAAAGTAACATGCTTTTCTCAGGAATGTCAGAAAACAACTGTGATCTGCAAGTGCATACTAATATGACTTGTCTCCGATCCTCTATGCAGTCTAGACAAAATATTGTACACATGTAACTTTTTGTTATTATTATTGTTTCAGACATGACTGGATGTCAAAGGTGTACAGAAAATCAGTGGTCGAATAATGGAAGCTCTCAATGTGAAAATAGGACTGCTCAATATTTTAAGTGGGCGGACCCATTTGCTATTACAGTGGTGACTTTTGCTGCTGTTGGATTTGTGGCTTTGTTTATAACTGGAATAATGTTTGTAAAATATGCTGACAGTCCAGTGGTTAAAGCAGCAGGGGGGCATTATACATACTTATTGATGACATCTTTGCTATTTAGCTTGGTGGGAATTTGTTTTTTCATTGGCGAACCAAGTGACACGATATGTAAGATCAGACAACCTTTCTATGGCATCAGCTTCACCGTCTCTATTTCCTGTGTCTTGATCAAATCTATTCGAATTCTTCTAGCTTTTGAGTCAGCCTCAAGGGGACAAAAGTTAATGACATTAACGTACCAGCCAATCGCTATTATCATTGTCTTAACTGGTATTCAGTTGTGAATTTGTATTCTGTGGCTCACACTGAAGGGTCCGGGTTTTGTTAAAATCTACACAATACCTCAGGTGATCAGCCTTCAGTGTGATGAAGGATCTTATATAGCATTTGGCTTTATGTTAGGCTACATTGGATTACTTGCATTGGTTTGTTTCCTACTAGCATATAAAGGAAGAAAATTGCCGGAGAAATACAATGAGGCCAGGTGTATCACATTTAGCATGCTTGTATACATGTTTGTCTGGATTATCTTCATTCCAATCTACACAAATGCCTCTGGGGGCATATATGTTTCTGCTGTAGAAGCTGTGGCCATACTGGCTTCAATATATGGAGTAATATCCTGTCACCTTTTACCAGTTTGTTACACAATCATTTTTAAAAGAGAAAGTTGTAACCGAGAAAGTTATCTGCAGAGTGTTTTTAAATTCTACCAAAGAAAGGTGTCATCAATCCATCAAAAACCCTCAGATTTGGAGATTCCTTCTGATGTCCTGAAAACAAACTCTAAAACTCTCCAGTTAGCTCAAATACAATTAAACTATTCTAAAATTGGAAGAAAAAGACACAAAAGCTGTTAATGGAAAGTCATTATTTAATACAAACACTGTAGAATGTAATTACATACATGCAGCACATTTGAATGTCAGAAATCCTAATAATCATCAGATTTATTTTCCTAAACTTTGCTTGAATAAAATCCTAATCATTTACATAATATAAACAAAAAAACACTGCAGTAAAATAAGTTTAGTGGTTCTCAAAATAAACTTCTTAAAATAATGTTTGAGAATAAAATTCATGTGTGTATACAGTATCAATACCTGATATTTATATGATCAAAGAACAATAAGTGAAATGTGCAGTTTACGTACTTATTCCGTAACTTGCGTACCCTTTATTCCTAGCTACGTGCGAACAAAACGTAGTGCAGCGTAGCGTACCTTTTCTGTGTATTGTACACGATAAATCAGTTGCAGTAATTGGAAATCCCTTCGCAGTACTTAGGGGCAGATTTATGAAGCTTGGAGAAGAGATAAACTGGAGATAAAACGGAGAAAAGGTAAAATGAGATAAAGCACAGCCAATCAGCTGTGTTTGAAAAAGACAGTTGGGAGATGATTGGCTGGTGCTTTATCTCCTTTTACCTTTTCTCCGCTTTATCTCCAGTTTATCTCTTCTCCAAGCTTAATAAATCTGCCCCTTAGTCTCTAATCTGCGAATACCTTTTAAGGACAATGTCCGTAATATACGTTATCGCTAGATGCGAATAATAGACGAGACCATGATATGACAATTGAGGAGATAGATTCTCCAATATAGTGTATTTAGTCCCTAGCGGACAAAAGGGGATTACAGAAATAAGAAAATACAGGATAACACGTGATACAATTATATAACAATACTAATATACTATAAACTAAACAGGGGAACAGTAACATATACAGAATACAATTATAATCAGCCACGTTACACAGAAGGGGAACACAAATGTTACCGTCATGGAATATGCGCAGCGCAGTCCGGTCGGAGCTCGCTATATTCAAATTGAACTATAGCCCGGGTCAATGGTGAGGGGATACAGCTGATTATCAGCAGTGCCAAAGTGAGAGAGAGCGAGCCAGCTCAGGGATGGCTATCTTATAGGGTCCAGGAAAGGGGGTCAAAGGCCCTTACGATTGGTTAAGGGTTCAAATGTCCAGTCCTCAGTGATTGGGGCAAGGTATTACATCTGGCTTGGAGAAGTGAAGGGGGGAAGGGTACTTTGGTGTCCTTTTGTTTGCTGGCATCGTCGTCGGGGGTCGTAAGCAGCAACAAGAAGTGGTTACAACTGCATTCCTTTGTCTCACACAGGACACATGGCAGAAGTACATATAATAGGTATTTTGTCCGTAATTATCAGACCATAGGACTTGCGAATATTTGGCTGCGACAACATGTACAGAAACAATCGTGTATTTCTAATTAAACTATGTGTAGTGCACTAATCCTTTAATTAACTATATTTTATTTAGTGTTAGTGACACATTATGAATTTATGTGTATTAGTATGGCTGCGCTTATGGTCCACTTCGTTACACAGACTCGGGTATTATACTTTATTTGCGCAGCTCTGCGAACCAAAATGGCGGCCATACTATCCTAAAATGGCGTGTGTGTAACTCGACTTTAACAACAGATTATATTCCTCAAGAGCATGCTGCAATTAGATTGAGTGTTTAATTTAGCAATAACTAATTAGATTGATGATGATGATTATTATTATTATTGTTATGATCATCATTTATTTTGAAGGCAGGATGTGGAAAAGTGATGAGGGTATGGTAGCTCAATGGTATTTGATAGACAAGTAGAATTGAATAACAGAGTGAAAGACAGTTAAGCCTTTATTGAGACTGCAGACAATGTTTTCTTGTGTAGGACACCCCCTTATTTGGGGATCCACAGACTTTGCTACTAATACCCCTCTCACATTTCACATTGCAAATGCCTGGAGCGACCCGGCATTTGTGAGGTGACGTCCGACCCGGGTAAAACCCTCTTTTAACATGGGTCGGAATACCAGGTTGCTTGACCCAGGTTTTTCCAAAGCACAGAGACCCGGGTTGACCCGGCAACAACCTGGGTGGGGCCTGGGTTATTTGTTAATTGTGAAAGGGGTATAAGCCACATTGTGTGTCTATCCAGAGACTCTTTTACAAATATGCTTTTTAGGCTCATTGTTAATGCAACAAAATGAATGTAATGGGAACCCTGGACACTGGTGCGGGCAGTACATACAGCTGCTGTGGGCGACTCTGAGTATAACTTGTTTAAAAAAGGAAAAAGTGAACTTTGTGAAACACATCATTGTACTTAAAGGATAAATCAGAATGGATTGTCAAATGCATCTGATGCGCATTCCTATGCGATGCGGAAGAAAAATATACTTTGATCTGCACATGTTAATTTTGCACTTTTTCCTCATCAAATGCATCTTATGTGCATTGCTATGGTATGCAGATACAGTCACATACAATGATAGTATTCTATTTGTAATTGCAACCGTGTCTGTATACAAAATATGTTACACTGTTTGGCTAGGAATGACTGTAGCATGACATTTTCTATGCAGATACAGTCATAGTTGCATACAGAAAGTAGGCATGCTGCTTATAATTTTAATCACCAGAAGCTGCTGGTGCATCTGATATGCATATTTATGTGCATAAGGTGCAGTTGATGAGGGAAAAGTTAAAAAAATTACATATTCAGTACATGCCTTACATGACAGATCAAAGTGTATTTTGCCGAATAGTTTGTCTTTTAAATGTTATAAATAACTTTTAAAATGTTTATTTGTTACAAATGTGCTCTAATTGTGTACTTGTAAGTGAATTTAAACATTGCCAATTACAACTCTCCCAAAAAACATCCAGCTCTAAATATGTCTGACTTTATAGTGTTTTGTGTTCAACGTTACATTGGCCGAGTTATATGTTTAACAATGAAATACATCTGGATAAGAACTTTTACTTGACGCTTCTACCTGTAGCTGTCATTTAGTGAACTCTGATGCTTTTACATTAGCCTACTTTGCAAAACGATTTTGCTGAAATATCCAACATCCACATAATCGGACCTAAATCGGCTGCCATTACATCACAGTCAATTTTGACTGAACTAGTTTGTCACTCTTATAACATAATAGCATGCATGCTCTCAAAATCTTCCCTTGTTAGGCAGCTAAAAATTGTTTATGTTTATGTATAAATGTATAATTAATTTAATAAAGACTATGAATGTACTTTTCATCTCTGTGACTTAATTTCAACAATATGTTCCCTCTATCATTTTACTTAAGGGTATAGATTTACAAATGTGATATTATGTGACATAATTACTTACAATATAACTATTTGGCATTTATACATGTAATTATATTCAGAGAATAGACTATAGGTGAAATTCGAAAAAGCTAATTTTACAACTCATCTATTTTATCTAAACATAAAATGCTTTCTGAACCTACATAAAGAACTTTGCTCTTGTTCTAATACTACTAAACTTATCTATTCAGAGCTGGATTGCTCCCTGTTTACATGGTAATTGTCCAACATTTACCATGAAAATATAAGTGTTAGTGAACATGACAATTAAATAATCATCAGGGTGGCAGAAACCGAGGATTAGGTGCTGTCATAGGATGTATGGAGTAGATGATAGTCTAAGTAAGAGTAGGAAAAGCTATAGGACCCTAAAACCATACCCCTGAGTTGAAAAAGGAAGTGTATACATGATTTTGGAGATAGCAACACCTTACACCACCCTTACACCACCGGTATCTGGATGGCGGATCAAATGGGGTTAGGCCGACAATACCATGGTTGACCACTAGGGGTCAACGGCATTTAGTTAGACGCCTATATTTGGTTGCCCATGTTTAGATAACCAGCTACTCTAAATCGACCAGAGAAAGGCGTCAACGGGAACCTGGTCAACAGTAACACGGTTGACACTAATTTTTCATCTTTTTTTGGTGCCGGTCCACTTAGTTCCTACTCTACAATAAAAATGAACATAGAGTGCAGCGATCCATGCGAGCGAACACTGTGCACATACATACTGTAGTGTCCACAGGCACCCCTCGGACATTCAGCACCAAAAAAAGATGAAAAACCTGTTTCGACCTGCTACTGTTGACCAGGTTCCTGTCGATGCCTTACTCCTGTCAATCTATTGTCACTGTGTCACTAAATGCTAACGACCATGTATAGGCATATAATTAGATGCTGTCTACCCCTAGTGGCCAACCATGGTTTTGTAAATCTAAACCTGGTCGACCCATTAAACCATAACTGGTGGCTCAACCTGACATCAGAATGGGAAGCTGGGAGTCACTAATGGTAAATGCTGGTGTAGTGGCCACTTTACACCGCATATAGAACGCCTTACCCCAAGGCAACATAGACCGAAATCAGCAGAGGGACATCAAGTAGTGGTGAGACACATATGATCCCCCACAGGAGAACTCACTCTATTGCCATTGCAGTAAAGCAGAGGTATTCAGCTTTAATTGAATTTAAAAAGTATAAGACATCTAGAAAATCCTCATGTAAAGTAAAACATCAATGTCATAAATCTCGTATGACAAGGCTGTCAGGACTGGATGATCTTGTGTTCCCAGCTTTGACTGTAGTGGGCCAGTGGTGGTCATGAAGAACTAAAGATTGGTACATTTTTCCCCAAGGGAAAACGTTTTTTGCTGCTACTGACGGGCAGGTCACGGTCCTCTCTCTGGGTCTACTTGTACTTAACTGTGGATAAACAAATGAGATGTCAATCGATGGTAGCACAATCAGCTAGGGAACCAATGGTCTGGGAGTATTGGCCTGGGTACCGATGGTCTGTGAGTATTGGCCTGGGAACCGATGGTCTTGAAGTATTGGTCTGGGAATCAATAGTCTTGTAGCAGGCCTGTGCTGCAGATACCTCAGCAGGGCAGCAGGTAATCCTTATGATGCACTAATAGCTGGAATCACAGTAGCAGCATTCATCAGGCAGCAGATTGAGTCAGGTCAGCAGGTAAAGCAGCAACGTACCATAGGAGACAGGTAACAGGGAACAGTATCCTGGAACCTAGAACGCAACTTCTTGGAAGAGACAATCTACAAGTCAGATAATTTGTTCAAGGCACTAGACGGTTTGTGGGAGCTCCTCTTATATCCCCACATGTGGCTGGTGATAGTTATTGCAATATGTGCCATACAATTAAATTGTCTATCTCTACCTGTATTTTGGACCTATCATTCCCCATCTATGTGTCTCACTTTGTCACTATTTCTATCTGTTTCTCCTAACAACCCTGCTCCTCAGTATTTCTCTCTTATCTCTGTTCATTCCCCACATTTATCTGTCATCTCTGTCTCTACCCTATCTGCCTGATCTCCCCCTGTCTTCCTATCTCTCTCATCTCTGATATCCCGTGCCCCCAGGATTGGAAGGGAAGGGCAGGTGTGTTAGACAAAAAAACTGTGAGTGGCAGAGATGCTTTGAGTAGGGGATGTGGGGGCACTGAAAATAGTCTATCTCTCTTTCTTTCTTTTTCTTTTGCACCCTGTCTATCTTTTTAACTCTCTCTCATCTGCACATTAGGGAGCATGAGGGGGAGCTCTAGGTGGGGTGTGGTGAAGGAGAAAACAGGTGACTGCTCAAAGTGATTTGGTGGTTAGCCAATAGTGGGTGTGTGCATACCCATGGTGGAGTGAGTGGTATAAAGACACTGACTCTGTGTATTGATAGAAATAAACAGTCTCTACATCTGTACAGAGCTAACTGGTGGAGAAGAAAGGCTGTGTCCATACAATAGACAGTCAATTAGAGCTGTGAGGGGAAGGCTTTCTTCCAGTTCTTACTGTGCCTGTCAGTACTAGACAGACCCAGTATCTCATTATGCCATAATACTGTATATCATGTTTTGGAGACACTGCACTCCTGTGTCAAGCAGCATTATTGACTACAAGCTGAGGCATTCTAAAATATTTCTGCATTTTGATAAGAAACCAGATACAGTATATTCAGAATGCAAAAACATGCAAAAAAAAATGCCATGCCCCAGACTTCTTAATTAAGTAAACAAACCAATGAACAAAACAAGAAAACAGTGACAAGTACATGGTATATAAACATTGCTGCATCAGGGTAATGAATGGATGGTAAGCCAGTGTAGGGCTTTTGAGAGAGGGGAGGCTGGAAAACAAAGGGATTTTCTAGAGACCTCTCCCAGCGCTGGACCAGCGCTGGATTCAGAGTGAACTAGATGTTTATATATATCTTCCTATAGTGATATCCTTTATTTAAATTAGCATAGTCCACTCCTCTTTTTTTTAAAAGTCAAAAAAAAATTATTCAAAAAAATCATTAAAAACTCCACATAACAAATGGCTTCCACATGCAATAAAAAAGACAAAAAGTCAAAAATTCTTCCTTGCAAACAAAAAGTCACTGTACCATCAAAGAACAGTGAAACTTGGATGTAGCAAACCAGAACTTTTCTAGGCACTTTCTTTCTATATCCAAAACAGTCTCAAGGATAAGATGTAATACATCTTTAGCTTAAGAAAGCAATGTGCATACCTCAAAACATGACCCTCTCCACTACAGCACACCCGAAACCTTAACAATAACTTTTCTCATTCATATCTCCAACTTGATATCTTTCTGCTCTCTTTTCCTAAATGTCTCATTCATACCTCCCAACATGACCCTCTCCAGGAGGGACACAATGCACTGCTCCTGGACTTCCCCCTTAATGTATGATTGCCATCACCGTTTTTGAACAGGTTAAGTGATAAGAAAGTGTTTCACCACAGGTGATGGCAATCATACATTAAGAGGGAAGTCCAGGAGCAGAGCATTGTGTCCCTCCTGAAGAGGGTCATGTTGGGAGGTATGAATGAGACATTTAGGAAAAGAGAGCAGAAAGATATCAAGTTGGACATATGAATGAGAAAAGATATTGTTAAGGTTTCAGGTGTGCACCCCTAGCCGAGACTGCTGTTCAGGACAGCCACGGCGGAATCCTACACTACCGCTGGTGACCAGCTCCTGCAAGAACTAGGCTTCGCATGTAGCCGCCACGTTTGGAAGGGCGAGTTAGGCCCGCCCTGGCTCCGGTGCAGCCAGGTGTTAGGTATAGACAAGGAACCGGGAATCCCCCCAGGGTACAGTCAAAAGGATAATCTAACTAAAGGATCCTAATTGGAATTAAAGAAAAAAGGCAACTTGCCGTTACTAGCTAACGTGGCTAATAGCGCCAGTGACCTAGTCGCCCACCAACTGCGACCGCGTCGCATACACAATATAAGAATACACAATTCAAGAATACACCACACCAAAAAGCACACGACAAATGACCCGCACGAACTACAAAACATAGATAAATTCACACTGGGACCACCCAGAATGCACTGAGAATGCAGCAACTGCTGAGGAGAATCCCCCCTGAGTTCCTCAGTGGGGCTGAAATAACAAAAGATAAACAAGGCCCAGGAGGGCACCAAGCCAAGAATAAGGAACCAGGTCCCCAACCGGGGAACTTACAGTACCAGGAACGGACCACCAACCAACCGATGCACCCCGGGAGCATACCAGCAGCAGACAAGCACAGAGGAAGATGGCTGGGACCAGGCAGGTGGACAGCACTGGAACAGAAGCTGAAGCTGCCAGACAGGATTCTGTAATTGAGTGAAAGCAGTCTGGAACTGCCAAAGGCCAGGAAGGCTGCACTGGGCTACGTGCAGGGAGAAATGGACAGGTGGCCAGCTGTGGATCGGGAATAGCAGCTACTTGCACAGGAAGCAGGAAACAGGAAATGGGAAGCTGGAAGCTATCACTGGCAGAGTATTGCAGGAGAGCCTGCCCTATGAAGGGCTCAAGTGATTAATTACACCTGGTAGAGATCCAGGCAGCTCCCAAGCTGTACTTAACAAGCTCATTACCTCGCAGACTAGTGAATGAATTAAGCTCACAGAATATTGAGCTGATATGGCACAGACCTAGCACTGGAGGCCACCAGTGAGTCAAATGCTAAACACAAATTGAACAGAAAACAAAACTGAACTGACCCTGGTTCCTAACAGATATTAGAGGTCAAGAGAGCTCTTGACCTCCAATATTCAGAGAGAGAATAGGAAATGTCTTGGTCAAAGAACAGAAAAGTAGGGGGAAGGGGGAGCCATGATAGGAAATAGAGTAGAAATGCAGGAGGACATCTATCAATATCACGGGCAATATCAGCAGACATTGGAGGAGACTAAGCATAGAGCAGTGTCCTCTGGATATGGCAGCAATAAAGTCATTGTTAATTTGGATGAGTCCAGTTTCAGTCTAATGTAGATGACAGAAGACATACTGAAATAGGTCAAGCACGAAGGAGACAGAGGAAAGAAAGGCAATAAAGCAGTCATAGACAACATGCTTAAAGAGTAAAGAAGGTGGCGTCAATAGGGAGGAAAAAGATGGATCTGTAATTTAAGAGAGTGTCAGGATCAAGGGTAAGTTTTCTTTAAGAATGCAGGACACAAGACCATGCTTGAAGGCAGAGGGGGCAATGCTTGATTAGATGGAGAGATTAAGGAGGTTGGCAAGATGGGAACAGAAAGCAGGAAAGAGGTAGCAGAGCAGGCAAGAGGGGATAGGGTCAAGAGGGACCTGGAAAGGGGGGAGGAAAAACAGATAAAGGTCATGACTTCATCTTCAGATACAGAGAAAAATGAAATCAGAGTTGGTAAGAAATATGACAAGGGTGGTATGAAAAAGGGAAAGGAAACTGAGGGTCTGGTGGGATGTGATGTCCTGATTTTGATGTAATAGATGTGAAGTAGGTGGCAAAGTCATGGGCATAGAATAAAGAGAAAAGATGAGGATGAGATGGATGGAGTTGAAAGCAATAATATGTCCTGTTTTTGAGGATTGGGAGGAGATGAGGTTTTTGAAATATCACTGTTTAGCAAAGGTTAATGGCAGCACTGAGATGTGAGCATTCTTTTGAAATGGTGGAAAACTGACATAAAGCATGGTTCCCTCAACTGTCGCTTAAAGGTTCATAAACACTTTTGAACATGTATTATGTATTTGGGATGCAAGCGTGGTGGTGTTGGTCTGCAAGGGTGAGTAGTTATTGCCAGAGCCACATAATCAAAAGCAAATGTAAGGGAAGGGTTATATATGTATGTTGCTAGTTCGGTGCCAGAGAGAGAGAATAGGGGATAGAAGTGAGTCAAACAGGGATTATAAGGAATATTGATAGTCTCAACATTGTGCTTAGTGATGGAAGCAATAGGAAGCAGAAGTGGAGAAGCAAAGAGGGATACGTTAAAAGAGGGCAGAAGATGGTTAGAGAAGGGAATGGGAAATTGGAGTAATCATAAATATCACAACAGTGAGCGAAGATTAGATAAAGTAAGTGCAACCCACAGGGGAGGGTCAGGAGGTCATTTAAGAGAGACCAAACAATGATGTCAGGGTAAGGAGTTTCGATGCATAGGATTATGGGGGTATATTGATTCATATGCTGAAGTCACTTAATAATGAGGGAAGAGCTGGAGAGAGGAAGTAAGGAAGTAAGGGAGCAAGGAAATATAGCATGAACCACAGCATCATTGCATAGCCATGGCTCACCAAGGCCTATTGTTCTCAGCTGCAATACAATAAATAGAGCAATACAGTAGGGGATTAGCATAGGATTAAGTCTGACATCCATGGCTCACTTAATCTTGTTAAAGGGCTAGATGAGGATGCTCTATCTGCATAGCATAGGGGTAATCACTCCTTTACAAAGATGATAATAATAATGATATCGATAACTGAGGATGAGAAAAAGAATACATTATTTCCCATCCAGCCAATCACAGTGTTTGTTTATTTTTACTTTGATTCTAGCTGCTTGCCAGTGTGATGGGATGCAGTTGAAATCCCGGCGGTCGGAATCCCGGCGGTCAAAATCCCAACACCGGAATCCTGACTGCCGAAATCCCGGCACTTTGTCCCTCTATGGGTGTCCCGGCACTTTGTCCCTCTATGGGTGTCCACGACACTATGCTCGGCACACGGCCCACTGCGTGGCGGGCCACCAAGGGGGGGGGGGGGGGCGATCCATGTCCCCCCTTGTCGGGATTTCAGCGGTTGGGATTCCGGCGTCAGGATTTTGACCGCTGGGATTCCGACCACCGGATTTCGTACCAATCCCAGTGTGACAGTGGTGCCCTGAGAAAATCTGCCTTCAATCATTTTTAAATCATTGTGAATGTACATTTTCTTATTGGGATTTTTCGGATTTTATGATTTTTCCAACTGGAAAAATATGAAATATTTATAAATATTGTAGAAAATGCACCATGCCCATGTTTTCTAATTTATTTATAATTTGGAACAGTGTACTTTTTGCATACAAATGATTTTGTTTCATTAAAAGGGCATGCAGTATCAAGATCTTACTGCCAGCTCCATTTTCCAAAATCAAGTCAATTTCATAAAGAGAATTGGCTTTGCATGCCAAGAAACTCTGCTGAAAATTTTATTTATTCACCCCTATATCACATTATAGTCAGCTCACAATGCAAAATCATCATCATCATCTTTTATTTATGAGGTGCCATAGATTCCGCAGCACCTTACAATGTGAGCAAGAGAACAATCATTGGCGTCAGTGAAAAAAAATAATAAAAGAAGACATTACATTAAAAGTTATAAAATAAAAATGTCTAAAAACCTTTCCATGTGAACAACTACTGTAGGTGAGGACATGACACAGGAAAGAAGATGGAGTTCTGCTCACCAGAGCTAATATTTTAGAGGCTCATAGAACAAATATGATATTGGATTATTGGGAAACACATGGGTGGGGCAGGTAGGGTATGAGAAGAAATCTGACATACAGTATTGTAGGATAGGGCTGGTTGTGAGATTAAAGAAAGCATTTTAAATGAAAAATAAAAAATATAGTGCACCTGCTCCACACTTGACTTCATCCTGTCCATTTCGCCCCGTGTCCAATTTTTCCATTTACCTATGAAACCTTCTCATCCTTTTACAAATACTGCTATCTTGCTCTTCAAACTTGTGTTATTATTATTGTTATTAATGTTAACCATCCCTTGTAATAAGATCATTTTTATTTTTCAACATACAAATTGGTAGTTTAGCCTTATATTTGCCTTAATTTTATTATTAGATGGTAATACCTTTATTACTTGTGATCATTGCTAAACTTTATGAGTCACCATCTTGCACCATAAACCCATGAGTGTCCAGGTAACTTTAGAAGTAAACTATCAAGTGGTTTGTCTGTGTGTACTGTAGTGTGCCGTATGATATTATTACTGAATTATTTGCAGCATTTGTTTGTAATTGAATGCTTTTGTGTCATTTTATACTTATAACTGCTTTACATCCCAATACATTTTATTCCTGACTTTTAAAGCAATCAGTATTAGCAAAAAGTATATTTTTCTTAGATAAGCAAATGACAAATGAATTCATTTAATTTGTATATTAATAATAAAAGACGCAGGCGGTATTTCTACTGTTAAAACATATAGTAAAACCTATATCTGCTTTCTAAGTTTATTTTTTTTAATTAACCAGTGCTCAAACGTACTCTATAATCATTTGCATTGTTTCTAGCAAGTAGTAAAGACTACATCATTGACTCAGTCATGCAGCTTTAGATATGGAAACACATAAAAAACAAACATCACTTTGACTCTCACGATCAGACAGGATTGTTCCAACCTGTTAATCATTAATACAGTTGATGTGATCACCACCATTTTTCTATCTTTTTGAGACAACAGATAACCCAATTCATTGCTGCAACGTCACATCCAGAGTGATTACCTCTGTGACTTTTTGTCAAAATAAAAGCACCTGGAATTCTAGGCACAAAGCTGTTGATGAACAACTGCCTTTCGTTTGATAGGAGATTTATGCCAACAAAAGGGTGTGTTTATAGATTTACTCTAAAATAGCAAGTGATGTCAAATCATTCCGTGTGGCCTTTGTCAGTCCTGAATGCAGAAATCTGTGGAGGACCATAGAAACGGAACATAGAATCACAGATATTTTTTAATATTTTGCATGATTTTCAGAACAGTATTTTATTTTTCATTTTATATAATTTTATATAAGTTCATATATCTATAATCCTGACTTGGAATGATCTTAGAACTTTATTTGCACTGAACCTGGACTCCTGAATTATATTTTTCATGGTTTGGAATAATCTGAAACTCATAAAATGCCGATTGAGCAGTTTTCTGAAACACACGAGGGAGATTGTCCTTTCCGGAATGGAGAATCGCACAAAAAAAATGCACCAAGTATACAGAATTGCTATGGCACTATGGTGGATAAAGAATTAATGTCATACTCACAGGATAGCCTGTGTAGAGAAGGAGAGGATGGACTGATGCTCACACCAGAGGAGGAACAGACTCCAGCTGCCCTTGGAATTAAAACAGGTAACAAATAAATGCATTTTTTTAAATATTATTTTTACATATTTAAATGTTTTTTATACTTTGATTAGTTTGCAAGAAGTAGCATTCTAAGTAACTGCACTCTGGAACAATCCTCATTGTGTGTTGAAGAAATGTATACAGAACAATTGTACTCAATTTGTTTTCTTTCACTGTCTGTATTCAGAGATGCACCTATTGAATGACACATATTCATCAGAAGATGATGATTTGGATATTATTTATAGAAAAAACAGTATCAATTGCAATAAGGCAACTCAAAAGAAATCAATCACACAAATTATTAAGGATAAAAAGAAACAGACACAGCTCACTTTGCAATGGTAAGTACAGTAAATCTCTGACACATTCTATAGTTGTAATGCATATGTGTGCGTCCTCTATTTTCTACAGACATATGTGTGTTATATATATATTTATATATGTGTATGTATATATATATATATATATATATATATATATATATATATATATATATATATATATATATATTGAATGGAGGTTTGGCACTCCCAAATTCTGCAGCTGGTGCCTTCACAGAGATAAATACAGGCAGTATAAGTATCCAGAAGACAAATGAAATACATTTGAAATGTTGATACAATAGACCTTGTTGTCTATGTGGTTATTTTTTCTTCGAATTATACAAGGTCAGGAGTGCCGCACTTCCAGCCTAGTTTTTAATAAATATATATATATATATATATATATATATATATATATGAAGAATAGAAGAATAAGGCCAGTACTCCAGTCTTACTATTTGTTGTATGGCTTTGGTGCCAACCATTAGTCGTTTGTTTGGATAAAAAGTCCTGTGACACTGCTATATACAATAGTTTGGTTGTCACCCTCCCTTGAGCGCTCCACTAAAACCCCTTTTTACACCACCTCAAAACTCTTCGGCGGGTCAGACCCGGGTCAGCGGCGGTGTAAATGGGACACGCCGTGTCCCTTTACACAGGACTTCTACCCAGGTCCTGACCTGGGTAGAACACGGCCAGGACCTGGGTAGAGGGTAGTGTAAATGGGTACGATGGGTCATCCGACCTGGCTCCCATTTACATCAATGGGGGACATGTAACTTGCGGACCGCAGCGTCCGCAGGTTGGACAGGTGGGCACACACAGGCTGTGCTGCTGTCTGCTATACTCTGCAGACAGCAGCGGCAGCGGAGGAGGTGAATGGATGCCTGTGTGCGGCATCCATTTACCTCCCGGACGACGGCTGAGGGGGTGCACAGGAGCTGGGGGCAGCCCAGCAGATTACCTTAGTGCTGGGCTTGCCCCCCAGCGCAGCTGTATATATATACACACACACACACACGCAAATTAAGTAGCAGTCTCTTGTCTTGATGAGTATTCATCAGTCTACAATCCATATATGGGCCCTTATTCAGATCTGTGCGGCCGGAGCCGCACACGGTGCTCCGGCCGCACAAACCAATCCCCGCCCACGATACGGATCGCCACGGCCGTCCATACACGGACGGCTGGCGATCCGCAAGAAAATGGTGGGGCGTACGCCTCCACCATGGTGGGAGCTGCCCCCTGCATTCGATGGTCGGCGACCATCGAAGGCAGGGCCGCACGCCCCACCAGGTCCCGCAAGCTGAGACCACACGGACAATCGTCCGTGTGATAGCTTGTATGGGGGCTGAGAGCTGACATCCGGCGACGTCAGCTTCCCGCCCCCATCACTGGCGTCATACCCTCATTAGCATGCATACGCCCCGCGTTTGCATGGGAACGCCCATGAAACGCGGGGCGTATGCATAGGGAAATGAGGGTATGAAGCCCCTCACGCCCCTATACGCCCCCTTTGCGGCGGACGAACTACGTCTGCGGCGAATTGGGCTGCACATGCGCAGATTGACCTCTGCGCATGTGCAGACTGAAAACATCGGCGGTACGGCCGCACGCGGGCCGTACCGCACGATTCAGAATAAGGGCCATAATGTTTAACTCTTTGAGCGCCAACATTGATGTGAGAGATGTGCAAAATATACTCTAAAAATGCCAGCATCGCTTCCACAACTGTTATTTTTTTATGCAATATATAACTACACTTCAATTAACTGACTTCAGATCATTTGCTGGCAATAACTAAAGTGATTCATATTCATCGACTACTGGCATTTTTGGCAGATATTTTGCACATCTCTCACAGCAAATTTGGCACTCAAAGGGTTAACAGACACACTTCATTTTTTTCAGGAGTTGGAATAAGCCCGATATGTACACACCATGCAATGACAGGAAGCAGGGATTATTCTAAATCAAACAGACAGCAAAATAATTGATTATACCTAATTTGACATTTTAACCACCACATACCATATTTACTTATTACTTACCAACACATACCATATTTACTTATTAGGCTCTCCTCACAGGTCAAAGACGTCTAATATTCTATTATCACACAAAAAGTGCTAAATAAAGTACTAATGTGGCTTCCATAATGCTATAAATCTTGGTAAAACATTTTGAATGAAAAACAAAATTACAACACATTTGTATTAGATAGATAGATACAGCAGATAGACAGATAAATAGATAGATAGATAGATAGATAGATAGATAGATAGATAGATAGATAGATTAATTGAAGATGGGATGAATAAAATGGAAACTGTAAATATTGAAGATTAACCCTGCACTTCCATTAGAAGGTAAAGGCACACTCAGGTAGATTTATTAAGCTCAATTAAGTGATAAAGCTTCTGGTTTGTATCACTAATAAATCAGCTCCTACCTGTCATTTTTAACACCAAACCTGTAACTTTACAGTTAGGAGCTGATTGGCCGGTGATAAAAACCAGACACTTTATCACTTAACTGAGCTTAATAAATCTGCCCCTCAGTCATGGCTTTTGAAGCAGACAGCAGTGTAGCCCTGGGTATCATGAGCCTCAAGTATCAAGTATGCAATGCTCTTCATACCTCTTTCACATCTAAAAAATAATCCGGGGTGACCCGGGCCACTGTGCAGGGCCTTTTGAAAAATCCCAGGTCCAGCAACCCAGCAATGCGGCCCAGGTTAAAAGAAGGGTTAATCCAGGGTCAGACCCAGGTTGAGGTGTGCAACCAGTATCCCGTTCACACTGTAGGGAGGAGGCAGCTTCTGCTCCAAGTGCCGGATCTCTCCTGGGTTGGATACGTGTCCAAATCCCAGAGTCTCCCTTGGGACTCCCATAAAATGCTGGGCGTTCAACTGCTCTAGCCCAGGGTCCACCCCCACCCACCACCCCACTGGAGTCAAAGGCTTGGTGAGTGTGAAACATGCTGATTCACCCCCGGGGTCTGCACATGCGCAAATACGCTCATGTACATGCACAGATTCGGCCCCTCCAATCAACGCTGAATCACCACCAAAATTCCCTTCAATGTTTACAGTTGCACATCACACATGTTTCTGATGGAACTTCACACTTAATTGAATGCTACCCTAGGTTGGAACAAAGGGCCTTATTCTAGTTCACTCTTTCTGACAAAATCCTTCTTAGATGGACACTGCAGGTGGGGCAGATGTAACTTGTGCAGAGAGAATTAGATTTGGGTGGGGTTTTACTTTAAAGTGTTATCTACAGTATATTGCAGGGTAAAAATAAAGCAGTCAGTATTTACCCTGCACAGAAAAAAAATATCTCACCCAAATCTAATTCTCTCTGCACATTTTACATCTGCCCCACCTGCAGTGCACATGGTTTTGTCCATCTAAGAAGGATTTTGTCAGAAAGAGTGAACTAGAATAAGGCCCCAAAGGGTATGATTGCTACACCAGTAGACCATCATGTAAGTGTCATGTACATATGTCAGGCCTTTAGCCATTGGATTGAATAGGGGGAGATTATTTACTGATGGTATTCACACACAAATCATATACCTGGAGCGCTCTAATGGCCCCCATACACTAGTGAGAATTGGTCCGATTTGACCCGATTCCGATAAATTGGACCAAATCTCATGTTTTGACATGTGCGCATCAGATCGGAGTTGGAGGTCATAAATATTATGTGAAGCCTTCCGGGCGGGGTGACGCTGTGAGCCAGACCAGAGAGGCGGGCAGGGGCCTGCTCCCCCTGCCTGGCTCTCTGTTCCCCTCACCGGCTCACCGGCATCCTCTGCCTGCCACCTTTATGTCCGCTGCCCCCCTACTCCCCCTGCCGGGCTCTCCATTGCCCCTCGCAGGCAGGGCTTCCATCAGAAATGGTGGGGCCCGGGACTGACAAAATAGGCAGGGTCCCCCCCCTCCCCCCTCGACAATCTCCTTTGCTGAATCAGGCCCACTATTCCAATAGGAACAAAGCATTTAATCCATGGAATAGTCATAAAAATAAATAAATAAAAAAAACTAACAAGCGAGATAGATCAGTGGCCGGCAGGGGAGGGTGGGGGAATTCTCGGTACTCAGAACCTCCTAGTCTGACAGCAAATTATCAAGATAATTTTGTGTGTGCAGGCTCAAGCAGCAAGGCTTTAAAACTGAAACACTGTAGCCTTGCTGCTTAAATCTGCACACACACGCAACACGATCTCAGCAGCAGCCTGTCACTGTTTCACAGGCTACAGCCTGCTCAGATAGATGCCCCAGGCTCCCCTTCCCCTCTCTCTGATGTATTACAATTTCCTTTGAAGGCTTACCTCTACACGCTCCTACTCAGGATGGCGGCGCTTGCTTCTCGGCCCCCTTCCTCTGGCGCCCTAGGTGTGACATCATTAAGTCACGCTGAGCACAATGACGTCATGCTGTGGGGGCTCCCAATGTTCCTACTGCATTGCCTGTTAAACATCCTCAGGCAGTGGGCAGCAGGCGCTGTTAAGGTCTCTCACAATGCTGGGCTGTGCAGTGGCCTGCGGATGACCCGCGGCCCGGCGCTGATGAGGGGGGAAGGTGGACAGATAACTTGGGGTACGGGCAGCTGTGGTGAAGGAGGATGCTGCAGGGATAGATCTGGTCGGGCCCCTACCCTCTGTCAGAGAGGCGGGGCCTGGGACAGTTGTGCACATAGAACCCCCTGTCGGCGGCCCTGCTCACAGGCATCCCTCACCCGCCGCCTCTATGTCCGTTGCCCCCCTGCTCCCTCCATCTGCAGCTCCCGTTAGTTGCATATGATAAATCTCATGTGATTCATCATGTGCAAAACTTGGCACATGAAGTGCCTAATTGTTTGTGACCGCTACCAGGAAGCTGCCGGGGAAATCAGGTCCGACTAGTCCTTAGGACAAGTCGGGCAAATGTATGGGGCCTTTACATTCTTTTTGTAGAGAAGAGGACCAGGGGCGATGAAAAGTTGTCACCACATCCGATGAAATATGCAAAGAAATTTTAAAAATGTGTTAAGTAAAAGTCTTAATGGCCTGAAGGTGTTTTTACACAAAATCTGGGAGAAGGGTCTCAGAAGGCGTACCCGTACTCACGCTCAGAAACAAGGATGGTGCTCATAAAGGTTTCTTTCACATCTATAAGGAATTTCACCACGAGTGAATATTCAATTTATTCAGTGGCGTAGCTACGTTTTGGGCGCCCCCCCGCCGTTAGGGGGGGGGCGCCCATACCCACCCCCCCGCCGCCGCCCCGTAGAGCACCCCCCCCGGCCGCCCCGTCGCCCTGCCGCCTATGCTAACCCCCTCCCCCGCAGTCTTACCTATCACGCTGGTCCCGGCGGCTCCGTCCGTTCGTCTGCTGAGGACCACCACAAAATGGCCGCCCCCGTACAGCAGACAGTTTCAGAGAACTGTTTGCTATATGGGGGCGGCCATTTTGTTGTGGTCCTCATCAAAAGAACGGAGCCGCCGGGACCAGCAAGATACGTAAGTCTGCGGGGGATTGGGGGGGGGTAACTATAGCACCGCAGCCCCCGGCGCCCCCACATGCACAGCGCCCCCCCCGCGGTGGTGGGGGCTGCGGTGCTATAGTTACGCCCCAGAATTTATTGAATGCGTACTGTACTCACAAGTAGGTATGGCTGGTACAGACGCATCTAGGTATCTTTAAAGAGAGAACCCAATTTCACAGGTAGAATGCCTTTTCACATAACTCTCCTCTCACCATATCGGTATGGGAAGATAAGACAGAGGTTTTCTGTGTAGGCACACAATTTTATTCACAAAAACAGTAACTGGGAACACAAGATGGAAAACGACGGTACCTGGTACCGCATGAGAGTAGTGATTCCCAGTATAGGATACAGCAAGGCTCCTCTCCTGCCAGCAAGGCTCCTCTCCTGCCAGGAGAGGAGCCTTGCTGTATCCTATACTGGGAATCACTACTCTGCGCCTTGGGACTGATATATCTGTTTGTTTTTGTATCCCTTTACATACTTTTGTTTATGGAAAAAACAGGAGACCTAATGAAGATGAAAACCAATGTGTCAAACTATTATATGCTGATATCTTACCTTGTCCATGCTTCAATCTCCGAACTACCTATTTATTTGCATTATATCCATATATTTATGACTTTTGATTTGCAGGTTGGAAGAGAACTATATTGTATGTGAAGGAGTTTGCCTGCCACGGTGCATATTGTATGCCCACTATTTAGACTTTTGCAGAAAAGAGAAACTGGACCCAGCCTGTGCTGCAACATTTGGAAAGGTCGGTATTCAGATTTTACTATCGACAAAAAAGAAAAATATATATTATGCTAAGTGGTGATAATTCAATGGCTGAAAACTTTCTTCACTGCTCAATAAAAGGTTTAGGCCAGAATGTCAAGTGTGCCAACAAATATAGCCTCCTTATTGGTCAGATTCTTTTTACATACATTTTTACTCATTTTGCAAACATCTAATGGTTACATTTACTTAAGTGTGGGTTTTTAGAAGTAAAAGATGATAGTTTTTAGCAACCAATCAGATGATAGCTATTATCCTCTGTGCTAGATAAATGATAAATGATAGCTAGAATCTGATTTACTACCTAATACCCAAGAATAAAATATACATTTTTTTGTAAAAAATTCAGTTATTTTTATTTTGTACGCTCCTGTTATCAAAACTAAGATCTACGGCACACGTGGTTCTTGAACTCAGTATGATCTGTGGACATTTTTTTGGTTCCTAATAATGTACATTTAAATTTTTTTCCATGAAACTCCATTTCTAATTTTTCTGAATTTTGATAAGGTATATGGTCATTCGGTCGACACTATTAAGGTCGACATACATTGGTTCTGCCACTGAAGGTCGACACCTGAAAAAGATTGACATGTCTAAAGTCGACAGTGTGAAAAGGTTGACACAAGTATTAGGTTGACATTGGGAAGGTCGAATGTATGTCAACCTTAATAGTGTCGTCCCAATGACCCATACCCTTTTATTATGAATACAGAATAAATAGATACATTTTTTCAGTTTTCTACCTACTCCATTAATGGACTCTAGTGTACCTATTTGTACTGTAGAGTAGATGAACATCATCCCCTAAAGTAAGAGCGAGATGTACTAAGCCCTGAAAAGTGCTAAAACGGAGAGTGATAAGCCACCAACCAATCAGCTCCTTTCTGTCATTTTTCAAACATAGCCTGTGACATGGCTGTCACAGAGCTGATTGGCTGGTGGTTCATCACTCTCCATTTTATCATTTTTGAAGCTTAGTACATCTAAATCTTTTATTATACTGCCACTCTCACTCTCAGATTAACTGCTATGAAGGGCAATATAAAAAGCCTGCGAGGATATGTCTGTTCCTGTGAGTCTGCCCTTATATTTTTAAAGCCACGATCATTTACAAGGCATTGCAGACCTGGTTTTGCCTTGTAAATGATTGGTGTTATACATTTTTTTTTTTAAATCTTACAAATTATTTCAGTATACTGATTTGAGAACAAGACCCTTAAAATGGGTGTTTTGTGCATTAAGGCCAATATTCGGATCTGATTGCAGTACAAATTTATTTCGAAATAGGGCAAAACCATGTGCACTGCAGGTGGGGCAGATGTAACATGTGCAGAGAGAGTGAAGGCCCCCATACACTAGCCGATTTTGGTCAGATTTAGGCCAGATCAGTCGGATCTGGCCTAAATCGGACCAAAATCGGCTAGTTTTGATGTCCCCTCAGATCCGATGCGCGGTCCCGTGCGCATCGGATCTGCGTCGGGTGGTCGGACCTGCTGCACGTCCGACCACCCGACTTGGGACCTAGTGGGGCGGTGCGGCGGTGGAGGGAGCAGGGGGGGCTGGGGACGCTGCGAGGGACACAGGCGGCATAGAGCTGGGCGGGGGGAGCCGGGAGCTGTCAGCACTGAATAAAAAAAAAAAGCCCATACAATGAATGGGCGGCCTGTGATTGGCTGAGCGCTCTCTCAGCCAGTCAGCAATTGGCTGAGAGAGCGCTCAGCCAATCACAGGCTGCCCGTTCATTGTATAGGCTTTTTTTTCTAGCACTGACAGTTCCCGGCTCCCTCTGCCCAGCTCTATGCCGCCTGTGTCCCCCGCAGCGTCTGTGTCCCCCGCAGCGTCTGTGTCCCCCGCAGCGTCCCCAGCCCCCCTGCTCCCACCAGCAGCCCCCCCCCCCCCCTGCTCCCCGGGTTCTTTACATGTGATAAATCGAGACGATTTATCACATGTAAAAAATGGCACATCAAGTGCCAATCTAATCAAGCTCCCCCGGGGAGCAGCCGGGGAAGCTCAGGGGGAAGTCGGGGGCGACTTGTCCTAAGGACAAGTCGCCCTAGTGTATGGGGGCCTTTAGATTTGTGTGAGTTATGTTGTTTCTGTGCAGGGTAAATACTGGCTGCATTATTTTTACACTGCAAATTAGATTTCAGTTTTAACACACCGCCTCCAAATTTAACTCTCCCTGCACATGTTACATCTGTCCCACCTGCAGTGCACATGGTTTTGCCCATTTTCCAAACAAATTTGTACTGCGATCAGATCTGAATTTTTTTTTGCTAAAAACACACTGGGGACATGATATGTAACTGCCCAGAGGAAGAACTCTGGGAGGCAATGGAGTCATCTGCCGCCGGGCTCCTGCTCCCAAGGGGGCACCTCTCCTCCCCCTGGAAGTTTAAATCAGTTTTTTAAAAGACATTGCTTCTGTGGCTGAGTTCTGAAATATATGTGTTATCTATCTATCTATCTATCTATCTATCTATCTAAACAAAAATATTTTATATGTAGGGTTGTATGTGTGTGGGGGGGCACCAATATATATCTTGCCTCCGGGCAACTGCAATGAACTTACACCACTGTAACTGCCACTATATATGTACAAGAAAATTATTGCTTGACATTCAAATTCAGTATCTGAGATAGTACACACATTTTGTTTCATGTTTTGAAACCTTGTATTTTGAACAAATAAAATATATTTGTGTGTATTTTATGTGTTTGATGTGTTTATACAGCATAAATGCAAGATACTTCAAAATACATCCTTAAAATATTAAAATATTCCGAAATACGGAATAATCCGTTATCCAAAATTCTCCTGGTCCCGAGCATTTTGGATACGGGATACTCAACCTGTAATAAAAATTAATAATAATTGTATTATTTATCATTAACAGTTTCTTACTGTATATAGCGCATACATATTCCGCAGCGCTTTACAGAGAATATTTGAACATTCACATCAGTCCCTGCCCCAGTAGAATTTATATTCTATATTCCCTACCACATACACACGCACACACACAGAGCCAATCAACCTAACAGTATATTTTTGGATTGTGGGAGGAAACCAGAGTACTCGAAGGAAACCAACGCAAGCACAGGGGGAATTTACAAACTAACTATTACACCATCCATACTGCCCCATATAATCCTACTAACCTACAATACAGCTGCTGTTTAACACGGTTATGTAGAACTATGGGTACTTGTTTCCTAGCATGGCGCCCCCCGATTTTGATCGTATACAATCGCATTGCATGCAATATAGCGGCATGCGATGCATGCAATGCGATTCGATTTTTAATTGTACATTAACCCTGATGGGTGTTTACAATGTTAAATGCGCCCCCATTGTCAACGCCACCCCCACTATCAACGCCAACCTGAAGTGTGGCAAGCGATGGCGGTACGCGTCCTCTGACCTTTTCATACCCCCACTATCCACGTCGGCGTGGAGTTGATTATAGATAGTGTGGCGAGTGCAGCGAGCCACCGAGCCCAAAGTGTGGGGACACGGATTACTTTACATGTATTCCGCGTCCCCTCGCGGGGCTCGCTGTGCTCGCCACGCTTCGGGCTCATATTCCGCGTCCCCTTGCGGGGCGCGATGAGCTCGCCACGCTTCGGGCTCGGTGGCTCGCTGCACTTGCCACACTATCTAAAATCAACTCCACACCGACGTGTATAGTGGGGGTATGAAAAGGTCGGAGGATGCGTACCGCCGCCAGAGCCGAATTTACCATTAGGCACGTGAGGCACAAGCCTAGGGGCGGCACATGTTTGGGGGCGGCACCTGGATGCCTGTGATAGTACTGTCAGCCCAAAATGTACCAATAACTGCAAAATATCCACTGTACTGTACTATATTCCATCTTAAATAGAGTGTAAATGGATAGGACATGCAGATACTGCCCCTGTAAACTGTCCTACTTAGTAAACATTATTGTTGTGCCTAGGGGCGCCCTCATCCCTTAATCCACCCCTGACCGCCGCCCCTCGTGGGCTTGCTGCGCTCGCCACACTTCGGGTTGGCGTTGATAGTGGGGGTGGCGTTGACAATGGGGGTGCATTTAACATTGTAAGCACCCATCAGGATGCTTGTACAATTAAAAATCGCATTGCATGCCATTTGCAGGCATGCAATGCTATGCGATATTTAATTGTACAAGTACTCCTGTTAATTTAACGGGAATATCGCATTGCAATGCAACGCACGCATCGCACACCACTATGTACGGTATGTGATTGGGGCCGTTCTAGGAAACAAGTACCAAAATATGTATGGAAGGTTACAACCCCATGTTCCTAGATTATGCAAACAGAGAAAAGAAAGCCTTTCATTCTGGGGTTTCACACGGCACTGCACAATGGTAAGGTGTTTGTTAAATGAACCCTCTTACTAGGAGAGTTTGGGACTGCAGTGGGTCATGGGAATTTGGTATTCCCCAGCATACTGCTCTCCATAAGCACTGGTTTTGCCTGATACATTCACCATAAATCATTTGAACTGGTCCTGGACCACCAACCCGTGGCACCCTTGCAGGTGTGCCTAGGCACCCCAGGGTGCTACAGCACACCAATTGAAAACCACTGTTTTCAAATGGTGCTTCTTATTCCACTGTTTTCAACCACTGTTTTCAAAACTGCTTCTTATTTCACCTGACCAGACTCAGATATAAGAATTTAGTAAAGTAACCAGTATATACTATTTAAAGCCTGCCCTAAAAGGTGATATCAGCAATCAACTTGTTCACATATATGATAAAATTGGATAATTCTAGTCTGATCCCTTTTCACTGGGGCTTGTTAGCATTGTTGATGGAGACCAATAGCTGTTATAATTCAATTCAATTATCAAGATAAAAAAATTTGCAAAGAATTATTGGCCTAAAAACACATTTGAGAAATGTTATTTTGTGTGTTATATATATGTTATTTTATGTAAGTTACTTAGAAAACCTTTATTGACATAAAAGAGACCACTGGCATTCATTACACATAGTTATCACTGTCTGGATCATTGTTTAGTAAAAATGTTTACTTTGATTGTTTGACTTTGTTTATAGACTGATAATCACTGTTAAGTTATCTGTAGATAACATCGCTGAGCAGTCAAACTTCAAAGAAATAAAACAATTCACAGTAAGATAGAATCCACCAGAGGAAACACAACTGCAGATTTATAATTTTCAATATGGATTATCAATAGGAAATTAATTAAGAACAAAATAAGTAGTTTTATAGAATGTACTTCCTAAAAACACAACTAAACTATTTAATGATGCATACACTTGGTGAGATTTTGACTATGCAATAGGTACTCTTTACCTAGAACGGCGCCCGCGATTAGCATCGCGGGCGTCGGGGGTAAAAAATCGCGGGCATCGCGGGAATCGCGGGTACATAAAAAACGGGTGCGACGCGATGCCCGCGATTTTCCCATAGGGATCAATGTTAAAAGTCAGATTGGACGCGATTTTAGTGTTAAATGCCTCAATGCCCGCGATTTTTACATAGGAAACAATGTTAAATGGGCCACAGAGCCCTAATAGTCCCCCTGAAGTCTTAAATGGCCCCCACAATTTTTAACGCCACCCCACGATCAACGTGAACCCGAAGCGTGGCGAGCGCAGCGAGCCCGCGAGGGGCGGCGGTACGCGTCCTCCGACCTTTTCATACCCCCACTATCCACGTCGGCGTGGAGTTGAGAATAGAATAGTGTGGCGAGCGCAGCGTGCCACCGAGCCCGAAGCGTGGCGAGCGCAGCGAGCCCCGCGAGGGGACGCGGATACCTTCACAGTTATACGCGTCCCCTCGCGGGCTTCACAGGTGTCCGTGGCGACGCGGACACCTGTGAAGCCCCCGAGGGGACGCGTATAACTGTGAAGGTATCCGCGTCCCCTCGCGGGGCTCGCTGCGCTCGCCACGCTTCGGGCTCGGTGGCACGCTGCGCTCGCCACACTATTCTATTCTCAACTCCACGCCGACGTGGATAGTGGGGGTATGAAAAGGTCGGAGGACATGTACCGCCGCCCCTCGCGGGCTCGCTGCGCTCGCCACGCTTCGGGTTGACGTTGATCGTGGGGTGCCGTTAAAAATTGTGCGGGCCATTTCAGACTTCAGGGGGACTATTAGGGCTCTGTGGCCCATTTAACATTGTTTCCTATGGAAAAATCGCGGGCATTGAGGCATTGAACACTAAAATCGCGTCCAATCTCACTTTTAACATTGGTCCCTATGGGAAATCGCGGCCATCGCGGGCATCGCATCGCACCCGTTTTTTAGTGCATTCGATGGTCGCGATGGTCGCGATGGGCGCCGTTCTAGGTAAAGAGTACCATGCAATATACCTTGAACTCTTCAGAGCCCAGAACCATACAATTTTGATTAGATGTATTGACTGATTTTACTAACACTAGAATGTATGCAAAATAGTCAAAATAGGCTTGCCTGCACAGTATATTTTTGCGGCCCACAGAGGCATGTATGGGCATTGCAAATTGTATGCACACTGTGCAATTTGGGGTAACTTTTCTTCAGTTTTCTTATTATATAGTCAAAATTGGAAGCTCAAATCTTACCATGTGTATGTACTCTTACACAAGCAATAAGCATATTCTGGTCCAGATTAACAATGGAGAGGATGGAGCTACATCTCCAGGCCTCCATATAAAATAGGCCCATCATCATGACAGCATGATGATCACCAGCCAGCCACATGGACATTTTTTATTTTACACACAAATGATTTTGTACTATTTCATATTTAGGGAAACATTGGGGCTGTTAGTGTACAGTATCCACATGTATACATCTTGCTGGCCACACCCACACGGCGCTGGTCACACCCCTTCTGCATCTTATAATAGGCCATTGAACCACTGCCTTAACTGCATTAGAAAATTGTACCGCCATCCCCAACCTCCAAAGGTTTAGATAAATATTTATTTCTGAAATAATATCGTGAATTGAATTAGTCTTTCAGATTTTATTTACAGACTATAAATGGATACTGCTAATTGTTTATTTTTCAAATCCCATTTACTCTTTAACTACACTATGTAATAATATAAAACGTAATTGATTTCCAAGAATTTGTTTACGTTTATTGTTTCCATTGTCACAGCTCATTAATAGACAATTTTTAAATACAATTGTATGGTAGCTAACACAAAGCAGAAGCTATTAAAAAGAAATGTACAGTAATATGACAGCAGTATTTGATTTCAGTTGGCATGAAATAAGAAGATACTAAAAATGTTTTCTGTTTTTAGACAATTCGCCAAAAGTTCCCACTTCTGACCACAAGAAGACTGGGCACAAGGGGACATTCAAAGTAAGACAAGTAGCTTATATATATACACTGTGTAAAATGTCTGGCAGTCAGAAAGTTTATTTCTCAACAATTAAGAAGCCAATTCACCATAGTCATAAAATGTAAAGCTCTGTTTTACTTGAGGTGAACTGATGCCTGTACTGGGATCAGGAATAGGTTACTAGTCATTTGTACTGCAGTAAATCAGCTATAGTTTTACCAATGAAGAGTGAAAGCTACTGTATAACCAGTTTTATTAATTAGTTGTGATTTAAGGTTGAAAAAAAGCTGATATGACAGCTGGCCTCATGATAAGATGTTATTACAGACTTGAGATAGCTTCCTTATATCAATCTGCTTATCAGTCATTGTTTGTTGCACTGAATGATAACGAGAGGTCTTGTGGGTGCACACACAAAAGTGAACATATGCTACAGGAAATGTATAGTATCTTTTTAAATAATGAAGCCATAAATATGGCAAATTAAATATCAGTCTGCTTTTAAGACTAACAATTGTGTAAATTAAAAATTATGCAACAATGGTAGTGGGAAATATGAATAAGAAAAATAAACAAATATTATTTGTTTGAAAAATGTATTTAACATGAAATGTATTAAGCTATAGTGTATTCAGAAAATGCATTAGTATGTGTGCCATGTTTTTAACTTGCCTTTATTGCTTGGTGTAGATTTACTACAACTTGACAAAAGAAAAATGTTGTTCCACCATAGCAACAAATCAAAATCTAAACTGTACTAAAAAAATTATACAGTAGCTAAAATGTGTGCAATGCCTACACTTTTCCGTGTAGCTGACACGATTTTCATACCTAACAACATTACAAAATGTCAAAGAGGGAGTTATGCTCCTCATGCCCCACAAAATGGGACGTGCCTTTTGAGGAATGTTGTGCCTATGAGACGTTAATACAGCTCAGCGCTAGTGCCTCCCGCTTTGCTGCAGTGAAGATGCAAAGCAGTAAGAGCCCTACTGGCACGCTATGTGCCACTTTTGTACATTTATCCCACATGCAGAGTGGATTCTAAAGCATCAAAAGAAAATATAAAGAAAAGAAAATTGCCCAAAATGCCGAAACATTATCATTGTGTCCACCACTGAAATGCTTATATTGGTCATGCTTCTATTTGTCCACATATTTTATTATTGGAAGTCACAAGCACTGGTTTTGTCTATTACATTTACCATACATACTTTGAACTGCTCCTGAACCACCAACCAAAGGCAAGTGCTCTAAGGCAGTACGGGGTGACATGTGGCAGGGGTGGAGGCAAGGGGCCGTGTGGGGGAGGGGCCATGGTGGCATTATATAGTCAGTGGTGTGGCTAACATGAAGCAATTCATCAAGAACGGGCATTTAACCCCCTGGGCAGCAAGCATGTAATCCCTCCAGGGTGATGCGCATGGAATCTCCCCGAGGCAACAAGCATGTAGTCTCCCCAGGCAACAAGCATGTAATCACCATACAATGAGCATGTATTCCTCTGTGGCAATGAGCGTGTAACCCCTGGTAACAAGCATGTAACTTTTGGCATTGAGCATGTTACCCCTGACAACAAGCATGCACCCCACAAGCATGTAGGTAAGGAGCACTTGTGTGGCATAATCTGTAATAGGCATTACGGCATGTGGTATAATGTGTAGTAGGCATTACGGTGTCTAGCATAATGTATAGTAGCTGTCAGTTCAGAGGTGATGCTGACTGAGCTGGGGAAAGCCATTATATAAGACTTCTTGTCACTAATACTCCCAACTTTCCTCCCTGTTTCACACAACTACTAGTGCTTGAGAAGATGGGGGACCCTAGAAATATCAGTGTATGGGGCCCCAAGATTGCTAGAGGCAGATCACAGAAGTGTGCTGATACCAATAGGATTTTTGAAAACTTATTTACACCATTACTTGTATCTCTGGGTTCTTAATGAGTGATTGTTATTTCAGGATATTAAAAAATCTCTGCTATGAAAAAGTGCCCTTATAAATATATGGCAGTATTTGGAAATCAGTTTTACAAAAAGTAAAATGTGAATCATCTCTGCTTTATGATGAACAGTATAATACTTGTGTCACTCTATCTCTACAAATCCATAGCACAGCTGTTAGGTCTCACTTGGTGATGTGTCTTGTTTCATTTACTAAATTAGCCTGTCATCAGCTATCTATACTTTAGGTTACACTATCAGCCTATTGGTGATAATAATACCATTGAAACACATTACCAGTGCAGCGAAAAATAAAACGTCATTGAAGCCATGGATGTAATCACATCTGCAGTAATGATTTACTGGGCTAAATTAAGAGCATTTTAGTTATGTAACATGTTGCCACATTTGTGTTATTCAAATCAGCTAATAATGCAAACAAACCTACAAAGTGCAATTTGGGCACTTTTCATCTGATTCCCATGGACGGGTCCAATAAATTGGATGAAAATTGTACAATCACATGCATTTCACCCCTGATATAGATTCAATGCACAGTCCCATGCGTATTGGATTGGAGGTGGAGATTGCGAGGGCTGCACAAGTTTGATCAGATCCACAGCCCTTTCTGGAATCAAATGCAAAATATTGTATTGTATGCTATCCTGCTGCCCGGGAAGCTGCTGGTAGTTCAAGGGAAATCTTATGCGACTTCTCCCTTCAAGAAGATGTGTAGGGGCACCTTTACAGACAGTAAATGAAACAAATGCATGCCAGGTAGAGGAATTGTGCATGTTCAGCATATCTTAACAATTTCCAAGGGTGGTATTTATCAAAGCTTGGAGAGAGGGGAAATTGTGTGAGATAAAATACTACTAGCCAATCATCTTCTACCTTTTTACAGACTGTGTCTGGAAAAATACAGTTAGGAGCTAATTGGTTTTACATTATCTCTCAAAAATGAATCTCTCTCCAAGCTTTGATAAATATCCCCACAAAACGTAAAAAAATTGTATACTGGATGAGGTTTATAGTACTTGTGTTTGCCAACAGATACATAATATACAGAGTTTCATAAATCTGTACCATACTCATCCTCATATTACTCTGGGTACATTGGGCAGTAGTAGTACTGTACTTGGTAGTTTATTATACTTTTCACAAACTGCAGAACATAGTTCTACTGAAATGAACAGTTAGGTTTATTATAACATTTGTATTACAAAAACCTCTAAATTAAAGTATGTTAATGTAAACCCTGTAATACTTTATTTATGTTTGCAAGGAGGATTCCCTGGAGTCTGGAGATAGTGTCTACGTGCAAATATTTTTGCTAAGCTGTATGATTAGAGGATATACAATTATCTTCTTGCTAATTGAGCTTATGTAAGTAATAGTATCCAACACTATGCCTAGGGCCAAGGAAAAAACAATCATCTCTTTGCTAATTGACGTTATGAAAGTGATAGCATCTAAACAATATCCTAAAGGCCAACAAACATACAATCATCTCCTTGCCAATTGAGCTTGTGTAAGTAATAGTACCCTTACACTATGGATCATAAATAATCATCTATTGGCTAATTGAGGTTATGTAAGTAATACTACACATACTATGTTGATGGCCAAATTGCAAAAACACATGGGAAACCATATGTTATTACTGGATACTGATGCATGAACTCCCCCAGGTAATGAATATATTAATGTCTTACCCACAAATGTGCAATAATAATTTATTATTTAAAAAATAAAATGGGTCCTAATTCAGCATGGATCTCTAACCAGAGAATTTGCAAACTGAGCGATTATTGAACGACTGCGCATCACACATGGGTGAGGGACATAGCAAATTAAAATGCATATGAATCATAAACGCAATGTGACCAGAGATTTACGGACAGGGAGCTGGTGTTTTCTGTGTGTGTTAGTAGGCAGAAAGGGTGGCTTGTATGTGTGGAGCAAAAAGGGTGGGTAAGTAAAGAGATCAGATATGTAAGTGGAAGAGGAATATATGAGGGCTTTGTAAGAAAGTGTGAGGGGCATGAATTGGATTCTGGAGGGGAAGGGGAGCCGGTGTAGTGCTTGTAAGAGAGGGGAGGTGGACATACTGTAGTATGTTTGGAGAGGAAGATGAGCTGGGCAGCAGAAATGAGGATGGATTGGAGCAGAGAGAGGAATTTATCAGGGAGGCCAGAAAGGAGGAGATTACAGTAGTCCAATCTGGAGATGACCAGAGAGTGGATGAGGGTCTTTGTAGCATCCTGGGTGAGAGAGTCTGAGCCTGGAGATATTTTTCAGGTGGATATAGCAGGAGAGTGAGAGGTGCTGAATGTGTGGTTTAAAGGAGAGGGAGCGATCAACAAGGCAGCACACTTGGCTGCTAGAGGAGATAGTTATTCCATCAATAGATAGTGAATTGTGGGAGGTGAGGTTAATCAGGAGGGTGGGAAAATGATTAGCTCAGACTAACACATGTTAAAGTTTAAGAAAGCGCTGGGACATTCAAGAAGAGATAGCAGAGACAGTTTGACAGAGGGAGAGAGATCAGGAAAGTAGATTTAAGTATCATCAGCTTAGCACATGTAGAGAGGAAGTATAGAGAGAAAAAGCAGAGTCCCAAGAACAGAGCCTTAATAAACACCTAAAGTTAGTGGATGTGGGTGGATGTGGAGTCATAAAAGGAGACAGAGAAGGAGCAAACAGAGAGGTAAGAAGATAGCCAGGAGAGAGCAGTATCACACAGACCAAGGAAGTAAAGGATTTGGAGTAGGAGAGGGTGGACCACAGTGTCAAAAGCAGAAGAAATGTCATGAAGAATAAGCAAAGGGTTGTGGGCCTTGGGTTTGTCTGCATGATAATCATTGCAGACTTTAATGAGGACAGTTTCAGTGGAGTGGAGAGGATGGAAGCCTGACTGGATCAAGAAGGAAGTGGGAGGAACAAAGTCTGTGAGGTGGTTGTAGACAATACGTTCAATGAGTTTGGAGGTGAAAGGTATTAGAGAGATGGGTCGGTAGTTGGAGAGAGTGCTAGAATCAAGGATAGGTTTTTTAAGAATATGGGAGACAAGGGTATGCTTGAAGGCAGAGGGGTCAGTGCTAGATGAGAGGGAGAGATTAAGGAGGTGTTCGAGGTGTGAACCGGCAGAAGGAGAGAGCTAGCAGAGATGGCAGGAAGGGTTAGGGGCTAATGGGGAGGTGGCTGGGGGGACTGGATGATTACTTAATATCAATCTTACAAAATAGCGAGGATTACTTTAAAAAAATCTTAATATATTTTATTCCAGATTTGACAGATGAATGAGTCTTCAGGCAATGCCCTTGTTTCTAAAGTTGGGGAATTACCTCTTGTGTTTGACAAGGCTACTGTGGTAGAGTGTTTTCGGAGGGTTAAGCTGGGGAAATCGGCAGGCCCAGATGGGATTCAAGGCAGAGTTCTTAATGGCTGTGCTGAACAGTTGGGGGGATTTTTGCGCTGTTGTTTAATATATCCCTCACAAACTACTTAGTCAAGTTCAACTATTATCCCAATACCGTCAAAGATTATACCGACCTGTCTAAATGATTATTGACCCATTGCTTTGACCTCATTGGCTAAGAAATGCTTTGAGCATTTAGTGATGGGACAGATTAATGGTTTTTCTGCGGATGGATTTAATTCCTATCAGTTTGCATATAAGGAGAATCGCTCCACTGTCCTTACTCTTTTGCATTCAGCACTAGCCCATTTAGAGTTAAATAATTTGTATGTGAGGATTTTATTTGTGAATTTTAGTTCTACTTTTAATTCTGTTGTTCCATCTTTATTAATTTTTAATTAATTTAATCTAGACTTGAATGGGCACATATGCAATTGGATCTTAGAGTTCCTGACAAACAGGTCACAGGTGGTAAAGCTTGGATGTTTTAGTTCAAATGAAGTGTCACTAAACTCAGAAGTTCCGCAAGGATGTGTTCTTAGCCCTTTGTTATACGCTTTATTTACCCATGACTGTTAATCCTCTACAGAATCAGTAAGGTTTGTTAAGTTTTCTGATGATATAGCAGTTGTGGGGTTAATAAGAAACAATGATAAGATTCTATACAGAATTGACGTACCCCGGTTAGTGCACTGGAGCAAAGGGAATCATCTTGTCTGAAATGGTGCTAAAACAAAAGAGATGGTAATCCATTTTAGAAAACGTACCGTAGCTGCCCTGGTAAATTGTTAGTGACATTAGAGACTAACATTGAGATTGCTAACTCTTTTAAGTTTTTAGGAGTCATGGTTTCTAATAATTGTACATGGTCAACTTAGAGCCAGATTAAGGTCTAAATGGGCCTGGAGCTGAAAATTATCAGGGCCTATTATGCGCAGTAATAGGGGTTGTGGTCAGCACCTAATAATGTGGGTGGCGTGACCAGTGTTCTGTTTGGGTGGTCTGCTCATGGGTGTGTCTCTATTTGTGTAAATACTTTCAACTAATTATATATGCCTGGAAAAGGCAGGGGGCTGGCATAAGAAAAAATGCAGGGAGATATATTGGACCGGTGCCCTCCAAAGGTATACCCGCAGGACGCCGATGTCCTAAGATACTTGCGGGGTGAGGCGGCACTTCAGTCATAAAAAAAATACTGAAAACCGAAACTTGGTAGACAACATTTCAGCACCTTTTATGTGGTCACCTAAGTTTACCACACCATATACCCCTTATACAAATCATGCAACACAATAGTAACTTATACTGTACTTGCTTCTTACACATTATGCCACATGGAATGAGACAAAATTCACACCGATTGAGCAACAATTCACACTATGGCACACAGATTGAGTCAAAATTCACGTTATGCCACACCGATTAAGGCAAAATTCACATTTTGCCACATGGATTGAGCCAAAATACACACTATACCGGGCATGTCCAAACAGTGGCCCTCCAGCTGTTGTGAAACTACACGTCCCAGCATGCCTTGACATACAGTAGTTTTAGCATTCCCTAATTGCAAAACTGTGGCAATGCATGGTGGGACTTGTAGTTTCACAGCTGGAGGGCCATAGTTTGGACATGCCTACACTATACCAAACAGATTGAGCAATAATGCACAATATGCTTCATAAATATGGGCATTGCGCATATGTTGTGTATATAGCACAGCAGCTACATTATCATCTAGATAGTAACACTACAGCACATTGCGCTAGAAGAGAAAATGGTTGTGCTCAACTCATGGAAAGGAGTAAAGAGGAAGAGGAGGAGTAAAAAGTCTCTGCAACAGAAAGCCAAGAACAGAACGCAGGGATTGCAGAGGGATCAGGAAATCGAACGGAGATGAGTATGAAAGTGAGGCTAAGATACTCCAAACTATATAGCCTCTGCAGGGACGGTTCTACCATTAGGCATATTTAGGCAGCTGCCTAGGGTGCTGGGATCTGGGAGGTGCCACCAAATCTGCTTATCAAAAAATCAAGGATGCCTATGAGGATCCTTGTTGTACTTAATGCAGGTGGCTGCTGTGGACCTCACCTGTATACTTTCCCTTGAGGCATACTTCTCTACTTTGCTGTCCTCTCCTCCTTGTACTCTGTTGTGGGTTGCAAAGGGAGGCTTCCAGGGAAAACAGGGGACTTGCCCACCTTCCTGGGGGGCTGCAGACCCCGTTCACCTCCCACTTGTCTCTGCTGCTGCTGCCGGGCTCTCTCTATGCCTCCTCTTCATGGGAGCACTTTTACTCCTCTTCTCTCTGACCTGTCCTGACTATCTCTGATGATTATTTCATTGTTACAGCTGGCTTACAAAACGTTTTTTTATATATATATATCTAATGTCTAAATTAAACTAATGTTACAGTTTGCTTTGTGTGTGTTTTTTGGGTCCTAAAGAAAGCTGGATGAATGCAATAATATATAAAAAATATTTTGTGCTAAGAAAGATTATAATGGTGAAATAAAATCAGTCAGAGAGAAAATATTTACCCGTAGGTAAATGATGCAGGCGCTTGTGGGGTGGGATGTTAGGCCAGCTGCTCACACACTGGGGAGGTCATCTCCCAAAATTAGAACATACATAAGAAGGGGAATGGTAGTGGAGCGCTAAATATACTGCATATACAGTTAATAGTTAAAAGGTAAAGTTGATCAATTGGGTATCACATATAAAAGATTTATTTAATCTAGCATACAATTAGCTAATTCTTCACAATAGAATAATACACATAATGTATTGTTAAAAAAAAAAATGCACTCAATACTGGAAAATAATTAATAGGACAATGAAAAGATATACTTACTGAGAGTTCCGCTTGTTCCTATGATACTCCCCTGATGGACTTTAATAGTCCCCAGTTGTATATGAAAACTGGTGTGGTGGGTGTCCATATACCTGACTGGATTCCTTGTGCCTTAATTGAGCCGTTCCTAGCGACGGTTAATCCTGATTTTCTGGAAAGGCAGGCCCCGATAATGCAAAGAGAGGTGATCAGTGCGCTACTATCTGCAGCTGGTACTAGGACTTGTCAGGTCCTCAGAAAATATAGGAAAAAAAGGGGGATGTGTACCAGCGCTGGCTGAAAGAAATATAGGTATAAGCAAAAATTTGCAGAACGGTATCCTGTACAATATAGAATTTATTATAAAATAAAATTTAAAAAAAAAGCTGTAATAGCATATGAAATTGTACTTCATAAAGGGGGGTTACAATAATATATAAAATTGTAAACATGTGGACATTCAATTCTCAGCACAATATGAGTATTTGTAAGTATAGCATATAATTTGCATATTACCACACGGACATCTTAAGATGTAGTCCCATAGTAGCAGGTGACCAGGTGGCCAATGGCGATCCCAAAACAGAGTCCAGATAGAGAATTAGGTGTCTCTGATGGGAAAGATGGTATAACCTGGAAGATAAGATGATTTCCGTATCTGCCTCGCACATCGCTATAACTTGAGCTCATCCACACCACCAGGACATCGCCCTGTGCATTGCACCATCCCATCCGGACTCATTATCCGAGGCAGATACGGAAATCATCTTATCTTCCAGGTTATACCATCTTTCCCATCAGAGACACCTAATTCTCCATCTGGACTCTGTTTTGGGATCGCCATTGGCCACCTGGTCACCTGCTACTATGGGACTACATCTTAAGATGTCCGTGTGGTAATATGCAAATTATATGCTATACTTACAAATACTCATATTGTGCTGAGAATTGAATGTCCACATGTTTACACTTTTATATATTATTGTAACCCCCCTTTATGAAGTACAATTTCATATGCTATTACAGCTTTTTAAAAAAAAAAAATTTTTTATAATAAATTCTATATTGTACAGGATACCGTTCTGCAAATTTTTGCTTATACCTATATTTCTTTCAGCCAGCGCTGGTACACATCCCCCTTTTTTTAGGCCCCGATAATGAGCAGATGGTGGTATCCTGAAGCTGGGTTCCAGATTAAATTGGATGAAGTATGGGGAAAAGGGGTAGCAGGGGGAGTTGGTCCAAGTAGGGTGAAGCAATAAGTAGATCCAAAGTCCAACAAAGAGTGTAGCCTGACGCATCTTGTCGTCCACTGACAACTTTTTCAAAGGTTTTTTAACAATATATTATTCCATTATGTGTATTGTTCTATTGTGAAGAATTAGCTAATTGTATGCTAGATTAAGTATATATTTTATACAGTATGTGATACCCAATTGATCAACTTTATCTTTTACCTATTAACTGTCTTTGCAGTATATTTAGCGCTCCACTACCATTCCCCTTCTTTTTTATGAAGTAAAATCTGTGTCTATGCATTTAAAATGCAGAAAATGTTGTGACGTATCTCGCTATCTTGACAATTACTGGATGAATTAAATGTTTATATATATATATATATATATATATATATATATATTTATTGTTATATTGTTATTATAGATTACAGTATATTACTTATATTGGGGTCTAAAATCCCGCTTTAAAGTAGAAGTACAGTTGGAAATATTTTGTTGAATTTAATAGAGATAGAAATGGCCACAAAGATCCCCATATTAGAAAGGGAGCTGCAGTGGGACAAATAAAACCTGCAGTAGCTGAAACAAGGCTTGACATTGGAATACAATACGTTTAAAGACAGATCCGGCTGTGGAACGCTTTCAGCAGAATGGACCTCAAATTGAAGCTTGGTAGCATGTGAATCACATATGCTGTGGAACACATACAGCAGGAAAGACCTCAAAATGAGGCCTGGTAAAATGAGGAGCAGCGGGAAAACTACCACTATTTAAACCACTATTTAAACCAGAGACGCTGCACTTCACATTTAAAACCTCCTGAGGAAGCCGCTGATTTGATTTAAAGGTGGAGAAACTCATTGAGAGAAAGGACTGCTCACTTTACTGGCCAGAACTGACACCCAGATCCAGGGAGGCCGGGATAAGATCAGGAAATTGGATAGCAACAGAGGTAGGGGATGACCAGGGAAGCCTGGAAAACCTTTCCTATGCCCTGACAAAGGATCATCCATACATAAGTATATGAACTGTGCATCATAAATTCAATCTAATAATTTAAACGTCTACCACTTATATGCAAAACAACGCTAACAGCTACTAACTGGAGTAATGAGTCATAACCATTCTAAGTGGAAAATAACTAATGAATGCATGCATGGGACTACTAACCACTAAAATTTCAACTTGAAAATGACACAAAGAAGGGAGCCTATATGTATATATTAACTAATTTGTTTTGATTGATATGAGATATTTAATATGTAATATATTTGTCTAAGACACATCCCCTCGCATGCCCCACCGGCAGAAAATTAATTTGATGGTTGCTGACCATCGAATGATTTCATCAGGCCATGCAAATATAAATCACTGGAGACTCATTTATATTTGCCGCCAGACAGGGTGGGCACTACTCATTCCACCCGCAATCCCATGGGAATGAACAGCATTTTAATCGGGATGCTCTTGAAAAGCTGGCAGTTCCCATGGACGTGACCTGGGTCCACTGACCCCCCCCCCCCTCACCCACACTGCTCTGTGCGAACAGGCCGGCGACTATGCAAGTCGCCCAGTCGGTTCGCCAAGAGAGCCTGCACTTGCGCATAAAACATTATGCCCATGTGCACATAAAATCATCACTCCCCATGGGAATGCAAGGGGGAGCGAGTACAGTAGAATAACCCCCACAATCTCCTGGCTTACGGCTTGGGGCAGCCTGATTTCTGCAAAAGTTTTGTGTTGTAAGGAAACATTTACAAGTGAGATATGCACTTTCCTCAAATATTAACAAATGGTTGAAGTGTAGTATTTGCTGTGGTAATATCAATGTTATGTAAGAATTAAAATTCTGCAACATGTAGATATAGTCCATAGACCAGGGGTGGCCAACCGGTCAGAGGTAAAGAGCAAAAAATATCTGTAGTCAAGCTAAAGAGCCAATAACATGCACGCGCGTGCCAAAAAAGGGGCATTATACTATTTAGACCCCTTGGGTAAGTGTGATACACATATGCTCCCAATAGTGCCAGATACAAATATGCTCCCATGGTGCCAGGTATGCCCCCACGGTGTCAGGTATGCCCCAACGGTGCCACAAAGCTGGTATGCCCCCACAGTGCCACAAACTGCTATGCCCCCACAGTGCCACAAACTGCTATGCCGCCACAGTGCCACAAACGGCTATGCCCCCACAGTGCCACAAACAGCTATTCCCCCACAGTTTCACAAACTTCTATTCCCCCACAGTTTCACAAACTGCTATGCCCCCACAATGCTAATTTCCCAGCAGCAGCACTCACCGTTGTTGCTGCTGCTGCTGCCGGGCAGGAAGAGGACAGTCTTGCATCTCCCTGCAGTCCTATCATGTCGCCGAGGGGAGGAGAGCACAGCAAAGCACAGCACACTGCGCGTCTCCTTCCCCCTCACTTCCCTGTGACTGGGCCGTCCGCCATACAAAGCTTGCAGGCCAGCTCCTGATTGGCTGCCGGCCCGTGAGCTCTGATTGGTGGATGGCCCAATCACAAGGATGAACAGTGAGGGGTAGTAGAGATGCGCACTCTCCTCCTCCCTGGCAATGGGTAATGGAGGGATGGGGTACTGGGAAGGATGTTGGGAGGCGGACAGGAGCCGCACTTTAACAGGGGGAGAGCCACATGCGGCTCGAGAGCCGCGGATTGGCCACCCCAGCCATAGACTGTAAAGAAGGGTGTTGAGTTTGAAGAGGAATTTTCAACCCTATTATCCTGTGAGGATGATTGTAAAGTCATAGAAAAGTTTTCAGATCCTGGTTTTACCCTTTTAGTCTTAAAATTTGACTGGTGATGATACATTTTGTAGAACTTTAACTTCACTTGAATAGTGGAACATATGGATCTCCAGAACTTTGTCACAATTTATACTCCATGACCACAGTTGGAAGACCATAGAGTCGTATCTCTCGAACAAGGATGATAGTGTGTATCTCCAGAATCGCACTGAGGCTGGTAAGGTGCATTTTTGGACCCGGACTGATGGCAGGATTGAATAGAACTTGAACTAGTCTGAGACAGGCAAAATGTAGTGCTGGAAAAAAGCTGAAAGCAAAGTTTTGAAGGATCTGTGATACTGGAGACTTGGACTTGATCACAGGGCCGGAATCAGCTTTAGGCCAGATTATCTAAGCTTCAAAAGTGATAAAATAGAGAGTGATAAACAGCCAGCCAATCAGCTCCTGCCTGCTATTTTTCAAACACAGTCTGTGACATGACAGGTACGAGCTGATTGGCTGACTATTTATCAATCTCCATTTTATCACTTTTGAAGCTTAGAGAATCTGGCCCATAATGAGCAAAACCATGTTGCATTGCAAGAGCGACTAATGTAACGTGCCAAGAGAGTTTGATTTGGGTGAGATTTTGTTTCTGTGCAGGGTAAATGCTGGGGGCTTTATTTTTACACTGCAATATATATTTCAGTTTGAACACACTCTACCCAATTAAACTCTCTCTCTGCACATGTTACATCTACCCCTTCAGTGCAACATAGTTTTTCCCATTATATTTTGCTTTTGAGATCCTTACCGAATAATGTGTGTTAGTACTAGGACATGCAATATACAGTATGCAGATGATGTTAAGAACAGACGTTTGAGAGGATTACATACACTGTCAGGTCATGTTGATCAAAAACACCAAACTATAATTTACAGTATATTTGCTCTGATATTTTGTCATGCTACATTAAGTACTGGCTGATTATAAAGATGTCTTCTGTATCCTGCTGCAGGTACCATTATTATGGCATTGGAATAAAGGAAAGCAGTGCATACTATCATTCAGTTTACTCTGGAAAAGGACTGACACGGTACAGAATTAGTTAATATCATATATAATGGTTGTCATCTATTTCAATATCAATTACATGAATCCAAATTCAAATGATTTCAATTTTGGTGGATAATTTGGTAAATAATTTGAAATTTTAAAATGGAATGAATACAATTATATAAATGACAGTGGGAATGGTGGGGAGGCCTGTAGAGAGTCTACTAAGGGGGAGGTGGGTACGAGGAAGTTAGTAAGGAATACAAATAAGTCCAGAGGAGAAAGTCAACACAATGTTAGGGACGCAAATAAAAATAAACATGAATTAAAATGCCTACTGGCTAATGCAAGAAGCTTAGCAGGTAAAATCGGGGAACTTGAAACTGTGGTCACTAGGGATGATCATGACATTATTGGTATTACAGAAACATGGTGTAACGAGTCGCACAATTAGGCATTAAGCATGGAGGGATATACACTCTACAGAAAAGACAGGGGAAATAGAAAGGGCGGGGGGGTATGCCTATATGTAAAAAATAACTTAACATTGTGTGAGAAAGAAATGAGCACAGGCACAGACACGGAGGCCGTGTGGGCAGAGATAACTGACAATAACAAAAAACCTAATAACAGAATTTTAATAGGGGTATGCTATAGATCACCGAACATAAACAAAGGGGACGAGTCTCTTCTTTTAAACCAAATCAAACAATCATCAGATCAGGGTCAAGTATTAATTATGGGTGATTTTAATTTACCTGATATTGATTGGAAAAACGAAACATGTAAAACAGCAAGAAGCAGTGGGTTCCTAAGCTTACTTAAAGACCAGTTTATCACACAAACGGTAGAAGCTCCAAATCGTAATAGGGCATTATTGGATTTGGTTTTAACAAATAACATAGATTTAGTTTCAAACAAACAAAAGTAATTGAACACCTAGGGAACAGTGAACACAATATGGTTTAACTGGAAATCAACTTCAGTAAATTACATCATAAAGGATCGACAAAAATACTAAAGTTCAGAAAAGCTAACTTCAAATTATTCAGAGAAGCCCTAAAAAGAATTGTGTGGGAAACAGTTTTTGAGGGGAAAAATGCTGAGGAAATGTGGGATACTCTAAAAAATGTACTCGAATCATTAACTATTAAATACATTCCTAAAGTAACTAATGGTAAATTCAATAAAAATGCCACCATGGTTGGACAAAAAAGTTAGGTCAGCAATCAACAATAAAACAAGAGCATTTAAATTCTATAAAAATAACTTAAATGAGGAGGCGTTCACCAAATACAAAGAATCAAACAAAATTTGCAAAGGGGCAATCAAAGTAGCTAAAAGGGATTATGAAGAGCGCATAGCCACTGAAAGTAAAACTAACCCCAAGAAGTTTTTCAAATACATAAATAGTAAACGTATAATTAAGGACAACATAGGCATACTAACCGATATCAATGAAAAAAGTTTTACAGAGGACAAGGGAAAAGCAGAACTGTTAAATGAGTTCTTCTCATCAGTGTTCACTAAGGGAGAGCAGACTGTGGAACGCACACATACCACAAATGGGATGAACAAGCCGGACCTCAATATTGAATTCTCTACCGAGGAAAAAATATTGAGGATCAGCAAAATAAAAACAAATAAATAACCTGGGCCAGATGGGATTCATCCTAGGGTACTAATGGAATTAAGGGAGGAATTAGCTTCCCCTCTACAGTATATCTTTGATAATTTACTATCATCAGGAAAGGTACCAAAAGACTGGAGAATAGCAGAGGTAGTGCCATTATTCAAAAAAGGAAAAAAGGAGGATCCTGCTAATTACAATAAACTGTTAGTTTAACATCAATAGTGGGTAAACTATTTGAAGGATTTTTAAGAGATGCTATCCAGGAATATTTAGACCTTCATAGTTTACTCAATAATAACCAGCATGGGTTCGTGCCAAACTAATCTACTTGGTTTCTATGAAGAGGTTAGCAAAAACCTTGATAATAAAAACGCTGTAGATGTGATTTTTCTAGATTTTGCTAAAGCCTTCGACACATTACCACACAAGAGGTTGATAAATAAAATGGAGGACCTCGGAATATCTGTAGATGGGTAGGGAACTGGCTGTGTAATAGAGAACAAAGAGTGGTCGTGAACAGTGCTGTATCAAATATGACACCAGTACTAAGTGGGGTGCCTCAGGGTTCGATTCTAGGGCCCATTTTATTTAACATTTTTATTAACGATATTGGGATGGGGTTACTCAGCAATGTATCCATCTTTGCGGACGATACAAAACTGAAAAGAGTTATTAAATCATCAGAAGATGTCACCACTTTTCAAAATGATCTTGACAATCTAGATGAGTGGGCAAAAAAAGTGGAAGATGAGGTTCAATGTGGACAAATGCAAGGTCATGCACCTTGGGAGACATAACCAGTGTGCTAGTTATAACCAAAGCGGGGATGAATTGGGTAATTCAGTACTCGAAAAGGATCTAGGAGTCCAAATAGACAACAAACTAGGGTGTAGTGCTCAATGTAATATAGCAACAAAAAAAAGAAAAATAAACTCTAGCATATATTAAAAGGGGCATGGAAACTAGGGATTCAAAAGTAATTATGCCTCTGTACAAATCATTGGTTAGACCGCACCTCGAATACGGAGTACAATTCTGGGCCCCACACTATAAAAAGGACATCATAGAATTAGAAAAAATCAAAAGAAGAGCAACAAAGCTTATTAGGGGGATGGAGAATTCAAGCTACAAGGAAAGATTAAGCAATCTGGGACTATTTACACTAGAGAAGAGATGTTTAAGGGGGGACATGCTCAATATGTATAAATACATTAGGGGCCAATATAAGAAACTGTCAAACACCCTTTTTTCTGCTAGACAGGAATCTAGGACGAGAGGGCACGAGTTTAGATTAAAAGAAAAAAAGATTTTGTTCATCTAGAGGAAAAAAAATCTTTACAGTTAGAACAGTAAAACTTTGGAACTCTCTTCCTGAAGAAGTGGTGTCGGCAGACACAATAAATACGTTTAAAATAAGGTTGGATAAACATTTATTGGTAAAAAACATCCACAGGTACGAATAAGTAACATAATCTGTCTTTAAAATATTGGAACATACTATACAACAAGGGATAAACTATTATAAACATAGTTTGAACTAGGTGGACGCAAGTCTTTATTCAGCCTCACCTACTATGTAACTATGTAATGTACGTGGACCTTCATACAGTCGAGCTATGACCCATACCCATGTGAAGATGTAGTAACTGGAGAGTTGGTCAACAGTGTCTTTGCCAACAGTTAATACATAGGTTGAAATCGTATAATCAACATGCACATGTCAACAAAAAACTTGAAAAACTCATTATGACATTTTCATGTGTTGACCCTTACTGTATTGACGCTTTGCTTGTGTCCAAAAATAAAAATCTACCTTTAGTAAATAAACCCAATAGTGATGATGATGATAATAATAATAATAATATTAATAATAATAATAATAATAATATTTTATTTTCTCAAAAAGGTTTTCTGGCAGCAAGCTGAAGAGTGAGGTGGGTCATTTTGTCATTTTTTATACTGCAGGATGCTGGATTGATTTTTTATGTTAACAATTATTATTGTATTATTGTATTAAAGGCATCAGAATATTATGTACACTGTGCAATTTATCTAAACATACTGTACACTGAAACTTAAGGCAAATGATTCATTGCCCATTGTTTTAGAATCATCATATAGTTAAATAAAATACTGTGTGGTGGCAAATTGATCTGTGAGGACCGGGGCTGTGTGGAGGCAATGTCATCTGTGGTTGGGGGAAATTGTGTGAAGACTAGGGGGGTTTGTGAAGAGAGGGACTGTGTGAAGGTAATGTGATCTGTAAAGAAGTTGGCTGTGTGGAGGCAGTGTGACCTGCGGTTGGGAGAATTTGTGTAAAGACAGTGTGATCTTGGAAGAGGAGAGTCCTACCACAGAAATTAGGAATGGATAAGCTTTAGATTATTATATAAAAAAGATTTACAACGATGTGTATTTGTGGTATCAGCAGTAGTAGTAAGGTCCATTGTGGTGGAAGTTAAGCTAGAAATAGTAGTTAGTGCTACAAAGATTCTCATCCACTGGCTTGTCCTCTCTTACAAGCCATACATTGGTTTCCCTTTCAACTTCAGATCCATTTCATGTTCCTCAAACTCACTTACAAAGCCATTACCTATTCCTCTTCCACTGACATAACATCTGACCTTATCTCTCTTTACACTCCCACCCACCATCTTCACTCCACAAATGCACACCACCTCTCCTGCCAACTAGTTACTTCCTCCAATTCCTGTCTCCAAGATTTTGGCCTCTGTGCTCTTTATCTCTTGAATTCTTTACCTCAGCTGGCTTGGTGGTCCCCAACCTCAAGATCCATTGGGACTCAGATCAAAAGCTCTGTTGATACTTGTCACCACCACGATTAGACAGAGAGACATGAAATATCTTATGTCTTCCAGCGTGTGGCCCACCTCCTTGAAGTGCCTGGAGACAGGTTGATCTATTTCCTTTACCTTGATGGTTATACCAATAGAGGATCTGTGTGCCCCCATCCTCCCTTTGAACGTACAGGTAGTCTGACCCACATAGTAGATGTGGCACGGGCACGTAACCACATATATCACATGGGTCGAGTTGCATGTCAGGACATGTCTAATGTCGTATGTCTTGTCAACATGCGGATGTCGAAACGATTTCCCCGCAAGCATATAGTAGCAAGTAACGCAATTTCTGCATTTGTAGCAACCAGGGGGGGTGGGTTTGGGACATTGGTTAGACTGATGTTAGTGTTGGTCACATCTCAGTGTACCAGTCTGTCCCTAAGATTTTGACCTCTTCTGTATGCCAGAAAAGGTCTAACACCTTTTAGCATAGGCAATTCTTTGTCAATCGACCAAAGGGCCTTCATGGCTCGACCAAGGACTGGGCTGGCAGTGGTAAAGTCACTGACAAAGGGAATAGTTTTCCCCTTGTCCCTAACTGTCGTTCAGAAGAATTCTTCTCTTCTTTTAGACAACACAATCTCCTTCTGTCGTTTAAGATGATCAATTTCATAGCCCCATGCTGTAAATTTGGCAATCAATTTATCTAACTCACCAGGGACAGCTTCCTCCTGGTTAGTGATACGGGTTACCCTGATCATCTGTGATAACGGGAGACCTCGTTTGAGAGCAGGGAGGTGATGACTCGTTGCACAGAGTAATGTGAATTAACGGGTCCATTCTAGTCAATGGGGGAAAATTGTGTCTATTTTGCACCCTGCTATCTCCAGTTCTATTTGTCCTAGAGACTTCACACTGGTACCATATGAAAGAAGAGACTCTTGGCTTACAGAATATACTAAGTAGTTTATATGACATCAGTAAGGGAAGCGGCAAGCATCCATAATTTGGATCCCCTCCAATTGTTCACCTACTGTAGCTCATTACTACTGAGTACTGCAAATAGGAAATACTGTATAGAGAGGCTACAGACAGTGTTTTTGCATCCAAGAACTTAGGGAGGAGCTTTTATCTATCCTCATTAAACTTATATTGCTATCACTTATAGCTGTAACTGTTACAGAGTAAAAAAAAAAAGCTTTGTGCTACTGAGTACACAAAGTGCTATTGAGTACGCAAGTGCTACTTATTACCCAAATAGGAAAAACTCTATGGAGGTGCTAAGCACAGTGTTTTGGCATCCTGGAGACCAAAATTATCCAGTTTATATCACAATCATGAAAAAAGTTTTAAAACACATGGCAACATATTATGCAAAAAATACAAAGCCGCAGGTTACTTATCTAGTACAGGCAGTCAGCATGGTGCCCATAGATTCCTGCTGCTAACAACATGGCTGTCTGTCTATATCACCAGCCTTACATGTCCTGACGACGGGGGCAAGACCCCCGAAACGTTGACGGGCCTATGGATTAAATTGGTCCTTATTTTCACATCTGAAAAAAGTCTCTGAGTGCCTTTGTCCTCCATTGTTTATATATATATATATATATATATATATATATATATATATATACCACCGATCTTCCTACTGTTAGGTAAGAAAAAAAAGCACTCTCCACATATAAGAAAAAATAATATATAAAAAAAACCTGTCAATGGTGTAATCCTTCTCCAACATTTCGATCACAACCGTGATCTTTGTCAAGGAGTACCATCAAGTCCAACTGCAAAAAATGATCAGCATAGAACAAACAGACGACCGGATAATATACATGAAGGTAGAAGAGGGCGCTTCATGGTGCAGTAAAAGATCATTTTTTATTGGATCTAACAGCAAAACCGATCCATGATAAAATCAATTGCTCATACCAAATCAATGTACTCTGTGGGCTGGCTACCACATGGCATAAACAAATACCAAAGGCAAATCTGCTCACGAATTCAAAGCGGGCGTAAGGGAGACTCCAAGATGCTACAGCTCGCAAGCACTGCGAGAGGTGCAGGAGGACATGGATAAACCAACTCCGGCTCAGAGTGGTGAGTGTCAGCAGTCGGTAGAGAGTTACAGGCCACATTTTGACGCGTTTAGTCACTTGGACTTCGTCATAGGGCATGGCTAATGTGACGTCTCGCCCCATCTTTAACAGAATTACCAGCCAATGAGAATAGACTCAAGGCGGAACATTTAAACGCTGATTGTGGCCAGCAATAGAAGTCCATTACTTGTCTGGAATACATGCAATGAATAAAAAAATGCTGCATACCTTACTTTGCTGGTTGCGAGCACTTACATAGAACACCATATTCAAAAACATGAAATAACAAGTATATACAAATAACATGTTCATATTTTGACAGACCATAATTATGCCTGCAAAATTACTAAAATACACATTAGTTCAACAACAATAATTATTTGAACAATAGTAAAATACAAATATCTTAAAAAAGATGGAAGATAAAAAGTCATAGGCAATTTAATTTATAAAAGGAGTGATTTCATACCCTTCATTTAACCCTGCTGGGGTGAGCGTATTTAATTTTAGAATCTACTGGGTTTCTTTTTTTAACAGGTATTTTTCAATATCACCCCCTCTCTTTCCATGTTTAATAAGTTCAATACCCTTAATGGGTCACAATTGTGATACTCCTTAAAGTGCCTAGGTACACTATGATTAAGTACCCAATGCTTAATATTGCGAAAATGTTCTAAAATCCGAATTGTAAGACATCTTTTGGTCTTACCTATATATCTGAGACCACAGCTACACTTTAAGATAGACAACATGTGTAGAATAACAGTTGATAAATTCATTAATTCTATGTTGACCAAGGAAAGCATCTATAACTGGACCCTTTTCCATAAATGTGCAGATCTTAGTTATTGCAGGGATACAGTAACTCCCTTTTAAAGTAAGGAAGGTGTTGCTTATGGGTTTATCTTGTATATTTTTGAGTTGACTTTTAGAAACAATAGATTTTATAGTTTTAACCCTCCTATATATTATTTTGGGTACATTGGAAATGTGTCCTTTAAGGACAGGATCCAATTTTAAAACGTTCCAATGCTTGTTGAAAAATCTTTTTTGTTCACGGTCTCTGCTATTGAACTGCGTGATAAACATAACATTATTATCATCAGTTGATTTGCAATCAGAATTTGTATCAGTCTTATATTGTAGTAGATTAGCCCTGTCCGTGTTTCTTGCACACTGTAAAGCTCCTTAAATAATTCTAGGAAGATACCCCTTTTCTTTAAATCTATTAATATATATATTTGCCTGTTCATCAAATAAAGTGGTGTTAGAGCAATTCATTTTAAGCCGTAAAAATTGGGAAAAAGGAAAATTATCCTTCCAAGGGCCATAGTGGCATTTGCTTAGAGGGCTATTCACGGTAGTGAAATTGCATTGCATTGCATCGCAATATATAATGTATTCACTGCACTGTGTCAGTGAATCCATTAAAAAGATAGGGTGCAACAAAAAATCGCATCGCATGCCATTAATGTATGGCATGCGGTGCGATGGTGTGCAATAAAAAAATTGCATTCCATCGCATTGCATGCCATAATTGTATGGCATGCGATGCGATGAGATATCGGTTCTGATGGAACCTAGAATAATGTCATTTAATGTCCTATACCATTAAACGATATATCATGTCATTTATTTTGGCCCCCCACTATACACGTCATCCCGAAGCGTGGCGAGCATAGGGAGCCCCGTGAGGGGACGCGTAATACATGTAACATAATACGCTGCCGCTCGCCCCGCTTTGGGCTCGGTTGCTCTCTGCGCTCGCCACACTATATAAGATCAACTCCACGCCGACGTGGATAGTGGTGGTATGAAAAGGTCGGTCGGACGCATACCGCTGCACTCACCACGCTTCAGGCTCATGTCGATACTGGGGGAGGGGGCCTTAATAAATGACATGATATGTCTTTAAATGGTATAGTACATTAAATGCCATTATAAGTGTTAAAATCGCATCGCATCGCGTGCCATACCATAACGGTTTGCGTACGTAGTAAAATCAGGCGCCATGATAATACACAAGTACTGACATTTTTAACCGTTAAAAGAATATCAAGGAATTCGATGGTAACATTCTGTAAATTACAGGTGAAATGAAGATTATATCGATTGTCATTGAGACAGGACATAAATTTTATAAATCACAATGATATCGTCGATGTATCGTTTCATCAATATCACATTATCAAGTAAACTATTATTAAATGTTTCAATTTCCCATTCACCCATATAAATATTCACTAGGATAGGAGCGCAAATCGTCCCCATCGTGGTTCCGCATACCTGCAGGAACCACTCGCTTAGGAATTCAAAGAAGTTATGTGTCAATACAAATCTCAGATAATCGCAAATAAATTAAATTCTTTCTTTTGACAGTGATTTATCCCCTGATAACCGATGTTTAATCGCTGAGATACCCATTTCATGTGGGATGCTTGTATAAAGCGACTGAACATCGATGGTAGCGAAGCGATAATTGGCTTCCCATTTCACGTCTTTAATTATTTGCAATATATGGGTTGAGTCTTTAACATATGTATCAATTAAAGGAACACATTTTTTAATAAAGACATCCACATATTCAGAAACATGTGAAGTCAGCGAGCCTACTCCTGCAACAATCAGTCGCCCTGGGGGTGCATTACGGGAATACTATGTTGCTGAATCATATAACCTGCTGCATGGCAAGTGATAAAAAGTTGCTATATTTTGCGTAGTGTTATGTAAATATCTACAGTGTATTCCTCCACATTAATCAGTTTGTCATCTAGCCCTCTTTTAAGCAAAATATCAAGCTCAGTCAGATATATGCTGGTAGGTTCCTTTTCAATTTTGATCTATGATTTAATATCATGCAACAGGTCATATGCTTCAGCAACATAGTATTACCGATCCATAATCACAAGGCAACCGCCTTTATCAACGTTCTTAATAACAATTGATGTATCGAAAACAACGTTCTTTAAAACTTCTGACTCTTTCCTACTCAAGTTATAATGTCGGTTACTTGTTAAATCCATTTTCTCAATATCCTTTTGACTAATTCGGTGAAAAGATCCAAATAAGGAATCCAGACATGGTTGAAAAAGTACTCAAAAATGGGCGAAAATGCCTGCATTTGAATAGTATAAGGGCAATTTAGTACTTGTTTTTCAGATAGCCAAAAAAAGGATCTTAATGGAATGCCCTTTTTTTTCCGTTTTTGCTTATCTATGTATTGTTAGATGCTGCGGTACCCTTGTGGCATCATATAAATAAACAATAATAATAATAGTAGTGGTGATAGTTGTAAGGTGAAAGCATGCACTTGATGGCTATGTGTCTTTGTTGTAAGCAACGATGGCTGAATGTATCTAAGTGTGCAAACATAATTGTACATTGTGTTTTGAGAAACTCTGTAAATTTTTTGAATGACAATACTTGTGTCCATCACAGTAAATACTGCAAGCCGCGAGCAGCATTCTTTACTCTGAAGTCTTTGCATATGGTTTCCACTGATAGTTGCTTTTGCGATCCAGCTATTTTAAGTGCTGACTGGTGTAGTTAAGAACAATATGTCATTTATAAAGTAAGTGACAGGTGCAATATATATAGGAATGTGCATTTAAGTAACAGGTGTACTGTTTGTTTGTTTTTGTTTTTTTAAATCTGTGCTAATGTGTATAAAGAACTTAAAAATAATTAAAGACTTTGGAAAGGACCTCCTTAGCAGCCAGTTCTTAAACTTTTAAAGCACCATAAGCAGAAACTTTAAATATAGAATGTTTGTATGTATGCTACATCCTGTTTTATAGAAAATATATCTATCTGTCAAATTTACTATACTGAAACAATAAAAATAAATGAGTAACAATTAGATAATTTATGTAACAAATTAATGTATATGTTCATAATAATCAGGTTGGAAACCTGTTTTGTTTGAGGGAAAACTACATGGGATTAATTATGAATTCACAATAGTAGGACCCCTTATTCTATCTAGTGCCTTTACCTCTTACATATTATGCCATATGGAATATGCCAAAATTCACATTATGCAACAGAGAATGAGCCAAAAATCAAATTACAATATACTATGCAGTAGGAGCCAAAAATCACATTATGCCGCATGGAATTAGTCAAAATTCACATTATGCCACACAGTATGAGCCAAAAATCACATTATGCCGCATGGAATTAGTCAAAATTCACATTATGCCACACAGTAGAAACCAAAAATCACATTATGCCACACAGTAGGAGCCAAAAATCACATTATGCCACATAGTCGGAGCCAAAAATCACATTATGCCACACAGAAGGCAAAAATCACATGCCACACAGTATGAGCCAAATTTCATATTATGCCACATGGAATAAGCTAAAATTCCCACGGAATGAGCCAAGAATCACATTGTGCAGCATAGTACGAGCCAAATTCAGGGACAGAGAAAGTGACAGCAAGACCATAGGGACAGAGAGAGTGACAGCAGGGACATAGGGACAGAGAGAGGGATGGCAGGGACAGAGAGAGGGACAGCAGGAACATAGGGACATGAGAGGGATGGCAGGGAGAAGGACAGCAGGGACACAGAGACAGGGAGAGTGACAGCAGAGGCAGAGAGAGACTGACAGCAGACACATAGGGACAGGGAGTGTGACAGCAGGTATATGCGGATGGGTGGAGGACCTGCGCACACCTGCAGAAAATGAAGTTAGATTTGTGTCAAATAATTACTTTTTAAGATATATATAGTCCACAATAAGGTTGTGATATTATTAATGCAAATAAACGGATATCACTACTATCCCCTGAGCGTAAAGAACACTAAGATTAATGAGAAAAAGAGAAAAAGTACTCTCCTTTGTTTGGGGGCATGCTTAAAGAGAAAAAGATAGTGTGGTTTTATGTAATGGTAACAATTATTAAAACGTAGCTTTTATTTTAATTTTTTCTTTAAAAAAAATTCTAGACAAACTAACAAACGACACAAAACATATGTATGGGGTGCATCAAAGATCAAAGATGGAACTCAAATAAGTTCATCCAGCATTTAGTAGCTGATAAGTGGGGTGCACCACACTATCACCAATATTGTGAGATTGTAAGTACTGAATAGTTTGGCCTGTAAATGTGGGTCCATGTTTCAGATGTCTCCAATCTGGTGATAGTGAGTTAAACACTGTGAAGTCTAATTAATTGTGCGAAATATTTGCAATTTTGTTATATGGTCACATCAAAATATTATGTGAATTAGACCTCGGCAAAACTGACGCCTTAACGCTACGCCCCGGCACATCTATGAGAACACAGCACGATCCGTCATGTGCAGTGGGTAAGCAGCGGCAACTTTGTTTCTCAAAGCTCACACACGGAGGAGACCTCATTACACACAGGTACTTCTCTACCAACCCTGCCAATTCCAGGAACGGCAATTCTATTGTGTTATAGACATAGCCAGCACCTTTAATATCTTATTAGGGGTTAGTGTGACACACGGAGGAAACCTTGCTACAAACAGGTACCTCCCCACCCACCCTGTCAATTCCAAATACAGTTTTTTCATTATGTCAGAGATATATATGTTTTGTGTCGTTTGTTAGTTTGTCTACAAAAGTTTTTTAAGAAAAAATTTAAATAAAAGCTATATTTTAATAATTATAACCATTACATAAAACCACACAATCTTTTTCTCTTTAAGCATGCCCCCAAACAAAGGAGAGTACTTTTTCTCTTTTTCTCATTAATCTTAGTGTGACAGCAGGGACAGAGAGAGGGACAAAGGGACAAGGAGAGGGATGGCAGGGACAGAGAGAGTGATAGCAGGGACAGAAAGTGACAATAGGGACAGGGAGAGTAACATTACGGACAGAAGGCTGACAGCAGGGACACAGAGAGTGACAGCAGGGACATAGGAACAGAGAGTGACATCAGGGAAAGAGTGACAACGGGGACAGAAAGTGACAACAGGGACAGGGGGAGTGACAGCAGGGACAGAGAGAATGACAGAAGGGACATAGGGACAAAGAAATGTACAGTAGAAACAGAGTAGTTTACCTAAGGAGAAGGCTCTTGATAGCGGCAGCGGCAGTGTGGAGAAGACTCCGATTGGTGGCAGCAGCAGTCCGGAGGAGGCTCTGGTCAGTGGCAGCGGCTGGCAGCAATGTTGAGGAGGCTTCGGCTGTGAGGTCCCCTCCTGCATACAGTCTGCCTATGGCCACCATCATTTACCCCCCACAACCGCTGGGGCTGCCTACCCTTAGTTACGCCACTGCACCCCACTACACTCAGTATTGCCCCTATCACTCCCATCCCATAGCCCTCATACACTCCCTACACTAGTGCTTATCACTGCTCCTTTTCAGCCATCTACTTTTTGGGTACCTAAACTCCTCCACAAGTGGGATGGCTCCTGCTCCCCATCGTGCTCCTACAGGTCTTTCACAGGTGGGCGGCCATATGCGGGCGGCGCTGCGCGCAGAACGTGGGAGGGAAGGGGGAGGAAACAATCACTGGTGGTTGTGGACAGCCGTGTATGCAGGAGACTGGAACATTTGCAAGCAGTTCTTGCAGTATTGCAAGCACCAGGGAGTTTTTTGGGGAGAGAGATGGCCTTGAGTGAGTCTGTGCAGAAGTGGCGTTATGCCATACCATACTCACTGAACTGGTAAAGGGTCCTCACATCAGGCACAGGAAAACAGGGGAAATCGGCAGTAGGTCCAGATAGATGCAGGTAAGTACCAACACTTAACGCGTTTCAGACCTACTGCCGATCTCCCCTGTTTTCCTGTGCCTGATGTGAGGACCCCTTACCAGTTCAATGAGTCCTTATCCCACTTGTAGTATTCCAACATCAACGAGGTGGCTGGGATCCAGATGAATCCATTCTGTTGTAGTATTGCAATTGGAGATATAATATAATGCGCTTTTTAAACATCTATTCATTGTGAGTATGCAATCTGGGATCATGGCTGTCGATCCCCGCCGACAGCCGTGATCCTGGCCCGTTTGCGGTCAGATCGACCGCATAACAACAGATCGGATTCATTGTCCAGCCTGCCGATGGGCGCAAAAGGGGTGTGGCCGCGAAAATGGCCATGGATTGTCAATCTGCCGTCTGGATCACGACAATCCACGGCCGTTATCGGCAGAATGGGCCCGACAGCTTCTGAAGTCGGGCACGTTTTGTCGTGATCCCGCATCAATGCTGTCATTAATGACAGCATTGAGTAGGGAGCCTCCGCTATTTCCCACGTTGGAAATAGCAGCGGCACATTGCATACCCCCCTTAGTAGTTACCCACTAGTGATGGAAAGCTGTCTGGGAATCCGTGCAAGATGTCCTCGCAATCTTGGCAAGAAAGTGGCGGAGACGGTAGATGCAGGGTCTCTCTGAACTGTGGGAGGAAACTGGAGCAACTAGAGAAAGTCCTTGCCAAAATGGGGAGAACGTACCAATTCCACGTGCAGTGGATAGGAACTTGGTTGTAACTGAAAGCAAGTCCTCAGTTCTGTGAGGCAGCAGTGCTAACCACAATGCCAATGGTGGTTCAAAGTCACTTCAAAAATGTTTGTATAATGTTCATGAATATAGCTTTTTATAGGGATTGTTAATACATGTTCTCTTTCCTTGGGAATTGCAGTTACAGATTTCTGAACTCCATTATAAAGTTCATTATTATGTTCCATACTACTGTAACTCTTCTTAAACGAACACACCAATTAATTGTGTGTGTATGTATATATATATATATATATATATATATATATATAAAATAATTTGACTGGATAAAGCTGGACTCTGCACACAAATAAAATGTTAGGGGGGACCTAGAGTAGGTGTATCTGTCTCTGTCTTATTCTAGTTGACTCGGACGGATGCGTATTTCGGACGGCCACTGAGTGTTCTTAGCCCCGCCTACCGTACGGATCGTTCACACCGTCCGAATGCGGTAAGATGCCGAGCGAACGGACTGCTAGTGGATCTTTCATGTGAACAACTCCCCCATCTGTGGGAACCTCCCCATCCTCCAATGGTCGCTGACCATCGAATGATGGACCGAGCGGTCAGACAGCTCCGAGTGCTCCAGACCACTCATACATTTCTCAGTGCGGAAAAAGGGATATAGGCGGGCAGCTGGCATCCGACTATGTCAGCTATCCGCCCCCCACATGTGCGTCATGGCCGGATCACCATACATACGCCTAGCATTTTCATGGGAACGCCTATGAAATGCAGGGTGCGCATATGGTAATGAGCCCAAACAGCCCTTCACGCCCCTCTCCACCCCCTGCTTGGATTGTTCCGACCGATTGTTTTCTGTACGGAATTCACCCCGTTTTCAGACGTGCGCGGCGTTCGCACATGTGCAGAAATGCCTCTGCACATGCGCAAACACAACCCATCGGCCGTCCGACCGAACATGCAGTCGCCCGACTCAATCAGAATAATGGCCATAGTGTAGAACCTTATGCTAAATTTTTCATTTAGAAGAATTATACTCAGGGCCGGTGCAAGGCACCGGAGCGCCCCAGGCAAGTCGGGGTGGGGGCGCCCCGGTGCCGGGGGGGGGGGGGAGGAGTGGTACCTGTGGAAAAAACTTGCTGGAGCGGTCAGGGGTGTCCGTGCGACAGTGGTACCTGCGGCGCCGTCATGTGTATAAAGCTGGCTGCGGCCGGCGGGGTCCCTGCAGTGAATAGAAAATAACTAGCACTTCCCGCACCGCCGCGCGCATAGCGCTAGTTATTTTCTATTCACTGCAGGGACCCCGCCGGCCGCAGCCAGCTTTATACACATGACGGCGCCGCAGGTACAACTGTCGCACGGACACCCCTGACCGCTCCAGCAAGTTTTTTACACAGTTCGCTGGGGGTGAGGGGCGAACTGCCGCCCTCCAGGTGCCGGCGCCCTAGGCAAATGCCTAGAGCTGCCTAGTGGTGGCGCCGGCCCTGATAATACTCTTTTTTCTCTTTTGCTTTGAATTTTATGTGCTCTAGGCAATAATGGTGCTGATATCTCTGTCAAATTGTGCCACAGTATTCACCAATGCAAATAATAGCCCAGAAGCTCTTTCTGTAAATGCAGATTTATATTCATATCTGGCTGGTTGGAACAAAAACATGGTTATGGATGAGAGCAAATTACAGTTGACCATTTGACCAGTTGACCATTTGACCATTTGCTTGGAAATGCTGGAAAACTGACAAACTGTCACTCATCCATAACCATGTTTTTGTTCCAACCAGCCAGATCTGAAGATAAATCTAGTGTATGGGCACCTTTACTTACATTGGTGCCATTCAGTTACAGCACTTCATAAAATGTGAGGCCATTCGAGATTATATGCTATTATCTACCATAGTCATATTATCATTAACTTATCTGTAGTAACTATAGTGATCCTGATTTTGAGGCAAGTAAATGTGCAAACATGTTGCAATGCAAGGGGTGCAAATACATTTTTTATTGCAGGGTAAATACTGGCTGCTTTTGTATGTAGCCCACAAATGTTAGACAGCTTTATTCTTGCCATTTATAAATGTGTTTGGACACATTCCTCTCAAATCATATTCTCCCTGCATATTTAAATCTAACCACCTGCAGTGCAGCCTTTTTTAACCTGTATACACAGTTATACCCCTTTTACACCTCCGAAAAATCCGGGTCAGCGGCGGGTCAGACCCGGATCTTCGGCAGTGTAAATCCCTAACGCTGTGTCCCTTTACACGGGACTTCTACCCAGGTCCTGACCTGGGTAGAACACGGCTAGGACCTGGGTAGAGGGCGGTGTAAATGGGAACGCCGGGTCGGATGACCCGGCTCTCATTTACATGAATGGGGAACGTCCAACCTGCGGACCGCAGCGTCCGCAGGTTGGACGGATTGTCAGTCTGACACTGACAGCCGGCGCTGCTGTCTGCTATACTCTGCAGACAGCAGCGGCGGCGGGGGAGGGAGGTGAACGGATGCCTGTGTGTGGCATCCATTCACCTCCTGTCCAATGGCGGGGGGGTGCGCGCGGGGACTGGGGGCAGCCTAGCAGCTTACCTTAGTGCTGGGCTGCCCCCAGCAGCGTTCCGGGTATGGCGGCGTCGAACGGCGCTTGAAGATGACATCGCGCTGTCATCTTGAAGCGCCGGGAAGGGGCGGGAGGGGGGTGCGGGCGTTTAAGCCCGTCCGGTGTAAATGCCCCTAAACGCTGGGTCGCACCCGGCTTCAACCAGGGTCCAAAAAGCCGGGTGCGACCCGGCGTTTTGGTCTAAAAGGGGTATTACTTGCTCCTTCCTTTTCTCTCATTTTGGAATCAGGCCCAGTATATTCTTAAATACATACTTCTCAGTATCAAGAATTATAGGGACTCCTGCGCGTGGCCCTGAAAAGGGGATGTGTCCTGTGGTGCTATGCCAAGCACTCTATGAGCAGCTGTCATGCCCACAGTAACACTGGGCCTTATTCTAGTTCACGCTTTCTGACAAATTCCTTCTTAGATGGACAAAACCCAAAAAAATGGACTACTATTTCGTAAAGTTTAAAAATATTTGAACACAATTTACCAGTTCTCAACACTGTAAGTTTCAAAGATCACCTCGATAGCTAACACCTTTTTCTTGCAAATATCTTGCGCAAATTTGTGGAAATAATGGGTGAGATTTAATAGGATGAGAAATTAAGAAAGTGAGAGATTTGGTAAGAAATCTCCGTTTTTTTTTAAAGTGGCAATCATTTACACTGCAAACCCAAACTGGTTTTGCCGTGTAAATGATTGATGATTTAACTGGAGATTTCTTACCAAATCTCTCATTTTCGGAATCTCTCATCCTATTAAATTTCACCCAATAAATGTAGTAAATAAGGAGTGTGATTTATTTTATTCTATAGCCTTTAGGTCAAAGGTTTTTATTGTAAATAAAAACCTAAAAAGATTTAGGAAGCTGGTTGTTATGTTAAAATGTCATTAAGATTGCAGTTTCCATCAAACAATATAATCAATTTTTATCTTATCTTGCTGCACTTAGTGTTAATTAACAATTACAAACAGATGGCAAGTGACATAGCAGACATGTAAGTAACTGTATATCAGATACAAATTCAAAGTAACTCCATTAGAATTAGCAAATTGTGCTTTTCATTAGGACTGCCATTACTATTGAACCCTTTTTCTTTGCTTGTAATATACTTAATGGGTAATAAAATAGCTTAATTGCATGTTTTATTAAAACCCATAAAATTCACTATCTACAGTCAATTGACATCTTATAAAATATTGATTCAATATACAGTTTTCACTATAGGATCTGAGTGTGATATATGGCAGATTTCTTGTCACCTTGACATTTCGTATCTGCACACCAATACCAATTATTTATTAAGTAATTTACAATTCAATAAAACGAAATATTAATTGTTGAGATAGTATGGCATCAGTCATTGATATTTTGTGCATTTAGGTTTTACACATATGGATGAACAAAGTATTGCTCACAATTCTTCATACACTGTACACATTTAGTCAGCACTGGTTAAAGCCAGAGAAAGGGGGAATAGAAGGGATACTGTAACTTGGCCCCCCTCTGTCATGGGGCCCCCATCAAAGGCATTACTAGACATAACTAGCTCTCCTGATTCCTGGCCCAGTGTGTAAGTAGTACATTGACTGTTGATATTCTTGCATGTGACAAGATAGATGATACAGTAGATTACATTTTTTATTGTTTTTTTTTTAATGTTAAGTTGTCTTTGTTCCACAACATGAAAACTTTATAAAATAGTTGTCTCTCGATTATGTGGAGCAATAAAAAGTACCCAGGCATTAGTAATCTATTAGTCTAATATACTCCAGTGGTTTAAATTTAATATACATAATCCATACCTCCAACATGACATATTCCAGGAAGGACAAAATGCTCTATACTGGGAATTCCCTGTTAAATTATGATTGCAATCATCTGTGTTGAAATTCCTTCATTATAAATTAAATAACCCAACACAGCATATACAGTATTAATAGGGAAATCCAGATAGATAGCATTTTGTCCCTCCTCATGTTGGGAGTTCCCCCATGTCCTTAGTGCCCTGGACCTCCCCAAGCCGTAATCCAGTCATGTACAGGTTGGTATTGATATACAGTACCCTACAAACATTACTGTACAAACCTTTTCTTTTGATGTGCCAACAACAATCGAACACAGGGGCGGGCAGATAGCAGGAGAACCAGAATGCCATTCTAGCCCTGCCCCAACATGTATTTACAGTATTATCACATCTACATGATCCCATTGGTGTTTTTTCTAAAACAGAACACCTTTTCATGTAATATTATTATTATTATTATTATTATTATTATTATTATTAATAATAATAATAATAGTATTATTGTTGTTGTTATTTTATTGTTTTTTGTTCATTTTTTTTACAAGCGCTTAAAAAGTAATTGTAGAAATGCTTTGTAAAAGTTCTGGTTAGCATTTGTCTGCATTTTTGTTACTAATTATAGAAGTGTGAAAAATTATTCTGTACATTCCCACATAATATGGTGGAAAGTACCTGCATGTATATTGTCCTCTAGGTGACTTATTATATATTTGCATATATGTTTCATAAAACACACTGACCAAAAAAAAAAAAAAATCACATTTTTGCTTTTGTCATTAGCTCTTTAGATTGTGAAATGTAATTTTACACCTTTAACAGAAATAATTTTGTACTTCCATGTTGTACGGACTCCATGCTTGGAAATTATCTGCAATAAATAATATTCTGAGGTCCCCTCATTACACTGTATGATTACAATAAGATTTAAATAATGACTATTTTATCATAATGGATACAAGTAAAGAGGAAGATTGATTTTTTTGAGGTTTAAAGAATATCAGAATTTTTTTTTTTTATGAACAGAAAATGTTTTAATCCATCAACATTCTACTATACAGTATGTTTACAATATTACTGCATCTTTCCAATACTCCATGAAATACTGTAGTTATTGTTACAGCATAGGTAACTTCCGGTAATGAACAGTTTAAATTAGGATTTGTTATGTTACCTTGTCTGATTTTGTATTCACATACAAGGTACAGCAGGGCTCGGAGTCACTCTTTCTTCCTGCATCCCCACTGTCTCGCTCTCTTTCTGAATTCCCACTATCTCTCTCCCTGCATCCCTGTTGTCACTTTCTTCTTCCATGCATCCATCCCCGCTGTCAGTTTCTTTTTCCCTGAAATTTGTCTCAATTCGTGTGGCATAACATGAATTTTGGTTCATTCCATGTGAATTATGGCTTTTTCAGTGAAGCATAATGTGAATTTTAACTCATTCTGTGTGAATTTTGGCTCATTCCATGCAAATTTTGGCTTATTCCATGTGGTATAAAGTGAATTTTGACTCCTTCCATGTGAAGTTTGATCATGCCATGGGAATATTGGCTTATACCATGTAGCATAATGTGAATTTTGACTCATTCCATGTGAATTTTGGCTCATTTCATGTGAATTTTGACTCATTCTGTGTGGCATAATGTGTAAGGGGCACTAGTACTAGATGGTATAATTGGGTTTACTATTGTGTTGCATAATGTGCATAATGTGTAAAAGGGGTATATGGTACACTACACTCAAGGACATGCCCACTTGCAGCTCTCACTTTTCCATACCCCCATTTCAAAATTTCCACTTCGAGCACTGCTGTTGAGTATCATAATATGACAATATAATATTAGAGGTGTTCTCTAACATTCTGCCGAGTTGTGAGCAAACATTAAAACATTAACTTTGCATCTGGCCAAAATCATCATGAACTGCAGGTGTAGGTGATATACAATAACATATGCAAAATGATTTTGAATTGGGAGATCCCGGGCATGTGTACTGTCAAATGTAAATAGCACTGTGTAAAAATACATAATGATGATGTCTGTAAATATACACTTTCTAACAGATAGAACTGTGAGGGCTGACTGTCCCAATCATTCTAAATCATGTATGAGTTTCCAAAGGTAACAATATTGTTTTGTTACTAAAGTAATAAGTTATTCTAACTTAATTGCCAGACATATACACTGTTTATTGAAATGATGTTATTAGAATAAGTTGTGAAATACAAGCCAATTAAAATAAATCAATATAGTGTAAATTTAGACTTTGTGGAAGTAGAGCCTGTATTATCTGAATATATCAGTCACACTACATAATGGATAAATAAAGATATATGACTAATAAGCCATGTCTAATTAACTGTATGAGCAAGACATGAGTATATCGGATCACTGCAGATATAATACTGTCTGGATACAGTAGGACTAAATAAATTCATATATTTGACACTTGAGCTAGAATAACTTGTTACTTTACTAATAAAACAATATTGTTACTTTGGGAAACTCATAAATGATTCGAGAAAGTGCAACAAGTTGAAGATAAGTGCTTGATGCAAACACTGATAATATAGTAAAGGACTTAAAAAAGCACCCGCAATGTGCCACTGACGGCTGCACATACGATATATCTATCTTTATGGGCAGTATTCAATGCTCTGGATTCACCATTTTATTTTTTTGGTGTATCCGGCTTTTTTCACTCTCTGCAGTGAATCTTTTCACTAAAAATCTGATTCACCATATTCAATGTTCACTGTTCACCGAAAGCGACCAGAGAATGCCGGCCAGTTTTCCGTTTCATGCTCGCTGCAATTCGCTAGTGTATTTCAATGGGTTTGCACTGTGACTCGCTGAGAGTGTCTTCAATGCTAGAATGGAGAACTGCTTCCACCATGATTTTCGCCGTGATTCACCGTTTTGCATTCAACATCTTTTTAAGGTGACCTGGAATGTGTTCTTTATAAATAAAGTATTTTTTTTTATATATATATATATATATATATATATATATATATATATGTAAAAAAATCAGTAATTTTATTATGTGAAGGGGCATGCTATTTGGATTCATGTGCTTGCATATATATATATATATATATATATATTTAATTTTACATTTTTTTTCACATGATGTCAGCAGGGTTAGGGGGAGCCGATCATTCGATATTCACTGCACTGGGTCCCACTCATTACATATGCACGAGCGGGACCAGCACAGCGCTTCCTCCACCTCCCTGCCTGCTCTGTCTCCCGGGGAGGCAGCTTCTGCTGCCTGTGTCCCCGCCAGCCCTCCTTCTCCCCCACACAGAGTGCGGCGCAGGCAGGGAGGCTTCCATCTCCCTGCCTTCTGCCGTCCCACCGGCTCCCTGCGGCATTCGCCGGGGGGGTTAAAATTTGCCGTCAGGGGCAGCGAGCCCCTGACGCGTTGAATAGGGGAGAGGGAGGGCTGGCTGCGAATCCACCAGCCCTCTGGAACCCAGTGAATGTGCAGCGAATTCTAAACAGGATTTGCTGCACATAGTGAATAACAACATTGAATACTGCCCTATGTGTGGCATGTCCAACCTCAGATTCTGACCCAATGCACATGAGAACGCACTTCGTGTCGTAGTGGATGTCAAATACATGCAATTTGGCCTGATCTCATCCGATTTCTATGCCTGATCCATCGGAATCAGGTGAAATCAGGACAAATGTCACTAGTGTATGAGACCTTAGCACACTACACAGATAAGTTAGGGTCTATGAGCCCATAAGAAAGATTTATTAAGTGAGAATACAAATCAGCAGCCATAGAATGTTATTACATACATTTTCTTGTCTTTATTTACTATCTTTATATGTTTATATTTAACCTAAATGACAGATAGAAAAGGTTATATTTTAGGATCTTTATTAAGATCTTCAGTGTACCCATTAAACGACTTATATATTTTGCATTGGTGTTTTATGTCTCATTTAATGTAGTTGGTAGCATCTCCATTGCGAATGAAATAGGTAATATCATATAATCCCATATGCATTTTTTTATATTAAGGAGAGCAGGGGTGAGCAATAAGCGGCCCTCTATTTTTTGATGAACTACACATCCCAGCATGCCTTGCACCAGTTTAAGCCTGGCTAAATAGAAAAACTAAGGCAAGGCATGCTAGGATGTGTAGTTTCTCAACAGCTGGAGGGCCACTTATTGCCCACCACTGGAGCAGAGGGTCTTACAAGAATACTTTCTAGCATTGACTGCTGTGGGATTACCCCAGTAAGAGAGTGTATACTTCAAAACTAACCATATTAAAAAGGATTGTAAAGTGTTACTTAGTAATATCATTGCTACAGTATTAGCAGCAGTCATTTATTGCCATCCAATTAAGCCCCCTTTTGGCACACTTTTTCACTTAAGCATCTGAAGCATAATCTGTGATAAGCAGCCACCGAAACCGCAATAAGATATGGGATCGGGAACTTATCCAGATCCCATATGTCATTGCATGATCATAGGTTATTTTTGGGATTTTTGGATGATAAGTAACACCTCTAATTAAATACCGCAATAATGACTATTGACCATAAATCGCAATATCAGGCCATTTTTATAATCCAAAAATGAATTGAGTCGGATCTGATTATTGAGTCCCCTTTGTATTACGTAACTTATAGCTACAATCATCTGCAAAAATATTAGCATCGAACCGACAATTAAATATTCTTTGTATTTAACAGGGTGGCTTCACTAGAAAATATTCTCTTAATTCAAAAACTGGAACTCTGCTTCCTGAATTCCCTAGTGCTCAGCATCTTGTTTTACAAGGATGTTTGTCCAAAGAAAAGGTAAGAGTAAATATTATCCTAACAACCAACTTTCTCATATTTTTGCTTTCAAAATGCTGATGCAGAGGCAGAACTCTGGGAGGCAATGGAGTCATCTGCCGCCGGGCTCCTGCTCCCAAGGGGTCACTTCTCCTCCCCTTCAAGTTTAAATCAGTCAACTGAAAACTGCCAATATCTCTTTTGTAATGGAGTTCTGAAATGTGTGTTCTCTCTCAGAATATATATGTAGGACACATATATTTCAGAAGAAATGATACAAATGAACTATTAGTTCTTTGTCAGTTATAGGCAGATGTAAGCCCCAATGCATTTTAGCCTAAAAAACAGGCTGATAGCGCAATAGATTACCAATGGTCATTAACGGCCTATCCAATTATTTCCTGTTTTTTTAAGTTAAAAAGGGTCCTGTTTTCAGGTGATAACACATAAGATATGGGATAAGTTCCTGGAACCATGTGTTATCGCATATCCAAGAATTATCTTGATACGTGCCAGCATCGGGGTATCCAGACACCGGCATTGCTATAAACTGAATAGCCCCAGGCAAATCTATTAGCAGTCATAATAGAAATGGTACACTGTATATTTACTTAATTGATAGTTTAACATTTGTACAGTATATGTGGTTTTGCTCCTGACATCTACGGGGAGAATGTAAGTGTTTTGCATGCCGGCGGCCACGTGCAATCCAAGTGTTGCTCCGCTCAAGTGCTTACAACCACCTTCGCTGAGTTTGTTGTTATGTTGTTGGGGGTTTTCTGATCAAGAGGGGTCAGCTGTTAGCCGGATGAAAGCCTGAAGTAGGAGTAGTGGGAAAGATAATTGCTCGAGGAGGAGGGAGAGATTTTTTTGATTGTTTATGAAGTATCTAAAAAATATGCCTATAGATTGTAAGCTTGCAAGCAGGGCCCTCCTACCTCTATGTCGGTCTGTTACTATCCAGTTTGTTTCATAACTGTTTCAAACAAAAGTAAAAGTTTACAATGTTCTTGTTCCGTCCTCGTATCATGTTTTGTGATGTAGTCTGAAATGTCCATAAAAGTTGAATGGTACCTTTAACAAGCATTTTCTATTACCTTTTGCAGGTAGACACACTCATCATGATGTATAAAACACACTGTCAGTGTGTACTTGACAATGCAATCAATGGGAATTTTGAGGAGGTATTAATGCCTTTCAGCATTTCAGCATATAATTTATGTCTGGGGCGAGCACTAATTATGTCAAAATTTTGTTTTAGATCCAGCATTTTTTGTTGCATTTTTGGCAAGGAATGCCAGATCACCTGTTGCCCCTGCTTGAAAATCCCATAATTATAGATATATTTTGTGTTTGTGACTCCATCCTTTACAAGGTAGGTTTTTCTTGGATTTTCTTTCAGTATCCTCATTGTAACTTTAAGATTATGATTGACTGTTTCTTGTTTGTTTCAGGTTCTCACAGATGTCCTTATACCGGCAACAATGCAGGAAATGCCTGAAAGGTGAAGAGATGTGGTATCATAGTTGTCAAAAAAAAGCCTCAGGGGTAAATTTACTAAGAATCGTGTTTGTCTGAGTTGGACATTTTAGGTGTGTTTTATGTAGACCTGAGCTATCTCCGGCACACCCCAGCAATGGGAGCCAAGTTGGTAGCAATTAAGATGAAAGTGAAGTAATAATGCATTTTACAAGAGGACTACAGATCCCAGTAAGTCTTCTTGCTTGCTGATACTTGTAGACACAAGTATCAGCATGTAGGGCATTAAGAGCTTAGTAAAACCCATAGTCCTCGCTAAAGATATAGATAAATATGTGTGGAAAGAAAGAAAATGTGGAGCGCTAAATAATGACCTGTAGATCAATTGGGTGACAAGTTCATATGATTACATTTATTAAATAAAGAAAACATATAATAAACTATAAAAAGTTAAAATATTGCTTAGACAATGTAATCTTGACTCAGCTTAAATAAAAGAGATCTCATTGAGTTGTCTGATTAGATACTTGGGATATGGATGGAAAGAAATTATACTTAGTAACAGTCCCACTTGTTCCTAGGGTTGCTTCCTTATAGGCGATGACAGTCCCCATTGTTGGCGTCCACAAATAATTGGTGCTGGAGTGAGAGGGTGTCCATAAACCTGGCTGGGTAGGTTGCCTGTGATGTCTTATCCAAGTTCTGGATCTAGGTGGCTGAAGTCCCAATAATAAGCAGGTAGTGGTGTCCCAAGATAAGATGGTTCCAATTGCACCGCAAGGACTGCTCTGGCTTTGGCTGGAATGTCTGTGACTGTTGCAACTAAACCAGGTGCTTCTGTGCTCATATATATATATGTGGAGTGGGTGGCCTGGCACTCTTTCTTTCTCCTATAAAAAAATAAAACACAATGGGGGGAACACATACTCAGCTACGCTTGCATCGGTCGATCCTCCTCTCCAGTAGCCATCCATGGGGTTAAAGAATATAAAACAGAGCCAGGCCATAAACAACCAATGAGTGTCCTGTTTCCATTGTAGCTGCCACTAATTGACTGGCGGCATTGCAAGTAACAGAACTCATAATGGGTCCGTCACTTGAGTAAGCGCACTATATGTACAGCATGTACATACAGAGCGGCTTGTCTGAGGGATTGGGTCACTTCTTTTTTCATTTGCTACCTGGATGACTACTGGAGAAGAGGAATCACTAGCACAAGATTAAGTAAGTAATTGTTATCAACTCATCACCCACTACACAACGGTGCTAAGAATTGCCCAGGGCATCACCCTAGCTCTGAGGGATCCTCCAGAGAGGAGTAATTAGTTGGGGGGAGGAGGGTGGGTGCGTTGGCCAGTGAACCAATCAACTGTGTTCCCTGGCTGTGGCATTACCTCCTGCTAGAAAGACCTCCAGCACTTTTAAACATGATTGCATATATCATCAAAAAACACGTTTCTGGCAAAACAAAATATCCCTGCTTGACTAAGTGAAAATTCCCCCATGTCTGATCGATCACCAGTGTGTTTAAACTTGGGCAAACTAAACCAAACATGATTCTTAGTAAATTGACCCCTTAGGATTAAATTTACCAAAGCTTCTAAAACTAAAAAGAGGTGGTGTTGCCTATAGCAACCAATCAGATTCTGTCTGTCATTTTCAAGGATGCAATAGAGAAATTATGGAATCTGATTGGTTGCCATGGGCAACATCACCTCTTTTTATTTTTAGAAGCTATAGTAACTTTACTCCTCAGTGTCAGTACAGTATATGCATTTGCAGTTTCGTGGTAACCTTATATGTAATCTAACACAATTTTTTTGATTTTATGTCAAATAACACTGATTGGCACTTATTGAACATCATATTGAATATATATATATATATATATATATATATATATATATATATATATATAGCGGGGTGGGGCGGACCGGCACTCAATCCCAGGCGTTTGTTCTGCTCCGGTGCCTTCCAATACAATACAAGGTCACTTCTGCACCTTGAAAACGGGGCTTTTCCCCCCGAAACGTCGGTCTCTGTTTGCACTTGTTTGATGGATTTATAAAGTTGTTTTTTGCACAAGTCTCCGAGTGCCGCCGCTGTGTTCTTCTAAAGCTATATATATATATATATATATATATATATATATATGACATACACTAGGACATATTTACTGGAAAACACATAAGAAGGCCATTAGATGTACTGAAGTTAGGAAAAAAAACATTCTAGCTCAGCATACTGTACCATTATTATAGAGAGAGAAGTGGATTTATTAACTGCTACACAATTCATAATCTGTTGTAATTAAACTGCTGAGGGTGTTTACAGTGACAAAATAATAGAATACACAGTTTATGATATTGCATGTCTACTTTTGGTCCCAAAGAACCTGATTTTGGGCCTGATTCAGACCTGTTCACTAGGCTGCATATGTTCGCCGGCCTTCTGAATGTCCGCCCCCCTCCTGCCATGTGAATCCCAGCATTTGCATATGAGAGGATGTGTATGACTACACATCCTCCTGCATGTGGCCGCTCAGGTGGAAAAAAAACATTTGATGGTCGCTTACCATTGAATGATTTTTCTGCCGCTGACTTTAAACTGACTTTTATCTTGGCAGGATATGGCCGAAAAGGGGATGGGCGCTGACGTCATGTGACATCAGCCATCCGCCCCGAGCAGGCATCAACCCACCTGTGTTCACATGGGAATGCCCAGCATTTTCATGGGGACGCCCATAAAACTCTGGCCATTCCCCTACCTCAGCCCACTCTCTGCCCCCTACCCTGTCCATGCAAACACCATGCCGAGTGTGATACTCGCCAAAGGGGGTCTCTGCACATGGATATTCATCCATGTGCAGACCCTCATAATTGGAAACAGGGCCAAATTCAGCCCTGTCCGATCAAGTCTGAATTAGGCCCTTTATTCCTCCATGCAACAATTTGTATAGCACAATGACATATTTTGCTTAGGACCTACCTGTACTTCAGTGTTTCCCAACCTCAGTCATCAAGGCTTACTAATTGTTCAGGTGTTAGTGGCATCCATGCTTGAGCACAGGTGACTAATTAAGTCACGTGTGATCAAGTATAGCCATTCTTAAAGTCTGGACTGTTAATGCACCTTGTGGAAAGTACGGATATAGCCACAGTAATGTATCCTATATATATATAGGGTTGGACCGCTCATCAATGCTCACTGCAGCCTGTAACAGCATGGCAAAGTGTTGGGCAATGTCGTTATTGTGGCGTTTGGCATTGAGTGTAATGCTTGCATTCATCCACCAGATGTCGCATTTGAAAATCACCATTGTGCATGCATGATGTCTCCAATGAGAAACAGTACAGTAATATAGACCAATAACTACTTTACTATGGCCCTTATTCAGATCTGTGCGGCCGGAGCCGCACACGGTGCTCCGGCCGCACAAACCAATCCCCGCCCACGATACGGATCGCCACGGCCGTCCGTACACGGACGGCTGGCGATCCGCAAGAAAATGGTGGGGCGTACGCCTCCACCATGGTGGGAGCTGCCCCCTGCATTCGATGGTCGGCGACCATCGAAGGCAGGGCCGCACGCCCCACCAGGTCCCGCAAGCTGAGACCACACGGACAATCGTCCGTGTGATAGCTTGTATGGGGGCTGAGAGCTGACATCCGGCGACGTCAGCTTTCCGCCCCCATCACTGGCGTCATACCCTCATTAGCATGCATACGCCCCGCGTTTGCATGGGAACGCCCATGAAACGCGGGGCGTATGCATAGGGAAATGAGGGTATGAAGCCCCTCACGCCCCTATACGCCCCCTTTGCGGCGGACGAACTACGTCTGCGGCGAATTGGGCTGCACATGCGCAGATTGACCTCTGCGCATGTGCAGACTGAAAACATCGGCGGTACGGCCGCACGCGGGCCGTACCGCACGATTCAGAATAAGGGCCTATATGTTAAACCTTTGAGTGCCAACATCTCTGTGACAGATGCGTACAATATGAGTGTCAACATCTCTGTGAGATATACAGATGGTGCCGCTCTCATTTGAGCAGCTCCTGGTGATTCTATCACCATTCGCCGTCCCCGCCAGCTACCGCATTCAACCGGAAGCCCTGCAGCCCTCCACCCATCTCCCTGCTCTCTGCCCGCTCTGCCCCTGCCTGCCCCTGCTTGCCTCCCTGAAGCTTTACTGATGGGGACGCTCGAGCGAGCGAGCCGCTCGCTCTTCCCCATCCGCTGGCCTGCACATCTCCACCAGTGCTCGCTAGCTAGGGGGATCTGCCGAGAACTCAGCAAGGCTGAGGGTGGCTCCATCTGTAAGCAAAATATAAAGCATCGCTCAAATTTGTTATATAAAATTCAAATAAATAATGTTGCATAAGAAAGACTATATTTCCTGTATAAGGTAAACATTACAGGTCATTATGATGAATAAAAATGTTTGCTTGGCAATTTTCACACCACTTTTGATAAATTCACTTGGCACTCAAAGGGGTAAGTTCCAGTAATGTCCAGTATGCTTAACAGGTGAGCACTGGGCTACAGGATCACTGAATACAGATCATGTATGCAAAACTTAGCTCGGGTTGGGCAAAGCTCAGCATTCATTTCACCACCAAGTTCGAGGGTCACAATGAGCGACTACATAGCATATTTACAAAATGGTGGCGGAACGAGGCTACTACTAGATTTACAACAGCATTTACATTCAATACAGTTTTTAATACAAGAATAATACATACTCTGTGACAAACCCCAAGCCTCATCTGCATTTACCAGCCACTAATTACAAAAGGCTTACAGGTTTCTGCAACGTGGGAATAAGATGACAGGCATCTGGTACAGTAGCTCTACTGGCATAACGGTCAAGCCAACAGAATGCAATATTATTGTATTCAAACTGTATTCAATGTAAATGCTGTTAGAAATCCAGTAATAGTCTTTGCCCGACACCATTTTGTAAATATGCTATGTAGTTGCTCATTCAGCCCAATGGACTTAGTGGGGGAATATATTCCAAGCTTAACTCAGTAAGGGTGAGCTAAGCTTTGCATACATTTGGCATACATTTCCCCATGAATTCCTGGTGTTCAATGAGTGACTACTTAGCATACAGTATTTACAACATTGTGGCATGCCAAGACTATTGGCCACAAGGGAGCCCATACTTTCAGAGTTAAGCTTGGCATACAGCACACAAGTAAAGTGAAATTATATGTGGCCAGTAAATGGCAATGGCACTTCTCATATCCATCCTTGGCTTTGTACTTTAGTTTTCATTAGTGGAACAATTGCCACTGAGCTGCGAAACAGTGTAATTATATGCTTTTGCATGCTTTCCCCATAGAACACCTTAGTGCTCCTTAAAGGGAAATTTCTCATGGAACGACAATCAAGCCACCTTGGCTTGCCAACATGATAGCTAGAGTAGTTAGATGAGCGTGGGTGATTTGCCGGTTCCCATTATAGGAGCTTCTGTTAAACTCATAACATAGGCTCCTATGGTGGGAACAGCCTATCAGGTGCACAGCTCCTCTGGAGCTCAAACTTAATTGGTTGAGGGGAGTCCCTTTGATCGATGTCAATTGGATTCCCTTCAGTATCGGGGAGGAGCTGCATGTGTAAATGCACGTGTCTCCTCGGATCGCTGGATTCTGGTCACTTGGTTTGATTTTTTTAACTTGTGGATGCCTACTTTGGACCGAAGAAGATGCTATCTACCCCGGAAGTAGCCGAGTATAATTTTTTTATCCCACAGGCTCTTAAGGTATTCTACTGAATAAGAGGACAGACTCTAAGGGCCTTATTTTGGTTCACTCTTAGAGGCAAATTCCTTCTTAGATGGGTAAAACCATGTGCACTGCAGGTGGGGCAGATATAACATGTGCAGATAGAATTAGATTTGGGTGGGGTTTTTCTTCAAAGTGAGATCTATATTGCAGTGTAGAAATAAAGCAGCCAGTATTTTCCTGCACAGAAACAAAATAACTCACCCAAATCTAATTCTCTCTGCACATGTTACATCTGCCCCCCCTGCAGCGCACATGGTTTTACCCATCTAAGAAGGAATTTGCCTCTAAGAGTGAACCAAAATAAGGCCCTAAGTGAGAACATAGGTAAGTATTTACAGTACGTATGTGTGAGAGTACATGTATGTAATTAAAGTTTTATTTACAGTGGTGTGTTTCTTTATTTTACTGTTGGTTGCGTTTAGGGAGGCCAATCCCGGGGCATTTTTTCAATCCCGGGATTCGGGATTGAAAAATGCTCAATCCCGGGATTCCCGGGATCACGGGATTGGCCTCCCTAATAAAAAAAAAGGCCCCTCCCCGAGATGTACTTATAAATTTCAGTAGATAAGGCACACTTTTTCTTCAAACTAATTGGTTTTGACAGGTCCACGCCCCTTTTATACAGGATGTCCACGCCCCCATTTATACCAATTTGATATCAAACTTGATAAGCCCGTATCACGTTTGATATCAAAGTGGTATAAATAATATTAACCCCCGTATTAAAATATAATTGGTTTGATACTGTAACTTCATACACTGATATTGGTTATGTGAAATAACACATATATAAAGTACGCTTAATGTTATCTTAATCAGCTGGTAGAATTTCTAAACATAATGCTAAAAAAAGTTGTTAGAAAAATATGGTATACAACAGATATATAATTCGTAGAAATGTAGATCTTGTTTTATATCAAATTTGATTTGTGTAGGATGTCGCGCAACGCCGATCATCAAAACAGCCGGCTGAAAGCCAGTTATTATAACGTATTAAAGCCGGGGAGTTTTTGCGGTTTTGATAAATATTATAAAGCTTTGAAAAATAAATTTAAAAGATCCGATGTGAGAAAATGGTTACAAGAGCAAGACGCGTACACATTGCACAAACCGGCTAGAAAAAACTATAAAAGGAATATGATATGTGTATCGGACATAAATCAACAGTGGCAATGTGATTTGGTATCGCTCATAGATCTGGCAAAGCACAACGACGGCGTAAAATATATACTAACCGTCATCGATATATTCAGTAAGAGGGCCTGGGCTGAAAGTCTGACTGCTAAGAGCGCGACGACTGTCGCTAAGGCTTTTGAAAAATTATTCCAACAGGGGGACGTACCGAGGAAACTACAAACCGATAATGGTAAAGAATTTCTAAACAAAGTCCTAAAAAAGTTGTTAGAAAAATACGGTATACAACATTTCACAACCAATAATGATGTGAAAGCAGCCGTTATAGAACGCTTCAATAGGACTTTAAAAACACGAATGTGGCGATATTTCACGGCGAATAATACATACCGATATATAGACGTTTTACAAGCGTTCATTACCAGTTATAATAACACATACCATAGAACGATTAAGCGAGCTCCGAATGAGGTTGATGGCTCTAATGCGCTGGATGTCTTCAAGACGATATATGGCGATTACTTTAGAAGTAAGAAAACAAAGGCTTGTTTAGCGGTCGGGGACCACGTTCGTATCTCAAAATATAAGGATATATTTCAGAAAGGTTACGAACAGAGTTTTTCTGAGGAAATATTTGTAATACGCGGCGTGAACACTAAAGGACTTAAGCCGCTTTACACGTTGGCGGATCTCTACGGGGAGGCTATAAAGGGTGGTTTTTACCCCGAAGAACTTCAAAGTATACCGAAAAACTATAATAGGATTTACAAAGTGGAGAAGATTTTAAAAAATAAGACGGTTAGAGGGAGGAAACACGTATTAGTCAAGTGGCGTGGATACCCCACAAAATTTAACAGTTGGGTCGCTGCATCGGAGATAAAAGATATATAAACAAAGAGGAAGATGGATGACAAACCATTCTACATAACATTGCCGAGTAACGCCTCAGCCGATACATTTCCACAAAATAAGATTTCTGACTATACCACAAAGTTAGCAAGGCCGATAGACTTAAGTGGAGATTGGGAAGTAGCTCTTACAGAAATACAATACCCACACACCTGGAATACAATCGATGTGCGTGATTGTGTGTTGAAAATAACAAAGTGGGATGGGACGAGCGGTACATCAACGAGGGTTTGCGTTAAACCGGGGTTTTATGAAACCATCGGGGCGTTACTGTTTTCTTTCAACGCTGAAATTGACCGACATAAACTGGATGGTTTAAAACTATTGTACGATCCGCTTGAACGAGAGATAATCATCGACAACAAGACGATGTACAATATCACAGCCGGTCCTAAATTGTCGAGAATACTGGGGTTATACCCGAAAACTAAGTTTTTAAAACCGTGCGCCGACATCAGCGGCGGGCAATATACGCTCTTCGTGTACACAGATATTATCGAACATCAGAGGGTCGGTGATAGTTATGTTCCGTTGTTGCGTACCGTTGAAATAAAGGGCCGTAACAACGAGATGGTCACTATACGGTATGAGAAGCCCGATTATGTACCGTTGTGCAAGACGCATTTTGACACTATAGCCATAGAGATAAAGAATGATCAGAACGAAAACATGTCATTCAAGTTTGGGAAAGCGAACGTGAAACTACATTTCAGACGCCGCAAATCCGAATTTTATTAAAGACAATGGTCGCCGTTAAAAATTATGGTGACCCGGGGCTCTACGCGCAATATTATAAAACACAGGCCGGTAATGGATTACCCGGTTTTCACGGCAGCGCGTATATGTACGGGTGCGGTTTAGGTGGAATTTTTCGAAGCCTGTTCAGAAAAGCGGTACCGCTTTTCCGAAGAGGGCTGGCGATAGCAAAGCCCCACGTGAAGAATGCAGCACGCAACATCGCGAAAGACGTCATCGGACAAGCCACAGCGGCTGTTGTGAGCAAAATACACGACGCAAATCAAGCGAAGCAAGATGGATCAGGTTTAATCTATGCCAGGAAAGGGGCGGCTAAAAATAAACGGAAGCGGGCAATACGACTTCCGACATGGTGCAGACCCCTTTTAAACAAAAAACGGAGCAGACGCGGCTTAATTAAAAAAAGGAAACCGAAGCGAAGGGTCGGTGATATTTTTTAAGCATGTCTTTCATACACAATGAATCCATGGAATGCGCAAAATCTGAACTTGACCTTTTTGACGTACCACCGACGCAGACCAGCGTAGAGAAAAGCCTCTACGTCGAAGTTCAACCTTTGGCTGCATTATCCGAGACCGCGCCGCTTGAATTCTACATAGCGGCCAGCGGTGAACACTACTACGATCTGAACAACACGTTGCTGTACGTGACCTGCAAGATCGTACGGCCTGATAACACGGCTATACCTCAAGACGCCAAGGTCGCTCTTATTAATTATCCCATAGCAACTTTATTTAGTCAGGTTGATGTCACTTTGGGCGATAGGCTAATATCGCAGTCCAATAATCTTTACGCTTATAGGGCCTACATAGAGACCATACTGAATTATAGCTCAGATGCGCTATCCACAAAACACACAACTGGATTATTCTACAAAGATGTGGCTGGAGAACACAACACAAGAACCCTGGATGGTGTAAACACAGGGTTTATAAAAAGGGCAAGAACAACGGCACAAAGTCGAACGGTTGAATTATTGGGGCCGTTACACTGTGACCTTTTTCATCAACATAAACTAATATTGAACGCCGTGGACTTGAAGATAAAACTCATCAGAAACAAAGATGCTTTCTGCTTAATGTCTGCTGAAGCGGAGGCCTTTAAAATTCAGATTGTTGCAGCGTCCCTGTTTGTGAAAAGGGTTCAGGTCTCACCCGCCGTCCGGATTGGCCACGCCCAGGCCTTACTGACCACCAACGCCAAATACGCGATCGATAGAGTGGGCATGAAGATCTATAGCATACCGACGGGGAGTCGCGTATTTAATTTAGAAAATCTGTTTTTAGGACAGGTGCCAAAAACCGTTATAGCCGCTTTTGTAGATAATGAAGCGTTTTCAGGAGCCTATGACAAAAACCCTCTACGGTTTGAACATAAAAATGTAAACTTCGCATCCCTATACCTGGATGGAACACCGCATCCGGCCAAACCATTTCAACCAGACTTTGAACACGGTAATGCGGTTCGCGAGTATATGTCGCTCATTCAGATCACAAATAAACAGAAATCAGATTCGGGTATACTAATTGACCGTGAAGAGTACCTCAACGGCTACACACTATTTGCTTTTGATCTGTCGCCTGAACAGGAATGCGCGGAGCATCTGTCTCTAATCAGAACCGGAAATCTACGAGCTGAATTCCGGTTTGCAGGAGCACTAGACCGGACAGTCAACATAATAATATACGCATTATTTGATAATATCATCGAGATCAACCAGCGGCGCGATGTGCTGTATGATTATCTATAAATGAAATAAATAATTTTTATATTTATCGTATATTTACCAATATTCATCACCCCATCAGCGATATGAACACATTACAGATAAATTGCATACTGTACGCTAATCCTGTGACGCGCCTGTTTTTTAAAGGGACCTACCCGTGTGATATGCTTCCGAGCGGTAAACTATCGCAATACCCCTGCGCGTTTGTAATCAACACACACACCAGCGCCCAACCGGGGGAGCATTGGTTGGCCGTTTATTTTAACAACCAGCGCGAGTGTTACTTTTTGGACTCTTACGGTTTAGAACCTGACAATCCCCTATTCCCAAAGGCCATAATAAATTTTTTAAACTCAAATTCAAAAAGAATTTACCACCAAAATAAGCAGTTGCAAGGTTTTAACAGTACCGTTTGTGGACAATATTGTATATACTTTATATTTTTCATGTGTAAAAATTACAAATATACAGATGTGTTGGTCCGTTTTAGTTATGATACAAAACGTAATGATCGCTATGTATCAAACTTTGTAAGACGTCTCCCTAGAAGTCATTGTTTGAGTCGATATACGGGTAACTGTATACAGTCCTGTGTCACCAGTAACCAACATGTGTTTGATGTGTAATACAAAATTGTTTGTGTAACTTGTAACTAATGTTGTGATTGAAATGCTGTATGTACATTGCTTATGGCTACTTTCTATTAAAAAATCTTGCTTATTGAACTTTATACCGTGTGATTGTACATTTTTGCAGACAAACTGATTAGAATCAAAGAACAAAACAGCATTTTATAAATCATAATCTTATTTTATTGGTACAGACAAAATGTATTTACAGCAAGTTAATCACGAATAACACGATAAACTTTACAGTTAAAACAATACACTAAATACATGATACAATACAAATTAAACGTCATTGTACAAATTAAACGCACAAAAATACATCGTATAAAAACATTATAAATTAGTTATATGTTAAAGGTTCAACCACTGCGAATCCTGAAACAGATTTACGGATCTTTTCCTCGGTAGTAAGTAGCCGTGTGGCGTTGTTAACCCGGGGGAATTTAAAACATTTATACGACTTTTTTTAATGTTGTGTATTGGGGAGGCTATATTTACATTGCCAATTTCATCATCGTAGATTTCAGCTTTTAAGCGATCTAACTGTAATCTGTTTGATGCATTACCAACTACAGTGGACGGGATATTCAACTCAGCCATAGCGCGCATAAATTCAATCCAGCCGTTAGGCATTTTATGACTCGTCACGCTGTGATTTTGCGTGATACCCCTTATCAAGTCTAACACATTGGATCCTGGCACTGTGACGCCTTTATACATAAACACACCCTTGCGGTCCCAATTCGCAACGTCTTTAGAGCGAACCATTTTACTCATTAGTATTTCACAGTTCTTTTTATACCGCGCATTAACACTGTTCAAGACATCGTGGTAAACAGCGTCGGTAGCATCATCTTGTGTAGGGTTAGCGGTATCCTCAACAGCATTTGCACCGGGTGATAAAAGCGTTAAAGTTGACATTTCTCTATCAGTTTGTTTACTCAACACCAGGTATCTCTGTAACACAGCTGTGTAGCGTTTTGCCTTTTCATACTCTGATAAAGCATTATTATGTAGTATACTTATGATCTCAGCATCTAGGCTTTGCGTGGCTGTTTTGCGTATATCATCGCCGGTTGGTTTGTTGTTTAAACGGTCTATCTGTTGCTGGGGGACCAGATACATTTTCTCAGCGTATTCCATCAACGATTAGACAGTAGTCCGGTAATTAATGGAATGGCAAATCCTAGCAACGATCCGATAAACCCACCCGACTGTTTCACCAACCTCTTCTTTTTCCCAATGGAGCATTTCTTATTACAAAGCGATTTTATAAGGGACCTCTTCTTTTTAAGGTAGTTCAACTGGCGCTGTGACAGGGGTATTTTACCTTTAAGCGTATTGAGAGCAATCTCACATATGGCTGTCACCAAATCGTTTGAAGCGTTGGATAATATAGCGTTTCTTTGGGCCGGTTTGGCTTTAATGAGGGTTTTTAAAAGGGCCCAATTACGCCTTATCCTGGTCGACATGTTCACAGCTGTTAGAAGCGGTAATGAATGACTATAGGATGCGCGGTTATAGCTATTTAGAACCCCGCTTCTTAACAACATAAGCTACTGGTGTGTCGGGGGGAAATAAACCGCTTCGTAAACGATAATCATCAAGGGCATTGTTTCTTAAATCAACCAGTAAATAACCGTATGGAGGCTCCGTAGCGGACTCATAGGCTTCAAGAAAAAAACGATATTTTGATGGGTACATTTGTCTAGCCAGAATGCTAACCTGCATTTTATCCCTGGGGTTTTTAAACAGGACCATATATTTTGTGTTTAAATGTATAGTCCTGCTCTTTCTACCTTGACAAAATATGTTTTGCACAAGGTACATGACACTGAGATTACGATGGTGCACATACTTTGTGAACGCTTTCTCAACCTCAGAATTATTACTCGCTGCATCCATCAAGTCATCTATCACCGTTAAATTAATCTTATCAGGGGGAAAAAGCTGGTCGTCGCTAAATGACTCGGGCAAACCCTCTATAAAACGCATACCAGGGTGAGCACTCAGAAGTTGGTCATATATCGGTTGCCAACAGGTGTAAAACCAAACAATATTATCAGGTACATGCGTCATATGTGTGGATGCGTGTTGTATTAGTGTTTTCACAAAATAACTTTTCCCCGAATTGGAGGGTCCGGCTAAAATACAGGAGAAGGGGTGTTGAAAACGGATATCCATCTTAATAACCAAATGGTAGGGTTGTAAAATTATCCGTGAGGTTACGTTTAGTGTAAACGCACTTTTGCGTTTTCTGCAGCATACGGGTTTCAATCTGCCAGTACTTTTTCACACGTACTATACCGGGCTGCCTGGTCACAATTTTTTTCTGATCCTCGCCTTTGGGGTTTAAAGGATAATCTAAGACCAGTTCTTTCAGACTGTCAAAGTTAACGTGCTGCTCATTACAAACATTCAACGTTATACCTTTGACCTTGAGGCTCGTCTTGCCGTTGCTTAGTCTATAGCCGTATGACTTGGGGCCGGCTGAAACAAACTCTGTTATATGCGTACCAGATGGTAGTTCGCTGGTCAACTCCCCTAGATAATTGCCTAATGGCGGATTCCAGTCACCGGGCCTGCTGACAAAAATTACAGAATCTGTATCGTGATACAGACATCTATCTTGTAATCTATCCAATAGGTTGTACAACTCGACGCGGGCGTGCGCTGTGGTAAATGCTGCTATAAATATATTTGTTGTTGAAGACCTGGTATAATGGTCTTTGGCGTATTTCCAGTTGACCATAACAGTTTCTGAGTCTATGAAGTCTAAAGCAGACACCTCATAGTGTGGTTGAAAGGCATATTCAAAAAGCTTATCAGGATCTGTCACTAGACAAGTATTGGGCATGTTGCTACGTTGACCAAATTTACCCCATAATGAGTTTAAAAACAATTTAGAAATTTGTCTTTTGGCGGGGTTGACATTTATGTGTTCGTGTCTTAAAGCTATGCCCTCATTTTTTTGATACGCGTCTATGTACTCTTGTTGTTTCACAGAGTCTGTACACCAATTGGGGTAACCAGAAGCCTCCTGTTTATCTCTGAGGTGTGTTTTAATGTAACCTGAAAACAGATCATCAGATCTCTCATCAAAATGCCACACCTCATAGATTTTACACACTTTGTACCCCTTTTCTATAGCAAGATTTATCTCCACTGTGCACCATGTACCGGTTAGGGCGCGGTTTTCTGAGTCATGAACACACGGCTCACACTGTCCAGATTCGGCGCATGTGCGGCACAGCGGAAACATTAACTTACCATTCATTTTAACCGGTAAAACTGGAAAGAAAAGGCCTCGCGGAGGATTAATTTTTAATTTAACAAAACCGAAATACTTTGTGACATCATCAAAGTCCTTATAAATGATGCGTGGGTGACGTATAGGATATGTTTTGGTCTTGTTGACAAATGGGTATAGGCTAGTAAAGTCAAAATAGTGTATTTTTTCATCGCACTCTGTCTTGTGATAAAGTTTTATGGCGTTAGTGCGGCCGCCATAAAGACCATCACGAGGATCCAAGGGTTCAGGGATTTCCAAACCTTTCAGAAAAACCTGAAGCTCCTCATCAGTCTCCCTCATTTTCTTCCACTCACAACCCCACATCTCCCTTATCTGAAATCCACACCGTTTAAGGTATTGTATCCTTAACTGTGTCTTGTGCCGCAGTTGACCGTAGGTTGTTTTAGTCAGATTGTTTTCATCATCGGTTTTGTAACAGTTGTCACAACCGTGATAAAAACACCCCTGGAATTCAAAAGCTGTTGGCACGCCGTTAATCACGGCGTAACCATCCAGACTGTATCTACCGACTTTCTTCTCACCACCTTGTAAAGCGTGTCTTATACTCACACCTTCTTTGTGTTCTATGTACATTAACCACTGTATGGCTGGTGTTGAGTAACGCTTCTGGGTCTTGTGATAGTTATCACCCGGTACAAGAGCCAATGTGTTTGCCTGTAAATATTTACAACGATACATAGCCATACAAACCGACGCTAAAGTCGTCAGTTGGAATGGATCAACGTGACGTTTAACGACTACATCTTTTTTCTCTGCCGCTATTACAAACTCCTGTTCTGTCATGGCTATAACGGCTGATCTGAAAGCTGCGCACCCTTTTTGCAATATTCTGACATCCTCTTTACAATATCGTATTAATTCTTTTTGAAAATTAAACGCCTTGTGTTTGTTTTTTTCGTACCACTCTGTAACATCAGCGGCCTCCTCAGGCATCATGTGTTGTAGGCCAAAATATTCTATTGAGGGCATGACCCCTATGTAATTTTGGTTATCGGCTGTGTTAAAAAAATGCGGGAAATGACCTTTAACGCCATCAAATCCCATGGCCTTTGGAAATCTGCTCAATTTCATGGGGAGAAAATTGAGAGAGTCTATAAACCTAATCTTCAGATCTTTTATTGTGATACACATTATGTTTCCGCCATTAGAGATGAGGGATACTGTATACCGCTCTTTGATGATCTTGTTCAATACAAAATACGAATCATACCGCCCAGCGTTATGGGCTATGAATGTGTAATGCGCAAATTTTGGTTTCATGAACGTCTTTACAAAATCATCGATACAACCTTTGCCCTTAAACTCCCAGGATTTCTCACCCATTAATGTGAGAGCGTAACAGTAGTTTGGTATATGTATACCTGTCTCCTGCATGCATTCGAAATCAAAAAAGATGTATTTGGTGGTGGGTTCTTCCGCTTTGATGGGCTGTATGTAACACAAATGATCCGCAAACCCATCAACATATGCCTTGCAAGTAGAGCACTTTAGCCCCTGACACTCATGAGACCTGCGACGGTAGAGACAACACCTGTCGCAATAAACATGTTCAAGACAGGATATTTTGCGATCTAAAGCTAAGGATTTGTGCTCCTCTAAACATTCACGCGATCTGCAAAACACCCTACAAACCGAACATCTTAATGCGGAAGCCCCATCATCAGCGCACGCTTGTCTGTGACAAGCCTTACAAAAGAAAAGACAATCGTGGCTATTTTTGCGCTCATAAGTTCGATTACATAAGGAACAGAAAAATCTCGATCCGAGAAATGCGCAGATATTAATCAGTCCATAATAGTGTGAATCGTGATATAATACATACAGGGTATCACCGTAGCGCGTATCTGAAGAATAGTAATGCCAAGAACGATTATTATGATATAATATTGTAATTTTTGTTTTTAAGTGTTTTTCAAAAACAACAACGTCGGTAAAGCTGACTGCTTTATCGATCGGTAGGTTCAAATCCTTATGAATTTGAAGCGCCCGATCGTGTATTTCAGCGTCTGTGGCATTACCTTTATCCAGAAGTTTGCAGATCGATGCCGCAAAGCACAAATAATTGTGCGTATTGTTGAAATCGTACAGGTGTCTTCTGCGCCTTTCTATAATTAAGCTGTATGGAATGCGTCTAAGGCCGCGACCAGTTAGGGCCCCACCCGCTCTATTTCTAAAAACAGTGATCACAAACCTTAAACCCGTGCCTAATAAGAATTCAGCGTTACTTTGAAGAGTGTTTGTAATTTGATTCAAGAAACTGACAGCGTCTAATGATTCTTGCGGCTTTCGGTGTGAGTAGATGGCGTTGTGTAAACCACCCCCCTCCAATCTTAACTGTACACGATCATTAGGGTCAACACCAACCATGAATTCATCAATCATAACCTGTATAGCGTTGTGTACGGCTTCAACACCCTCTGCAAATGATGTAACTCTTTCCAAATTAACAAATTGAAAATGATTATGATACTCAATAGCTCTGAAATTAGGATGGTGTCGCTCATACCTGTTAACAGCTTCTAAGTACACATCTCGCCGACCTTCACCATTACCGGGTGGCGCACCCCCATCTATGTCATTATGCATGGGCGTTGCGGGGTGTTCAACATTGTCAGGTGACGCAGCGTCACCCGGTAATGGTTGGTCCGGTGATTTGTCAGCCTGTGCACCTGGGGTTGGGGTTGTGCATCGCCCCCTGTGTTGTTTACGCTTTCTCAGCCTGTATATGCATTTTAAAGCCTGTTTTATTTTTGAACGGCGAAATAAGTGTGAGATTTTGCACGGTACATTTGCTTTAATTCTTGGGACTTTTTTACACACATGTAAATTACGTTTCAATCCATAACCCACCATGCCTAGTCACGGATCCGTTTCAATTATCTCTGCAAAATGATACATGTTCGCTTTAATAAAATCCCTAGTCCTCACGGTCTCTGCTATATGGTTTGATGTTACATTCATGTACATTTCTACAAGTTCTTTAATGATCTCTGGCTTCTTTTTTGAACCATAAAGCTCATCTTTTATACGGTTCAACATGGTATTGACATTTCTACGCATGTACCCTATATGCTCACGCATCCTCCCCATGACCGCGTAGTATTGTATTTCCGCATCTTGTCCTAATTGTTCCACATTCTGACCCCCATCAACTATGTCTGTCGATACCACGGTCGGCGGGGCATCCACACCGCCCGATGCGGTTGCCTCGCCGACCGTGGTAAAAACACTGGGCAGTTTTGTGTAATCATCACCCATTACTTTATCAGGGATTCCGGCTACAGATGTTACAGCCTCATCATCATTCTGTGGTGTATCTGAGACTGACTCTTCACTAGGGGTGATAAAAAATGTTTGACCATTTAAGTCCTCATCATTAGCGGATAATGTATCTGCAGGCGTGTTACTGACCACGCTTTGCGTTTCTGTAGTATGATGTTCCTGCGTGTCTGAAATTATGATGACATCATCATCCGTCAGCGGCGTGTATCTCTCTCTTGACAGTCGTAAAGTTTTACGAGTCTTCACAGTCTTTGTATTACCGGCAATGTCAATGTCGGATTCAGTAGGTGTTGCAGGTGTTGTAAATGCGTGCGGGTAATCCACATTACTCACGGTTGGCACTGTTTGTAATGCAATTCTTTTTCTCACGGGTCTACCTTCCGAATATTTCAATCTTCTTTTAAGGTCTGATAAATCGGCCTTGTTTTCTTGACCGACTCGACTTTTTGTAATTCTCCGCTTGCTTGGCTTGAAATCATCGCGCTCGGCGGCCATGATCTCGGCCCTTGATACATCTTCTTGAAGTTGTGGGTCGATCACCGTTTTAGCTGATTCACCCCCATCCATTTCAGCATTGAGTGGTTGAGCAACCCCGGCCGCTGCTATCATTTTTGCGAATCGTCGCGGATCCGCTGTAAATAAAAAATAACAACGTTTTAGTTACACATTCGCGGACACTAAGACAACCGCTTTATAACACCTTCAGACCCACCTCCCAAAACACCCACCCCATCCATGTCGGTTTGCATCTACACAGTCTGTTTAACACCTGTGGTTTCCATTTGTAAAGAACAATGATGAACGCGGTCCTATATAAGAAACTAAATAAATAAACATTACATCACACACCTGAATATTTGCCAGATCTTTCCATCGGCGTGGTTCCTACTGTAATAAAAATCACACCGTTTTAGTTACACATACGCGGCCACAAAGACAGTCGCTTTATAACAACTTCAGACCTCCCAACCCCCACCTTCCTTGTCGGTTTTCATCTACACAGTCTGTTTAATACCTGTGGTTTCCATTTGTAAAGAACAGTGGTAAATGTTGTGCTATATAAGAAACCAAATAAATAAACATACACGGGTATTTGTCAAAGGTTTGCGCCGGCATGGTTCCTTTAAACAATGACCAGAAAGCTTGATCGCTGATCTGTGTTCTTTTTGCTTCTTTAGCCAATGTGCTGTTGGGTTGTTTGGCGTTTGATCCAACACTCGATGTCGGTTCTCTGTATCCGGATGGTCCCGCTTCACACGTATCGGCCCTAGGTACCGTAGGTTCATACCGGCTAGCTATGTCATCTGTAATACATATATTATCAATTAACGACACATTCGCCGACTTGAGAAAAAAAAAAAAAAAAAACGTCATTTAAGTCATGATAACAACAACTCCTGTGGACACTATTCATGATTTTGCGACGATATGTAACATTTAACACAAAAACACATTATAAAAACATCACCAGCCAATCGTCAAAATTCACCTTGTATAGCCGGGGTCTGGTATAGCTGTTTATAGTGTTTTGCCGATGGTAAATTCCAGAGATCATCCATTATGTGTTCTGCATCAGATTTCGACATAATCGGCGATACTAACAGAGAACAAATAACACATTAATATCACAGGCTGTATAAAAATGAATATAACAGGATATATATATATATATATGAGTGAGAACGTGAGAGTTCGCGCGAGATAGCGTGAGAGAGAGAGAGAGAGAGAGAGAGAGAGAGAGAGAGACATATTTTTGGAAATAATAATATATCACATTTTTTTAACATACATCACATTTTTTTTTTTTTTGACGGCTTATGATCACCTACATTTTTGTGATTCGGACAAATCAGAGTATGCTGCGTATGGGTTTTCGAATGTCGTCAGATCCGGCCCGACTGTGAAATCCGAACCATATGATCCAACTTCAGATGCGTCATTTGTGACATCTGAAACTGATTTATGGGATTAACAATTTAATAAAAAATAATATATACATAAAAATAAAATAAAAATTAACACAACAATTTTGTAGAACGAAAAATACAATCAACACGTGTAACATTAATACCAATAGGGCGCTTGATAATTAACACCAACAGAGTAACATTTATAACCACCAACAACAATGTGTCTTTGATCTGTAAACTTACACGTATTTGTCTGCTCATTTGACGGCTGTTGAAAGCTGGGTAAATCTTGAAAGTCTCTGAGACTTATTTTATTTGCATTAATGGTTTTGTATTCCTTTCTCTGTAATAAATAATAATAATAAGTTGAAATAACAATACAATAAGCTATTGTTAAACTATTGTAAATATCATATACACACCTGCATGTTGGCGTTTTGTTGATAGCTTAAGTTCAAAGGTGTTTTCTGCAACAACCACTAGATGACACTGTTGATAATAAAAGATAACACGATAAGTTTCCATAAAGAAATTTGCGTGCACAAAATCACATAAAACTATTAACGCTCTCACAAAGACCTGATCTATGAATACCTCCTGACATTGTATTCTATAGTTCAGCCAATAAAAATTAATTACAGGTGATCCGACAAAGCTACTGCCGCACCCCATCATATCCATGCGTGGTCAGCAGACCGCACATCACAAGCCGCCAGTATGCCAGCATGCACACACACAATACATTACAATACAATGAATGCCGCAGCAAACTATATTTTAAGGTTGTTTAAAAGCGTACTAAACACTCCCACCATGCCGCTAAATAATACATTTTAAATCGCTATATACAACACACTAATCACAGAACTACACATACAAATGGCCGGTTATCAACTACAAACACCCGCATGCATTGCCATTGTATTAACAACTCCTAATAACAAAATTGAGGCCAGTCATGCCGGGTTTTGTAATTCCACAACATACTAAACCAGCGTAAGTCTCTATACAGCCTAGGCCGCCCTTAATAACTAGCATACAGCACCAAACTATATTTTAAGGTTGTTTAAAAGCGTACTAAACACTCCCACCATGCCGCTAAATAATACATTTTAAATCGCTATATACAACACACTAATCACAGAACTACACATACAAATGGCCGGTTATCAACTACAAACACCCGCATGCATTGCCATTGTATTAACAACTCCTAATAACAAAATTGAGGCCAGTCATGCCGGGTTTTGTAATTCCACAACATACTAAACCAGCGTAAGTCTCTATACAGCCTAGGCCGCCCTTAATAACTAGCATACAGCACCAAACTATATTTTAAGATTGTTTAAAAGCGTACTAAACACTCCCAACATGCCGCTAAATAATACATTTTAAATCGCTATATACAACACACTAATCACAGAACTACACATACAAATGGCCGGTTATCAACTACAAACACCCCGCATGCATTGCCATTGTATTAACAACTCCTAATAACAAAATTGAGGCCAGCCATGCCGGGGTTTGTAATTCCACAACATACTAAACCAGCGTAAGTCTCTATACAGCCTAGGCCGCCCTTAATAACTAGCATACAGCACCAAACTATATTTTAAGATTGTTTAAAAGCGTACTAAACACTCCCAACATGCCGCTAAATAATACATTTTAAATCGCTATATACAACACACTAATCACAGAACTACACATACAAATGGCCGGTTATCAACTACAAACACCCCGCATGCATTGCCATTGTATTAACAACTCCTAATAACAAAATTGAGGCCAGCCATGCCGGGGTTTGTAATTCCACAATATACTAAACCAGCGTAAGTCTCTATACAGCCTAGGCCGCCCTTAATAACTAGCATACAGCACCAAACTATATTTTAAGATTGTTTAAAAGAGTACTAAACACTCCCACCATGTCGCTAAATAATACATTTTTAAATCGCTATATACAACACACTAATCACAGAACTACACATACAAATGGCCGGTTATCAACTACAAACACCCGCATGCATTGCCTTTGTATTAACAACTCCTAATAACAAAATTGAGGCCAGCCATGCCGGGGTTTGTAATTCCACAACATACTAAACCAGCGTAAGTCTCTATACAGCCTAGGCCCCCCTTAATAACTAGCATACAGCACCAAAGTATATTTTAAGATTGTTTAAAAGCGTACTAAACACTCCCACAATGCCGCTAAATAATACATTTTGCTATGTATATTATAAAATATTAAAACTATGCTATTTAGAAATATTGTGTATATATATATATATATATATATATTTATTTATTTAGAAAATTAAATTAGACTTACCCACTGTTCTGGAACAAAACTTCAAGTCAAAACTTCAAGTTCTCTGTCTTGAATAGTGTGTGTGTGTGAAGACCTTCAACCTCAATGTGTGGCAGATGCCTGGTAGTTGTCTGGTCTCATGGAGAACATATTTATATGTTTCAGTCAGTTAACACATCTGTGTTGCATTTGTCTCATTTGAATATTCATGAGTTGTGTCCCAAAGTTAAAGACCGGCATAACAAATATATAGCATATTACCCGAAACACAGCTGTTTTCAGGATATATTGCTTGATAAAATAAAACCAAAAATGTGATGTATAAAATACTTATCCTTATTATTAAATAGATGACAGATATGTTTCAACATCAACAGACTACATAAGATCTATATATACATGTGTATGCTTTTTAATTTAAAATATATACTACGTTGACGGCACAGCTGTGATTGTATATTGAATATTAGTGACGTGGTTGTGGTAGACATTATTATTTTTTTATTTTTTTTTTATTTCTAAAATATATTTTTGATTTAAATTAATATAGCATATTAACCATATTTTATTCATCACATAATATAATGATACCATCACATTACACACACACATATATATATATATATATATATATACTGTATATAGCTATATATATATATATAAGTTAATTCTGTATATAGCTATATATATATATATATAAGTTAATTCTGTAGTCTCTAGCTCCGTCTGGAACTTGCTTGCAACTGCAATACATGGCCACTAGATGCCACTCATGCTCTGTTGCAAAGATTTCATGGCCTTTCTTTGTTCTGTCTAACCTAATTAAACGGTTAGCCGTGTGAAAATGTTTTTTTCAGAGGTATGTGCTTTCTAATGAATATAATTGTTACCAGCCCTGCTGTGCTGTCTACGCTAATTGCGTCATACGTAAATGTCAACGTCTTCAAAGACTATGGAATCCGGTGTTTAAAATCACTTTTGAAAATTACAATCATCCGTCATATCTGATGTCTTTCTAAAAGTAACACTATACTTCTCACGCTGTGTGTCTTTAAATTTAAATGCCTACAACATGTCAGGCCCCAGACTGAATGGCTCTGTATCTTTAAATGCATAACATATGTATACCCAGACCTCTTTGTTATGTACGCGGATATTTCATTTATTTTAAAAGCAAGAAGGACCTTAGATGCTTTATCGTGTTGGGATATAACTTTTTATTTTTATTTTATTTATTTTTGATACACGTTTGGTCAGCCACATCGTTGTAGCGCTTTTGGCTCGTTCTAAGGTAAGTGTTATTATAGTTGGTAATGAACTGCCTGTATTATTCACTGTGAAAGATCTATGAGCTATACCAAATCACATTGCCCTTTTAAATTTATTTTTCAAAGCTTTATAATGTTTATCAAATCCGACTCCCCGGCTTTAATACGTTATAATACCTGGCTTTCAGCCGGCTGTTTTGATGATCGGCGTTGCGCGACATCCTACACAAATCAAATTTGATATAAAACAAGATCTACATTTCTACGAATTATATATCTGTTGTATACCATATTTTTCTAACAACTTTTTTTTAGCATTATGTTTAGAAATTCTACCAGCTGATTAAGATAACATTAAGCGTACTTTATATATGTGTTATTTCACATAACCAATATCAGTGTATGAAGTTACAGTATCAAACCAATTATATTTTAATACGGGGGTTAATATTATTTATACCACTTTGATATCAAACGTGATACGGGGTTATCAAGTTTGATATCAAATTGGTATAAATGGGGGCGTGGACATCCTGTATAAAAGGGGCGTGGACCTGTCAAAACCAATTAGTTTGAAGAAAAAGTGTGCCTTATCTACTAATTTCTTCTAAAGATGCCCCCCGCACGGTCACTTACGGCGGTGGTGGTGACAGGGCAGCAGCTACAGTATCTCCGGCGGGTGGGCGGAAGGCTGGGGGCGTATCAGCGGGCGTCTAGCTTTGGGACTGATGTGCTGACAGGCAGAGCAGCGGCCGGGCTGCGCAGCGTGACGTGATGTCAGGGGTCACGCTGCGCAGCCTGGGCGCCGCCATGCTTGTCAGCACATCAGTCCCAGCTCCCGACAGCAGCACCGGCCACTGAGTGTAAGAAACAGGCAGCCGGGCAGCGTCTGAGCCATATTCTGGTGCTCAGCGCTGCCCGGCTTTAAACAAAAACTAATGGGGTTACTAATCCCGGAATCCCGGGATTGGAAGCTTCAATCCCGGGATTCAAATCCCGGCAATTTTAGGCCAAAATCCCGGGATCCCGCCGATCCCGATCCCGGGATTGGCCTCCCTAGTTGCGTTGTGGAACTACAAGTTGCAGTGGACCATTTAATGCCTGGTTTGCAGTCCCTTGTGGTTCTTCAAGTGTATATGGGTGAGGCTTGCTTGGACTTATTGCTTCACAGCAGAACCCAATTTAATTTTATTAATTTTTAATATTTTTACACAAAGACAATCTGTGCACCCACCGGCCAAGGGTCCAAAGTATAGCCCCGGTCTTCAGCCCTGGCCTTGTATGGTCTGCTTTATTGGGGTTCCCCCCTCCCGTAGGGACCATGGCCAGGGCTGACCAGTCACTGGGTTATTCTATGGCTGAGGGACTTTGTATAAATAGTGTGCACCAGCTGTGGCATTACAGTGATGACTGTTGGAGCCCGGTGCTGGTTTAAAAAATATGGGAGACTCCTACTCCTTTTAAAAAATGTGCTATCTTTCAAAATGATACCCTTTACATTTCACCTATTGGGGGGATGCACTAACCTTTTCCGCAGCACTGGCAGCCCCTTATCAGTGCCGTTGCGCTGTTCCTATAGTCTCTAGTCTTCCCCTCAGGAAGCTCCTTCGCCGCACTTCTGCATTTCTGTACTTTTCATCATGGCTCCCCATTGGACTGTTTTGTCTTCCTGCCTAGTCGCATGCTCTAACATCCACACCGTATCAAACCAGGCTCTACGTTATCGCCACCCCAAGCTTGCGAATAGCTAGCTGAGGTGTGTGTAAAATTAGGCAGTAAGGGTTTTTATAATGCAATATTTGGGAGGTGAGAGACACTTTGTTGTGTCTCCGCACAGGGAGGTTGATATGTACTTGCTTCTGGAATGAGAGACCAGCGATGTCCGGAAGAAGCAAGTGCGCATGACTGCTCAACACACAGCAGGCGCATGCGCAACAGAACAAAAAACTAAAGACAGAGATTGCAGGGGGAGTAAGAAACGGCATAGTGAATGCGGTAAACAAATAATTAGAGCATATGGAGAAAGTACTAACTATAATGGTGCGGTATTGATGCGTAAAAAAAATTGAAACCTTTAGAACTCGGCAAGAATGTAAGTGCATTTCCCCCATAGTCTCTTTTAAAGATCTCTTTCATATTTGTAAGTTTTTTTTGCCTTGGTTCAACATTGTCCTCTTCCAAAAAGATGCCCTCTTTATTTTTTGTTTTCATGTCTGCATCAATTTGTCTCAACTGTGCAGTTTGTCCCTTTGTTATGTATGTCCTATTTTCCCCAATGTTACAGTCTGCGGTCCACTATTGGACATCACAAGCTAAGATAATAATAATATTGACATGACTTTAAATGTGGTATTATCAGCTAATTTCAATACAAATCTTGCAACCGATTGGTAGAGGTTTTGAATAACCCTGGACACAGAATGTCATGTGACCATTCAATTTGGTGGCACCCATGCCCATAAGCCAACTGGAACTACTCCATCAGACCCAACTAGGAACGAGGCGCAATTAGCGGCTACTTCCGCTAGACCTAACTAGCCTTACACCGATCAGATGCAAGGACCGATGTGCCCAGACAGGTGATTAGCCAATCCCCGGGCGAAAACCACACAGGATTGTGACACCTACACCCGTAGCCTTACCCTAAACTCTCCCTTTTCCCTTGTAGCTGAACCCTCTGCCCACGAGTATTGCGGAGCAGTCATAAATTACTCACATAAAAGGTTATACACTAGAATGGATTGGGACTTGCTGAAACACACGCTCGTATAGTTACTGATGTCAGTGTAATTCAGGTGTGTCTGCGTATGGATAGATACAGTACAACACATTTAACTCATTTATTGTTTTGACAACTATGTATAAGTATGTATTTATAATCTACTTTCTCTACACAAACCTAATTTTCTTTATTAGTTTATTAGCAGACATAAGAAATTTTGCTAAACACTGGGAACAGTGGGTTATTTCATCACTGGAAAACCTTCCAGAATCTCTCTCAGAGAAGAAACTGCCAATTGTCAGAAGATTTGTATCGTCCTTGAAAAGACAGACTTCATTCTTACACCTAGCTCAGGTATGCCTTTAATAACTTATTTTTCTTTTGTGCCTGGGGTAAATCTTGGTGACAGACTGAAAAGATAAAAAACAAATTTTTCTTAGATTTATCAAGAATTTATGGGTTGGAGCAGATTACACTTTTTGGGACATATTGAAATAGGCAAAAGGTGTACTACAGCAGGCCAATTCAATTTGTGAGGATTAGAAGCCATGTCACCCAATATGACCCAGGAGGGACAAAATGCTCTGTTCCTCGACTTCCATCTTAATGTACAAACAGTTGATGGCAATCATAAATTAAGAGGGTGTGGTATGGCGCTCCGACAGTGGGGATCCCGCCAGTCAGTATCCCGACATCGTAATCCTGACTGCCGGTGCTCAGACAGGGGGGCGAGCACAAAGAAGCGCCTTGCTGGCTCGGTGGCTCGCTACGCTCGCCACAGGTCCTATTCTCCCTCTATGGGATAATTCGGGATACTGACCGCCGGAATCCTCCCTGTTAGAACATCATCCGGTACCCAAATTAAGAGGCTAGAGTGTACTTCATGGAGAGGGTCATGCTGGGAGGTATGAGACACTGTTGACAGGGCAATGCTGTCACCCAGTAAATAGTACTATACATTACATATCAACATTTCAATATTTTGATCTTTAGCTTTTAAATTAGGTCAAAAACATCAATGATTTAATTAAAAAGTGGAGAATCCCTTCCCAGTTATTGTATTCTTAAATTAAGAAGTGAAAATCTAAATAATACTTTTCATTCTTATAACCATTATTATGTAGTACTGAAACTCAAAGTATTTTCTTAGGCCATTTTGATTGTTTAAGTAAGGTAATTAGGAAATATTTAAAGAATTCAAGTCATATAATACAACCCACACAAAAATGCAGTCACACAAAAATGCAGTCACACAAAAATGCAGTCACAAAAAAATGCAGTCTACAAAAAATGCAGTCTACATTTGCCTAAGTGTAGTCAATATCTAGTCAAATCGCCCACCTGTTAGCACAGATTGCCCATACACATATCGCAATGTGTGTATGGGCGATGTAGCCGCCGGGAAGCACAAGGGCGATTTCCCTAGCCTGCATGGCTCAGCATGCAGCCTAGGAGAAATTGCCTTATGGGTACGGGGCTTAAGTGTTGTATGCTGATTAGGTTGCACTAAGTGTATCAATATTATAGCAAGTGGGAATGGGTTGTCAATATTCCAATATATTGTGCATTACCGATTATATTTACTGTAGTAAAAGTAAGTCCTAAAAGAAAATACCACAAAAATGGGAAAACTGACTTAGTCTAGATGAGATAACAACTGTTTAGACCAGTGGTTCTCAAAATTGGTTCTCAGGACCCCACACAGTTCACGTTTTCCAGATTACCCAACAGGTGACTCATTGCTCACTGACACATTTTAAAAGATCCAGAGGTGGAGATAATTATTTCACTTGATTCTGTGAAGAGACCTGCTATAAATGCACTGTGTGGGGTCCTGAGGACCGGCTTTGAGAACCTTTGATACATTAGAATGATGCAATAATGATAGGCTTGTATGAGTTTCTTATTATTCCCTTTCTTACCTTTCCAAGTGTTCTTTTTTAATCCAATATGCTTATGTTTGTTATTAATTTCTGCCAATGTAATGCCTGTTTCCCTATGTTAACTTCATGTCCAACATACAAAACAGCAAAGATCCACATTGTCAGTCACATTTTTGCACTAATATAAACCATACACAATTGGTTTGCACAATATGAAAATTAATAATTGTGAATTCAAGATAATCAACTGTAAACTATTTACGTTTCTGTTGTTTAGATTGCTCGGCCAGCTCTGTTTGACCAGAATGTGGTGAACGCTATGACATCAGACATTGATAAAGTCGACTTGTACAGTATTGGTTCTCAGGCTCTTCTTAGCAGCTGCAGTGGTGCTGATTCAGACAGTGACGTCTACACAGAACGTGAGTTCATACCTAGACAATACTACTACAAAAAATAATAATTTATATAAAAAGGGCCGTATTGACATATAAAGTAATAAATGAAGGCATACAATTCTGCATAAATATAGATATGTACCAAAAGCAAAATCTTTTGAGTGTTTGTCACATCATTTCATGTCAGTTTGTGATTTGTGTCTACCTGTGCGTGTCATGATGGCAACTTTGGAGTTTGCAGAGAATGAAACTCTCACATACTGTAGGCCAAAGGGGGTAAATTATGATGCACATTTCCATAGTGGCTGCCTGACATTGATAAGAAGCTAACAGGGAAATACTGAAATCTTACTACTCATATGGTTTTTAAAGGTAATGTACCTCTTAGAGATCAGTGACAAATTGTGACTCTTTAACAGAATGCACTGGAAATTAATCAATTCTAGGTGTTTGCCAGCCGCCAATGTTGCCTTGCCCACACTGTATTTGGACTGTGGGTGCACCATTTGGCAGCACCACATGTAGGGCAACAAACCACCACCCTTGCTTGCTGCTTTTTTTACCCACCACTGCAGCCCTGTGTTGTGCGCGCTCATGCTGAGTAGCGCTGATGGACATTTTGAAATATGATGACTGCATGCCAGCCCATCAGAGCTTGTGGCCCAGCAGACACATTTGGCCATTGACTGCAAGACCACAAGCTCTGATAGGCTGGTGGGCTGGCTCCATATTTCAAAAGTCTGTTGGTCCTGGTGTGAGCCACTCAGCAGTATAGGAAAAGAGCACACCACACAGTGTTGCAGAGGAGAGCACTCCAATGCACTCTCCTTTCCACAGGGCCCCGATGGGACGCGTACTAATGTGGGCACTGTGTAGGGAAAAAATGTGGGCACTCTATAAAGGGCGCTAATGTGGGTACTGTGTAAAAGGTGCCAATGTGGGCACTGTGTAAAGGGCACAAATGTGGGCACTGTGTAAAGAGCATTAGTGGGGGAACTGTGTAATGGGCACTACAGTGTGTGGCATAATGTGTAAGGGGCATTACATTGTGTGACAATGTGTAATGGACATTACAATGTGTGATAATGTGTAAGGGGCTCTAACTGGCACAGTGTGTCTATGGGGCTCTACCTGGCACAGTGTGTCTAAGGTGCTCTACCTGGTACAATGTGTACAAGTGGCACTACTGTGTGGTGTAATGTGCATTGGCACTATTATTTGGCTATGCCCCTTCCTCACAAAGCCATGCTCTAAATATTTGATACGCGCACTGTTCCTATTTTCAGTATGAGTGGGGCAAAAATTCCCTTTCTGGCACAGGGTATCAAAATGTCTACTTACAGCACTGCCTTTATTTAACTGGTTGGACCTGTGTGAAGTTATAAATATGGGACTTCCATGCCGTGATTTTCCATATTATATAGTAATACCTGCAGCTATAAAAGACTGTTGCCATATGGTATTTGCCTTTGACCCCATACTCTTTGTTCCTCATACGTGCTGCTACTTACAAATACATTTTTTTAACACAAAATAATAGTTATTTCACATTAAAAAAAAATTATTTACTAAAACAATAACATACATTTATTTGATGATGATGAATGCAAATTTCAAAATGTAATTGAAAGGCTATATTCTCATTATGAATGTTGAAGTGATATAGTGTATATACTGTATACTGTACATTATTGTGTTTATTTTCTGTTCTACAGTACATGAAGGTAATGTAAATGTCCTTTTAATGAACCACATATTTTAAGTTTGCACTATTAAACCAAACGAGCAAACACTTTATTGAAGCATAAAACATGTTTCCTTCTATTCTTTTTATACAGTGTTTCAAGAATTAAAAGATCTCTTAAAGAAAAATGCTACGGTGGAGTCCTTTATTGAGTGGTTGGATAATGTTGTAGAGCAAAGAGTTATCAAGGTGAATTAGTTTTCTGTACATAAATATAGGTTCACAGATGTGTGTTACACAATGACTGGTGATTTTACAACACAGGTAAGGGGCTAAGAATGACATAATAGTTATATAGTAACAAAGTTACTGAAGGGTAACACTGTATGTATATACAGTACTAGTGCTAAATGCTTGTAGGCAAACCAGTAGGACACCCAGGCAAAACAATTACTTACTTTGAACAGTGAAGGGCAAGAATATCTGACGTGTACAAAAATTATTTGTGGCAGGTATCCAGGTTGGAATTTTGTAAACTGTTAAGCGCCTTGGATCCTACTGGAGAAAGATTATTATTTCTATTATTAGTATTCAGGGACTAGCATAATGGAATTTTGACCTTATTAAACTTTTGCCAGTAGGAAATAGATACAGTGGAAAGAGATAGGACAAACCAATCACCTTCTGTTTTTTTTTCAAACACTGTGCATATGTATGAAGCAGTGATAAGGAGGAGAAGTGATCTAGTGGAGAAGTTGCCCATGGTAACCAATTAGCTGCTCTGTATAATTTTTTGTATGCAAATTATAGATTTTACTTCAGTGCTGATTGGTTGCCATGGGCAACTCCTCCACTGGCTCACTTCTTCTCCCTTATCACTTTTTCATACATCTGCCCCACAGCCTGTAAATTTTCATTTAGGAGCTAGTTGGTTAATACTTAGGGAGGTATTAAATGTCAGGGTCCAGCAAGCGCGACTGCCGTGACCCGGTCCCATTGTCGGTCAGCACGACTGAGAACATACAGGCAGGATTCAATGTCCCGCCTGCCGGGGAGCAAGAAGACGGCGTGGCCACTAGTTGCGGCCGGGAAGAGGCGAGATGCAGCCGTCAGCTCGTCACTCGGGGAAGACAGCATTGAATAGGGCCCAGCGGGCATCTCCCCGATGGGAGATGCTCGCCGGTGATGAATATCCCCTTTAATCTTTCCCATGCCCACATCCCCACTCCTATACATAAACCACCACATTCCTAGTCATTTCTAGTTATTCTATTGTGAACAATACATTTGTTGATAATAAAAATAAAATAAAACAAATGTACAATGTGTGCTTGTACATTCAGTCTGTACCGTACATGTGACTAATTGTATCTTGCGTGGTGATGTTGCTTGGGGCAAAGAGAGTTGGAATCTGCACATATTTTTTTATAGTGTACATCATAATTCTGATGTAAACTATAAAAAAATATGTGCAGATTCCAACTGCACATATTGACAACCACTGTAAGTTGATATAAAGGTTAAATCATACTTTAAACATCTCAAGATAGCAAGGAATAAATCCAGCCACCTTTATGTGTCTGTTCTCCGGGTGTACAGTATCTGATTCAGTGAATTCATTCATGCAACAAAATAATCTTTTGCCATTTGTGTTCTATTACCTTGTAGTAGGCTTTGGGGGAAATTTTCGTATATGGGATTTCTATTTCACATGGGATGTTGCTATGGGCAACCAATCAGATATTATCTATTGTCTTCTAGAAGGTGCTAAATAAATAAATAAATAGATTCTGATTGGTTGCCCATAGCTTGTGAAATAGAACTCCCATCTTAGTAAATTTCCCCCTTTCTGTCACAAATTATTCTGTCATCCGGACTTTAGGTTGACATTCGAAAGGTTAATGACTATTGGTCTACATGCATTAGGTTGACATGGTCAAAGGGTCAACATTATAATAGTCGACATGAGCTTCAAACTATTTTTTTTAATCTTTTGACTTTTTTTTATACTACAGCGGCAGTGTTCCCAGAGAATGGCGAGTGAACCGAGCTATTCAAGGGGACGCCGTACACTAATTGGGGGGGGGTCTATATGATACAAGATAAAAACACCACAAAAAAAACTAAAAAAAACTCATGTAGACCTTTTCATGTATACCTTTTTTGTGTCAACCCTTTATCCATGTGGAAATTGTGCATGTCAAACTATTGGGTTCAACGTAGACACTGTGGACCTTTTCACTGTTGACCTAATGAACCCAATTATAATAATATTGCTTTATTATTTATATTATTATTTTCTTCTCCCAGACTAGCAAGCAAAATGGAAAATCACTGAAAAAGAGAGCTCAAGATTTCCTTCTGAAGTGGAGTTTTGTTGGCGCCCGAGTTATGCACACTTTAACGTTAAACAACGCATCTAGTTTTGGTATTGGAGCTTAACAAAGAAAAGTGTAATATCTTTACGTATAGTGCGAATACTGTCTTGATTTATAACAAATGTAATAAACACACACGCACACACACACACACACACATCCATCTTACCAATGGCCCAGCTCAATATCCTATTATTTGCCAGGAGAAATTATCACTGCAGTATATAGCTATTTGGATCATCTATTATGCTGTGTACACACGGGACTCAGTCTGATTTCAGCTGAGCCATGAGTGTATCAAGATGTAGTTAAGCCGTCAAAGAGAAAGCTACCTACATCTTGCCACGGACAAATACACAATGTAGCAAAATGATTCTTGCCTGCACTGGCTGTTTTGCCAGGGGATAGTGATGCTGTTGGGCTGAGCATCGCTATCACCCACTGTGTATACAATACATACAAGGGGTGATTGAGGTAAACCTCCTAAATGATTTTGAAAATGTCATAATCGCTTAGAAGTATCGCCCCATGTGTACACCCTTTTACATATGATCACGCTTTTTTATTCTGCTTGCTATGTAGGATAGATTCTTCTGCTCAGTTTAAGCGTGTTAAATCTTTCTAGGTGTTCTGTACTGTATTTTGCCTAATTCCATTCACTATCTATTTGAAAATGAATAAATAATTATTTGGCTTACACATGTAAACACTTTTAGCTATTCATATTATACTCTATGAATAATATATAACTAAAGACCTGCATACCATCACTTGTTGCATTCTTACATCTACTGTAATAACATACATTATTTAGCTATTATACTGGTATATATAATGATACTCAGTGGTTTCACACTTTATTTACTCCCTAGAGCTGGGGTAACCAACTCCAGTCCTCGAGAGCTACCAACAGTTAACGTTTTCCAGATCTCCTCACAGAATCACAAGTGAAGTAATTTGCTCCACCTGTGGATCTTTTAAAATGTTTCAGCTAGTAATGAGTACACCTGTGCAGCAGCTAGATTGTCTGGAAAATGTGAACTGTTGGTAGCTCTCGAGGACCGTAGTTGGCTACCACTGCCCTAGAGCAGTAGTTCCCAACCCTGGTCCTCAAGTACCCCCAACAGTGCATGTTTTGCAGGTCTCCACACAGAATCACAAGTGCTATAATTAGCTCCACCTGTGGATCTTTTCAAATGTGCCTGAATAATGAGTGCACCTGCCGGGTGACCTGGAAAACGTGCATTGTTGGGGGTACTTGAGGACCAGGGTTGGGAACCACTGCCCTAGAGCATCCCTAGACCAAAAGTTTCTTATTGAGAAATGTAAAAAAAATATATAAAATGCAGTCAATTTGTTATACTGTATGTCACTTTTAGGTTTAGTTATATGATGAGGGACGAGTCACATATTTTATTATTGCCATCCATCATCATTAGTTTTGCCTATTATTTTGCTGCATTGAGGTTGTAATGGTTAGCGTTACAGCCTCACAGCAATGAAGTAATTGGTTTGATTCCCACCATGCCCTAATTGTGTGTAGTTTTGTTATTCTCCCCGTACTTGCGTGGGTTCACTCTGGGCACTGCGGTTTCCTCCCACATTCCAGAAATATACTAGTAGGTTAATTGTCTTGCAACAAAATTAGCCCTAGAATAAATGTGTGTGCGTGTACATATGGTTGGGAATATACATTGTAAGCTACACTGAGGCAGGAACAGATGTGTATGTTCAAATTTAAATTTAAAGTCCTGCATAATATATGCGCGCATTATAAATTAGTGTTAATAAATAACTATTATACTGACCTTAAATAATGTTGAAGTGGTATTTGACCACCAATCCAAGGCACCCCGGCTGCAAACAGTTTAGGAACCACTGATACATTGTATAAAAGGCACCTTTAGGAATTAGACTAAACTTAATTTTCTCCTCTATTAATTCTAATATCCTTTTCCTGTAAGAGTGACATTAGAAGACTAAGTAGAAAGCTTTGGGCCAATTATAAAGTTTTGAGGGTTCCAAACAGCTTCCCAATTCAACTACAACTTTAGTCCATGCGTAGCCCAATCTATAGTCAATGCACTTATTACATATTTAGCCATCTCAAAGAGCTAATTTCATTGTATTTACCCTCTCTCCACACTAATGGTCGATTCTGATTGATGCCCACATAATAATACCCAACCATTAGTTACTAGTTAACAGCCCTGTTAACATGACAGGCTTGCAGCACACAAAAGTCATTCGGTCCAACAGGTGCCCTCTTGTGACTGCAGGTGCACATAACTCTCATAGAGGTGAGGAGCAGCATTATCCTTTTATTATAATAGATTTACTAGCATTAAATATAAGTAAGGTGTTATTTTATTGCTAACTGTCTAGAATTGTAATTGACTCTGAAAAGTTTGTGTTCAGCTATATTTACATCGGAGATAAAGATAAATATAAACAGAGCTGTAAAGCTGATTGTCTTCTTTGCTTTCTTTAGTATAGGACATCTTACTTTCATCAGTATGTTCTTTGATCTAGTGTTTGTGTCGTAAAATAGTAAATACATTGAACCATGTGCCTCATTCAACTAGAGATTAGACTAAGATCCAGAAAATGGTCTTTGTTGATCTTGGTAGGTCATTTAAAGTACAGCAATTATTGATTATATTGCCTTCACTTGCTCCTTGCAAAGTGTGGGGAGATGGTCATAGAGATAATACCAATAATGCACTCTTCAATCTGTTTATCTGCAGGATCATTCCATCTAATAAGAATGCTACTTGATGAATATATATTACTTGCTGTGGAGACACAGTTTAACAATGATAAGGAACAAGAGCTCCAGAATTTATTGGATAAGTACATGAAGAATGCAGGTAAATTGGTAGAATCTTTGTAAATAATAACAAATACTGTCCTTTAGCATAACTAAAATTTGTGCGCCCCATGCCAGTAAAATTTGTGCACCCCCCCTCCCTCCCTCACAGCTGCATTTGCCGCAGCTGCCATCCGGTCCATTGGTGATCTGCTGCTGACCTCCTCTAGCATCCTTATTAACCGTCTGCTGTGATGGGATGGCCATTTTGTGAGGGGTATTTATAATAGAAATGAGTAGCGCCAGGACTGCATACAGGAAGCTCTGCTGGTCCCGGCGTGCCAGCAGAAACAGATGAGGTGGCAGCCCCTCCCCCCCTCCCCAATAGCTTATAGCAATAGCTTCTGCAGACCCTGTGGCGCCCAAACTTACCTAGTGCCTCTAAGCCACCACGGGGTCTGTGTAGCTATTGTTACACCACTGCTGCATACTGCAACTGCTTTTATACATGTGTCCTCATACACTTCTGTTTTTGAAGTATGTATATGCCATATACTGTAGCTTGAGATGAATGACTAAACTTACTGTAGGTTCTTTGCTAGAATTATCGATTCCCAGGTCACTTTGGATCAGTAATCGTTGTCACAATATAACTGATACATAGTTGTTGATTAAGAACAGTACTTCAGTGTGCCTTATAATATGTGACTATATATCTCCTTGTGTACCCCTATGCTTGGGGGGATTAAGCAGTATCGTACATTATCAACATGTCGGAACTTTAATGTTTAGTGTAATCACCCTGAAATGCATATCTCATCACAGGCACAGCTGACATGATTGTTGTATAGATTGTATGACAGTATGACAAGCAAAAGTAGTTAAAGACCTTTGAAATCCCAGAGGGACCATATTACCTCAAACTGCACATGTCAGGGGGTGTGTCCTGGACTCCATGCAGGGTAGAAGTGCGCCTGCTGAGCTCTCCCTGCCTGGCTCTATAAATCACCTCTTGAGCCAGCACAGAGAGCTACCTACAGCGCCCTGCAGATCAAACGGGTCCCCGGACACCCCCGCCACACACCCGCTATAGCAGCACCCGAGGGGAGACAAACGGAGAGCCGCTACGTGTCGCGGCCTAGACACAGCGCCGGAGCCGCGGCCTCAATTTCCGGCCGCCGGATCGCGACCATCGCGACGCACGCGCCGGAACAGACATCAGCCTACCCCGGGTGACTGGGGATCCCCGACGGTCCCCACGACCTCCCGCCTGCCTCCCACGCCAGCCCAGTGAAGCCGCTAAAACACCCGGCGGGCACACGCAGTTCCGGGACCTCCGGCCTAGCAAGATCACCGGAGCCGCGGCCTTGATTTCCGGCCGCGAACCCGCGGCGCGGCCACCATAAAGAGCACGCCGGAGCAGACCACAGAACACCCTGGGTGACTGGGGATACCTGTCGGCCCCCACACCCTCCCACCTGTCCCCCACATTAACCCTGCAAACCCACTGAAGCACTCGACGAGTCCCCACAAGATCCGGGACCACAAGCCCACAAAGACCCAGTTTACTGAAGCAGCAACATAACTGAGGGGCCCAGAGCGGATAGGGCAAGGGGAGACTGCCATTTGCCCCCCCACCTGGACCCACTATACGGTGGTGACACAGCCTTGACCGGCCAGGCCTCAATAGACAGCTTCCTGTGACCTGCTGGGCCCGGACACTCCTGAGGACCAGGCCCGGACCAAAGCCACCTCAAACCTACTGGTGCTGCATCACCCTTAAAGACTCCGCACAGCATAACATCCTGCTGCAGCAAGTGCATCCCTGCCAATCAGCAGGTGCGGGTAAGCACTACTTTTATTGATATAACTACTTCAAATAAGCGGCCCGCGGCCCAATCCCCCCTACCCCTCCCAAGGCTTGCTTTGACGTCACAAAACCCCCCCAACTACTAGCGCCTTTGGCTAAGAGTCCTCACCCATTCAGACTCCCTCATCCTATCAGCCAACCTCAAGTGCCTACTACACCACTGATATACTCTCCCCCTGCTCTGACGCATCCTGGATTGGCAACCCACTCAACCTAGTGGATCCCCCGAAGAGGCGGGTACCACCGCTGACCCATTACCCCTCTATCCATAACCAAAATATTGGCACCAGCTACCCCAATAACTTGACAACTTTGCCCCGGCTACTTGGGCCAGCTGCAGGTCACGGACCCATAGGACACCGGGGCCATAGCCAAAGCTCCGAACGAGACTGCAACCCTCACTGGACTTGGGGAAATACAGCATCTCCATAACAACTCCTGGTTCTTTGGGAGTGTCTCAGATGCCCGGGATGGACAAATACGTGGCCAAACCCCAACGTGGCACTAAGTCCCAGCAGCAAGGGAAGAACCGTGCAAAGGAGATCACTCCCATATCTTCCCCCAACCCGCACTCCCCTGGCCCGAGACCTTCTACCTTGATTGAAGACTCTACAACCATGCCCCCGACATCTGGGGATCTTGTCTCCACCAACGAATTAACCTCCATATTAGCATCATTACTAGACCAAAAGCTGACTCCACTGAAGGAGTCAATTGACTCTGCCCTGACGCAAATACTACAACATGACCAGCGTTTGTCCGAAGCGGAACAGAGAATTTCTGATCTGGAGGACGAACTGGCTACCACAAGAGCCACCGCCTCCTCACAAGAAAAACTACTATCCTCCATCCATGACAAGCTGGAAGACCTGGAAAATCGAAATAGGAGGAATAATGTTAGGATAATAGGTGTTCCAGAGAGCGTCAAACCAGCTGCCCTCATGTCCCTGGTCTCTGAATGGCTACCACGAACCCTGGGCTGTATCTCCCCAACTGACTCAATCAAAGTCGAGAGGGTACACCGTGTGGGCCCAGACCGCCAACAGAACAGAGACAGGCCTAGACCTGTAATCCTACGCATCTTGAACTATGCCGACAAGGTCAACCTAATGGACGCTTACCGGAAATACTCTGACCTGCGCTATGAAGGTGCTAGGCTACTTATTTTTCAAGACTTTTCATATTTAGTCTCCATGAAACGAAGAGAATTCACACCGATTTGTAAAAGTCTGTACGAGCTGGGATACCGCTTCGCACTCTTATATCCAGCAAAATTGCGAGTTCAATATAATGGCAAACCATATTACCTGGAAACCCCCGAAGCTGCAAAAAATTTTCTAGACTCCTTACCCCAACAGCCTCCTACAACCATGGAGGATGCGGACTGAACCGGTTGACCAGCAGAAGTCTCATCCTTTTCCTGCATTTCTATGTTCGTATCTAAAGGACTGGTAATATGCAGTGACCCTTTCTTCTTATTTTACGCTAGTTTGTTATATGATATTGTCTTTCTGGGCTGGTTTGGGATTGTGCATGGCCGGGGCCACCATACCACATGCACCCCCTCGGATTCTTTGGTGAGGGAATGTGTATTCCTTGCTGGCGAGGTCCCAATGGCTGGTGTGGGCTCACACCCCCCTCGCCAGCAACAACCAAATAATGTCCTCCTCCCCCTGTTGGGATACCCCATAGTTGATCACTTTAAATATTGGTCCATGCGACCACCTGTTTTGATTTACAAAAAAGTTAAAAAGTTTATTGTCATGAGCTGGTTATTGTTCATAATATATGGTACACGATATATGTTATGTGATATGGAATGGCACTCTGGGTTCATACTGCCCCACCACAGTCTGCTCGCTGGGACAGACTGGGGGCCTCGAAAAAACTCATTACTAGTAGCACATAGACCCCGTGAGGGGATTGGTTAATGATGCCCACCATGGCCAATAGACCAACTAGGACACAAACCACGTTAAAGTTCGTGTCCTGGAACGTGGAGGGACTTAATTCACCGATCAAAAGACGTAAAGTAGCAACTCATCTGAAACGCATACGTCCAGATGTAGCCTTTCTACAAGAGACGCACTGGGACATCAAGGATCCCAATGTACTAAGGGATTCCTGGATTGGGGAGTTCCGGGCTGCCTCCTTTACAGCCAAACGTAGAGGAGTGTTAATACTATTCAGGAAACACCTACCCTATACGATTCGAGACACTTGGCTGGACCCAGAGGGCCATTTCTTATTTATAAAACTCGAGCTATGCGGGTTAAAATATACACTAGCAGCAATATATGCCCCCAACGGACCTAATACCCCCTTCTACACATCACTATATACTAAACTATTATCCTGGAAAGAGGGAGATCTAATCATGGGTGGCGATTTTAATAATGTTATGTCGACAGGGCTAGACAGATCTGGACGAAGGACCGGTGGGAGCAACACAACTACGCCCTCCCCCGTCACTTTATTATTAGATAACTTGGGCCTATGTGACCTCTGGAGATGCCAACATCCAACATCCAGAGAGTACACCTTTTACTCCCATCCACATGGCACCTCCTCTCGCATTGATCTCTGGCTGATCACAAACTCCTTATATCATCAGGTGGTAGAGTCAGGGATAGGGCCGATCGACCTATCTGATCATGCCTGGGTTTGGTTTACACTCACTCTGAAAAGTCCAATCACCACATCCTATAATTGGCGATTCCCCTCTTATCTAGCCCACTCCACAGACTTTACTCTTCATTTGAAACACGCCTTCTCCACTTATGCCTCGGACAATGCACAACATCTAGAGAATATACACTTATTTTGGGCGGCCTCAAAGCCTGTGGTCAGAGGGCAGATAATGGAATACGTTGCTAGGAAACGTAAAAAACTAAACCTAGCTATTGCTGACCATAGCAACCGTCTGTCGGATGCATATAATGCTATGCTCCTCAATAACTCTGAGACATCCAAAGCAGCATATACAGAGGCAAAACAAGCTTATGATGCACTATGCACGGAAAAGGCCCAATTCTCCCAAGATGTCTCCCGTAATAAATATTTTAGAAGCTCAAACAAAACGGGAAGACTTCTGGCCAACCTAGTTCGCTCACAAACTGCCCCATTACACATATTACAGCTTTCCACGCAAAATGGAACACTGACTTCTAACCCCGCTGAAATTTCAGCAGAATTTCAGAATTACTATAAACACTTATATGAAGCACCCATCGATAGGCCCTTAGAAGGTATGCAGTTTTTACAGCAGGCCCAACTACCTACCCTCAATGCCGAAGAGAGGGACGCACTTATCACCCCAATCACAGAGTTAGAACTAAAAGCAGTGCTTAGCACCCTAAAAAAAGGTAAATCTCCAGGCCCCGACGGCTTCAGTGCCGAATATTACCAACTACTGAAAGATAGCTTAACTCCTCACCTGATCTCGTTATTCAACTCCCTGTTACAAGGTAATGCACCTCCCCCAGAGTTCACAGCTGCACGCATAGTGGTGTTCTCAAAACCTGGGAAGGATCCCCAACTAGTTCAATCTTACCGCCCAATATCCCTACTGAACCAAGATCTAAAGATCTTTACCACATTATTAGCCAGGAGACTACAGCCTATTCTACATAGGATTCTACACCCAGCTCAGACTGGCTTCGTGAGAGGCCGAACATCTGTCCATAATATCCGCACCTTAACGGCGGCCCTACTACGCTATAATTCTCTGCATAACAAAGAGGCGATCATTGTGAGCTGCGACGCAGACAAAGCGTTTGACCGTGTCTCCTGGTCTCACTTATTGAGGATACTACAAACACAACACTTTGGCCCAGATTTTATAAATATCTTTAATATGCTATACTCTTCCCCGGAAGCATGCATAACTATTAATGGACTGAACTCACCAACCTTCAGGTTAGCCAGAGGTACACGCCAGGGCTGCCCATTATCCCCATTACTGTTTAACCTGGCATTAGATCCCTTAATACGCACCTTCTACCAGGAAACCACATGGCAGGGATTGGAGCTGGGGGGGTCAGAGGTGAGGGTGTCCGCCTTTGCTGACGATCTTCTATTATACATCAGCAACCCCAAACAAGCCCTTCCCAAATTATTGGGGATACTAGAGGTATTTTTAAACATCTCAGGCTTTCTGGTTAATTATCAAAAGACGGAAGCGTTGGCCGTTCACCCCGAGGCCCAGAATGGATGGGGAACCACTTTCCCATTCAGATGGACCACTGAATTTTTAACATATCTTGGTCTACGTTTTTCCAGTAAGGTAACAGATCTATATGACCTAAACTACTCTCACTTCATCGCCCAAATGATAGCAGACTTTCAAAGATGGAGACACTTACCACTCTCATATCTGGGACGATGTAGTCTATTTAAGATGGTTTCCTTCCCTAGATTATTGTACCCGGTTCAGATGCTCCCCTTCCTGCTGAAAGACCAAGATGTCTTAACCATAAACAGAGCTCTCACTAAGTTTTTATGGGCCGGTAAACGCCCCAGAATTTCCCAATTGAAACTGCAACAGCTTCAGTCTAAAGGTGGTATCAACCTACCATGTATACAGGATTACGCCCTAGCTGCTAACCTGCGTTACGCAATAGACTGGGTGAGTGGCGCAAATAATTACACGAATAGAGCACTAGACCAATCTGCACCCTAGACGCCTTACTATACATACCGCCCACGTCTGCCCCAACACATGTTAGAGACAATCCCCTACTCCAATCACCATACAGAGCCTGGCGCATCACACGGAAACGACTCCGTTTGCCACCCACAGTATCCCTCCACACACCACTGATACATAATCATGCTTTCCAAAATGGAAACCCAGACCCTATATTCTTTACATGGCATCTACAGGGACTCAGGTCGATATTTCAGTTCCTAGGTGAAGATTATACCACCCCCCTCACCCTGGCACAGCTAAAAGAAAATTTTCCCCGGATACAAATCCCCTTGTTTGCCTACTTTCAGGTCAGAAGCTACATAACAAAAAGCTTACAAAAATTATGCAAAGCAGGCACTGACAGAGCGTTTGACCTGATGATAGTTTACAGAAAAGGAGAACCAATACCCACCTCAACACTACATGCTCATATCCGCCCCACCCTAGACCTCTCCAAGGTCAAAAAAGGATTGACACACTGGAAGGAGGCCTTTCCTGACACACCAATAGAAACTATTATAAAAGCAACAAATTCTCTAAACAAACTACTTATCTCATCATCTTATGCCGAGATGCATTTCAAGATCCTACACAGGGCCTATTACACACCCAAACACCGCTTCTTAATGGGAATATCAGACGACTCCAATTGCTTTAAATGCCTATCCCCAGAAGCTGACATCTACCATTGCTTGTGGGCATGTTCCATGGTGCAAATCTTTTGGCAAGACGTGCAGCAGTACATCACCCACACACTAAAAATATCTTTCAACATAACTCCCTCATGGGCGCTATGGAATATCCATGAGACGGATACGCCCTCATCACTTCCCCGGGGTACCAGGTGCCTCCTGGCAAAAATAGCGGCAACCGCTAAAAAAACCATCCTGTCCCAATGGATACACTCTAATCCAATATCACTACAACTCATGCTCCCAAGACTAAAATTCCTCTACCAGATGGACTGGGTAGAATGCATGTTAGACACAGAAACAGGGGCCAAAAATTTTTTTGACACATGGTTATTATACATAATTTCTCTCACGGCCCAAGAAAAAAACAACCTTAGACACGCAGTGTCACTCACAACTTGGTACAACATGGCCACCCTGGAAAGGGGACAGCCCCCCTTTTAGACTAGCACTAGATGTCCCATATGCGCTTTACGATAATCAATGGTTGAAATGTCAGAATGTCATAACATGTGCCTCCATAGTGTATAACCCTATATTGTTGCCTATGTAAAACGAAAACTGAAATGTCGTTCATTGTCAATATCATTGTACCATGTATAATCTGAAATTATTTAATAAAAACATATTTAAAAAAAAAACTGCACATGTCAAATACTAATAGAAGTCTGATATAGAGTATGTTATGCCTGATTAACCAATAGGCTGCAGGACTGGGGGGGGGGGGGGGGGTGTTGCCTTGCAGGTGACAGCCAAGGAATAAAATTAGGGCCTAATTTATTCCATGCTTGTTAGATATAACCCATCCTGATATATTGTGGGTGTAAAGTTCTTAAGGTGACTGGTACCAATGTAACATACTGATGTACACTGAGCTTCAGTAGTAGCCAGGCAGCCTAAAGGCAAAGTCTGTTTGTATGTGTGCAGTTTTTTTGTGTGTGTGAGCAGTAGGTGATAGTATGTTGGGAGATGGGAGCAAGAGCAGTAAGGGGTGGGGGGGGGCAGTTGTGTGGACAGTGAGGTATGATGGGGTAGTGAGCTGTGAGGGGGAACCAGTTAGGTGTGAGTAGAAAGTGTGAGCTGTTGTGAGAGACAGTGCGGTATGAGCTGTGGTGGGGGAAGGTAATGAGATATGGATGGAACTGAATACAGATCTAAAGAGAAGGCTAAGGGGAGACATGGTGGGAGGTAACAGTGTGATATATACAGTATATATATATATATATATATATATATATATATATATATATATATATATATATATATATATATATATATATATTTTTTTTTTGGAGAATGGGGGGATTGGCCAGTAATGATGTTTTGCCTGACCCGCTAAATCTGCTTCTGCTCCTGTAACAAATTGCTAAGAGGGAAATTTGAGCTGGGGTTAATGTTATAATAGGAACACACAGTATTGATATCAGTATCATATCAGTATTGATGCTGATATGGTGACAGACTTACCAAGATGCATTTTTTTCCCCAATAAAATAGGTAAATGAAATTTTAAAAAGATGTTCTTAATTTAACGAAATTGTAAATTTTTGATGATGTCTTTAAATAAAAATAGTTGTCGGTTAAGCAGTTAATAAATATAGAGTCATTTGCTTCCCGGAGCATTGTTGCTTTTACTGATGGGCATTTATACATTTTTACAATTCCAGATGCAAGCAAAGCAACATTTACGGCCTCACCAAGCTCTTGCTTCCTCGCTAGCCGAAACAAGTCTGGGAGTCTTCCAAGTGATCCTGCAGTTAAAAATGAATGTCTACAGGAACAGAATTATCATGATCTGTCACCACAGCAACATGCTGGTCTTGTTCGTGGTTTACACTCTTTTACAAATGAAAGTAAGGAAGATATAACACTTACAGGTAATTTGAGTGGTAATGGTATGGGTGAAAAAGCATATTATGCCAAGAGTAATGTTAAATGGGTACTTGTTTCCTAGCACGGCCACACCGATTTACATCGGGGTGGTCGTGTCGGAAAAATCGGGTCGATCGCATCGCATCACATGCGATTTGGTCGCATGCGATGCGCATGCGATGCGATCGACGCGACCGACCGATTTTCGACCCGATTTTTTTATTGAATGAAATGTAAATCGGGTCCCTGGGACCCGATTTTACATTGGATTCAATGTAAAATGTTCCCAACCCCCCCAAATTTAACGGTGTACACCCCACCCCACGATAGATGCCAACCCGAAGCGTGGCGAGCGCAGCGAGCCCGCGAGGGGCGGCGGTGCGCGTCCTCCGACCTTTTCATTCCCCTACTATCCACGTCGGCGTGGAGTTGAGAATAGAATAGTGTGGCGAGCGCAGCGAGCCACCGAGCCCGAAGCGTGGCGAGCGCAGCGAGCCCCGCGAGGGGACGCGTATACCTGTGAAGTTATACGCGTCCCCTCGCGGGGCTCGCTGCGCTCGCCACGCTTCGGGCTCGGTGGCTTGCTACGCTCGCCACACTATTCTGTTCTCAACTCCACGCCGACGTGGATAGTAGGGGAATGAAAAGGTCGGAGGACGCGCACCGCCGCCCCTCGCGGGCTCGCTGCGCTCGCCACGCTTCGGGTTGGCGTCTATAGTGGGATGACGACGGGGACATCTATAATGTGAAATGGGTCATATTGGCCCATTTCACATTTTTCACATTTTTTCACGATTTCAATGTTAAAAATTATTTTAACATTGAAGCCTATGGAAAAATCGGGGGCATCGCGTCGGGACCAATGTTAATGGTCCCGACCGACGCGATGCCCCCGATATTTTACCTTTCCCGACACGATTTCAATGTTAAAATATTTTTTTAACATTGAAGCCTATGGAAATATCGGGGGCATCGCGTCGGTCGCGTCGGGACCAATGTTAATGGTCCCGACCGACGCGATGCCCCCGATATTGTGTCCTAGCCGGCAAAATGGACCTGATTTCAAAGGAAATCGGGTCCATCTTATGGATCGTGTACCTTAACTTAAAGGTACACGATCCATAAGATTGTGGCCGTGCTAGGAAACAAGTACCGTTAAATGTATTTATATATATATATTAGCAGTTTCTTATATAGCACACACAGATTCTTAATAATATTTAAAAGAAAGATTGAGCAGAGCCTAAACACACAACATATTTTTGTTCCTAAAAAGGTAGCATTAATAGAACTTCCTGCGTATCCTGATAATTCTGGTTTAGTAGGATACTACATTTTGTTTTAATTTACATTGTGCCTGATACATGTGATATGATACATGTGATGATCTGACTTTCCTGTAAAAATTAGGATATGTCAGAAAGTTGATGGCCCTAATAAAACCCATTTCATAATTTTGAAGGTAATTAGAAGTCATTGAGGAATAGACGGGCTGTTTTGTTGCTACATTATCTGAATATTACAATACAGTATAATGTCCTGATATAGAATTATTTTGTCAAAAGAGACCACATATCGTACCATTTAAATATATTTTCACTTAACATTTTTTTTTAGATCACATGGAGGTTTCCCACAGCACAGCCCATCTGATGACTCCACCGATGTCACCAACCATTTTGAACCGAGGAAGTGTTATAAACCAAGGACCAATGGTTTTAAGGTCTTCTAGTGTAGGTTCAGGAATATCTACACATTCTCAAGCCTCCTCTTTTTCTGAACCAATCTACCAAAATATTCCTCAACCAAACCAGAATTATTTTGGAACTGGTTCGAACTATCAAGCCATGTTTAGAGCACATGTTCAGTCTCCATCTGGGATCTTTCACCATAGGTTGGATCAGAGTCGATACACACAATTAAATGAGCAACAAGTTCCACAAGATTATTTCACCAACAGCTGTGCAGTAACTCCATTTAACACTCGTCCTTCTTCAAACTATGGAGCTTCATCAAATACTCAAGACATGCAGTTCTTCAATACCAGTGGATTTAATTTTTTAAATGGTTCTGTCTCTGGAAACTGTGAAGGAGGAGGTTATTCTTCTAGCGCATCCAACGGTATTGTTCACTATTTGTATAAAATTATTTGTTCGATATTTCTTTTTTTAATAGCAATATTATAGCGTTTTCTGAACTTATATTATAAAAAAGGTTTAGAAAAGTGGTGAATAAATTAGATGATTCTTGTAACCTATATGTGCTGTCTGATAAAAAGTACACGTTCATTAGGGTAATTGGATGGCTGGAAAAGTCTTGGTCAACGGTGAATAGGTTGACTGACACCAAAGGTTGACATTGACGAAAGGTCAATGTGCACGATGTCAACATTGATAAAAGGTCAACATGCACAAGGTCAACCTTCACAAAAGATCGACACAGACAAATGTTGACATGACAATGGTCAACACATAAAACGATTGACATACATTTTTAGGACAAAGCATTTAGAAGAGCTTGTATGATTTCCTAATTGCATATGCTGTGATTGGTGATTTCTTTAAATTAGACAATAAGCTATTCATTTGGAATTAGCGGTTTTATCGATGCCTAATATCACGTGTTTGTTGCAACTAAGAAAATGAAAAAGATCATAGCAAGATCATTGCACATGTTACATCTGCCTCACCTGCAGACTTACTTATTGGTCTGAACCAGGCCCTAAGTGCGTATGTGACAACACCATGTGCAATCACTGCTTTACAAATGGCTGAACATTCCATTTTTTCCTTTTAAATTAACAAAAATTGTGACTGTGATGTGGGGTACAGTTATGGGCAATTCTGCATCAGGACTGTAATCATCATTATGCAGTTATTTAAAAAAAAAATGTCAAATTTATTGAAAGTAATCTGATTAAGTAAACATAATTAAATATTTATTTTAATCCGGGGGGAAATATATATATGCATATATATATGCAAATCTTTAATGTTTTCCATTAACTTTGGAAGGTTTTCCATTAACCTTCCATTAACTCTGAGTGTCAAGGGAATTTGTCAAAACAGGTGTGAAAATTGCCAAGAAAACTTTTTAATTAACCCTTGGAGTGCCAACGTTGCTGTGAGAGATCCTCAAAATATCTGTTCAAAATGCCAGCGCCGCTCACAGCGACTGTTCTTTTTTGCAATATTTAACTAAACTTCAATTAATTGACTTTGGCTGTATTTGTATTTGTTTATATGAAAATAACAGTCACTGAGTGATGATGGAATATTTGTCAAATATGTACAGGGTCGCTAACAGCAACATCGGAACTCAAAGGGTTAAGGAATCCTGGAGTATGCTTGCCTTGGTCTGAAGATCCCTTGTGGGTACACTTTCACAGTGGGGTCCTCTGTTATCTCCTAAGTAGTGTGTTCCTGCAAGGAGAATAGAAATTATAAATATTGGCTTGTATCTGTTGACCAGACTGTGGAAAGGAAAACCATGGATTCATATGGTCAGATGAATGGCCATTCCAGGCACAGTGGCCTCAAACACATTTTGCATTCAGATATAACTGTTGACCTTGCATGGGTTTGCAAGTCCCACCTAAGTCCAGTAGGAGTGGAGATAGTAAATACTCACCACATTTACCTTTGTAACTTTGCTCAGGTATCACCACATAGCACTTGCGGGAAATATAATGCTCCCTCCCACGCAACAATCTTAACTATTATCTAAAATAAAAAGCCACTTAGCTAAACAATTAACCAACAAAACTTTGACCTTACAACTGGACTAGTGTAAATAACAAATGTTAACTCTGTAATACATTACTTCAAAACTACCGAAGATATCAAAACTACTGTAAATAAGCAATTCCCAACATAGGTGTAGGCAGTGATACATTAAATAAATGAAATTCAGTATTCTGCTCTTAAATGTCTTAAATAATGTATTTACTCTCCTTCCTTCACTAATTGGTGGACGGGACAAGGCCTAACCCACCTTCAACTTGCCTTTAGGAAATGAAGAGCTACAGTAGGACATCCCTGTTGTGTCACTTGAAGGGACCTGAATAGAATCCTCTCCTTGCAATCTACTGTATTAATGCAGGGACCACAATCTAGTGGGGGGCAATAGATGTTACCTAAAAATCTAAAGGCAGGATGAACTAAAAACACACTGAGTATGGTGACATTTCCCATATGCAACACTTTCTGGAACATGGACCCATAAGGAAATGCCATCTATACTGTAGGCTCTGAATTTTTGTTTCATTTATCCCTGAGAAGGACTCGAGTCCTAAACACAGAATTCCTATCATCACAATATACAGTTCTTTTCAGGGGAGATGACCTTTGGGATGTAGGGCTTTCTTCAGACCCTGTTGGTAAAGCGTGGAAAGTGCTATTCGTCTATTTCTGCACTTCTGTGACGAAGCCGTAGGGGGGGGGAGTAACTGACTGTTTTGTGGGATTAGTCTGGAGAATGCAGGCATGTACATCTCTGTGCTGAGTGACATCCCCCTACCCCCCCCCCCCCACTGCAGCCTAGCTGTCATTTTGTAAAGTTTTCAAAATGACAACTGACTCAGGCCTTTCATTCGCAATGCACCCAATAACTAAGTGATGCAATGCATAGTACAACTCAATGCGATGCATAGTACAAACTGCCATAACTGTGCAAAACATTGTTTTTATGTTAAATTAAGGAGGCCTACACCCATAACTATAGCAACCTAATAATTTTGGTATTATCTGAAAGGAAAAAACTGTTATGTATGGAAATATCAGGAAATCAGGCTTCTGTGGCTAGTACCTAATCAAATCAATACCAAATTTATTTATTTATTTATTAACAGTTTCTTATATAGCGCACACAGATTCCGTAGCGCTTTACAAAGCATAATTAGGAGCAAAAACACATATCAAATTACAGTACAAGACAGTTTAGGACAAGTACATGGTAAATATGGATAGTTGCATCAGGGGACAGGACACTGAAGCAATAATCAGGGTGTCAGAGGTTTATATATTCTAAGAAAGGTACAAGAGGAGAGAGGGCCCTGCCCGTGAGAGCTTACATTCTAAAAGGGGAGGGTTAGACAGACAGGGGTGACACAGAAGGGAAAGAAGTGGGCATAAACAGTAGGTTAGGATGAGAGATGGTCAGGTTTTATGCTGGAGGGTGGGAAGAGGTCAGCTTAGTCTTTGATATTTTAAGTCTAAAAAAGCACTGGGTCATCCAGGAGAAGATAGCAGAGAGACAGTAGGAGATATGAGTGAGGATGGAAGTAGAGAGATAATTAAAGGAGCGGTAGATTTTAGTATTATCAGCATAGAGGTGATAGTGGAAGTTAAGTGAGCAAATAGGCTCACCCAGAGAAGACATATAGAGATAGAGAGGAAGAGGACCAAGAATAAAATGATGGGGGACACCTACTATCAATGGAAGAGCAGAAGTGGTGAAGTCATTAGAGGTACAGCTGGGCAATTTCAAAACAGATAGTGCAAATACAAGCATTAACAGTGATAGTCAAAGTTTTAGCAGTTGCAGAAATGGTGATAAGCTCCAAATGACTCCAAAGATCATTATACCTCTATGTTTTCACCCTGGCATGGACCTAATGCCCAAAACACAATGGGCCAGATTCTCTAAGCTTCAAAAGTGATAAAATGGAGAGCGATAAACAGCCAGCCAATCAGCTCCTACCTGCCATGTCACAGACTGTGTTTGAAAAATGTCAGGCAGGAGCTGATTGGCTGCCTGTTTATCACTCTCCATTTTATCATTTTTGAAGCTTAGAGAATCTGGCCCAATAAGAGGACCATTTGGTCATGGGATTTTAAGGAATTAAACCTAAAATATTGTTAATTGGTTAGATCTTTTGGCAATATGTAACACAAATATAGTATTTACAGTACATGTTCCATGGGTAAAAATGAAGGCGCTAATTTAGGGTTGGACACAACTCTGTTTAGCAGATGGATCTTGTGTTTTTTAGCCCTCTGCATGCACCTTGGCCAGAGCAACTACAGGTGATTTAGATTTATACAGTATGATATAGTTGAGATTTGCAGAGATTCACCCGGTTTATGTTGGACCTCTTGCAGCAGGTATAAGAATGGCGCAAAGTACACTGATATTGATGAAGACTACATTCCAAGTGGAAATATAGAGGCAGTGTAGCTCTGCAAATGGGCAATATCTGCATTTCTTTATAGGATTTTATCCCTGAGTCTCTTGCATTTGCGTCTCCTCCCACTTTTTTACTAGCAAATCAATTATTCACTGCTTCCAATTCTCAGCCCAGTTTTTAAAAAACTTTAATCTCTCTGTCTCCTCTTGCATTTGAATCATTGCTCACTCACGCAGTAATTAGTCCTAGTATGAAAAAAATAACTACAGTAAATATATTGCTCCAAATGATCTCACACATTACTATCCTATCAAATCTCAAACTTCTCTAAGCTTGTTTAGGGATTTCTCTAAGCTTCATTAGGGATTTCCTATACACACACACACATACACATACAGTAGCATACTTTCTTTTCACAATCTATTAATCATTGTTCCATTGATTGTGCTAATTAATGTGATTAATAATTTAATCATTGCACCTAAAGATTATTATTCACCCTTATTTTTCCTTAACCTCTCTACTGCGTTCATTTAGTCTACCATTTACATCCCATGAAAACACTGATTTACTTAGAATATATGCACACTGTCCTGTCTTGGTTTTCATATAACTTTTGAAATGTTTCCTTCAGTGGCCATTCTCAGGTTCAAACTCCGATCCACTTGTTGTATTTTTGGCGCATCACAATACTCAGTCCTAGGTCCACTCTCTTCCTCCATCATACTGTTGATCTCTCTCCGAATTCCCAAACAAGTTCTCAGAAATCACTTCTATATTCAAACCTCCCATTCGTCTTACTCACATATGTACACAGTATACCTTATGTGGTCTTGTGCATACTGCAGATACAGCCACTTTGGGTGTTAGTCTCAATCAGTCCCAATTGGCCAAATGTAATAGCCTCCAAGTTTGGAGGCTGTGCGGGATGACGGCCTAAATTGGACATTTCTTTAAAGGGACAATCACTTACGAGACATGGTTTTGCCTTGTAAGTGCTTCTTTAAACAAAATCACAGAGTTCGGTCAGCATCCCGCACAGCAGCCAAACGCAGAGGCTATTACATTTGGCTGGATAGGTATCTGCCAGTACATGAATTTGTACATTAGTATGCTCTATTTAAAATATTAGTTAAAATGTGATACTGTTTTTTAACATCAAAACCTGTTTCTGTATTTAAGCCTTCTACTCTCATCCCAGCCCAATGCTCTATCCTACTCACTCGCTGTCACTCCCATCTGTGTGGACCCCATCTCCCCCCTTTCCTTAGATTAAAAGCTCTCAGAAATAGGATCATCTTCCTTAGTATGCTTTTCCTATACACCATCACCTCTTCCTTACTGCTAACAACATCACCACTGAACTTTGCTTTCATCAGGCACTGCTTTTGTTGGTTTTGTGCAGCAATGTTTATCTAGCTGGTATGTAAAGCTGGGTTGAAGCTATCCTTTCTCAAACCAGGGGCACAGCCTCAGCATCCCCTCCTCATCCTTTCCCATCTGAGCAGATAGTAGTATTTCTCTATTTATATTACCATCTTATAATACAGACTGCATTTGTTGTCCTGGATAGTGGTCTGACATTTAAACATCAGGTGTCAGCCACAATCAAATCCTCATTCTTTCATCTGAGAAACATAGCCAGAATCAAGCACTTAATTCCCTCAGAAGACCTGCCTAAAGTCATACATGCATTTATATCATCACAACTAGACTACTGCAATGCTCTCTACCTGGGTCTCCCAGCAAAATAATTGCACCGCCAGACTATTAACTAACCAGCCCCAATCCTGCCGCATAGCTCCCATTCTCTACTCCCTTCACTGGCTACCTGTAAAATGGCGAATCGATTTCAATATTGGCTTGCTCACTTTCAAGGCCCTACATGACCAGGGCCCAAGGTACCTGCAGCAGCTTCTGATTCCTTACTGTCCTACTCCATTACTATGATCCGTTGAAGAATGACTACTAACAGTACCCAGAATTTCCATGAATTCATCTGGGGGTCGAGCTTTCAACGTTGTTGCTCCAACTCTATGGAACTCTCTTCCTCGCACAGTGCGAGAAGCCCCCACTGTAGAATCCTTTAAAAAGAGACTAAAGACATACTTATTTACACAAGCATTTCACTGACATCTACTGTTAAGCTTGTTTTGTATTTTGAGCTGTAAAGACAAAGGTAAAGCACTTTGAGTCCTATTGGGAGAAAACTTAAGTGCTATATAAAATAAAATTAATATTATTATTATTATTATTATTATTATTATTATTATTATTTATTATTTGTGGTCACCATATACTACATACAGCATTAGTAGCTGCCATATAATACTGACAGCAGAGGTGACCACCATATAATACAGATAGCTTTCGTGATTACCATATACTACAGAAGCATTATTGGCTGCCATATATTAAAGCCAGTATTAGTGATTGCCATATAATACACACAGTATTAGTGACTACCATACTATACACACAGCATTACTGACTTTAATATACTGCAGACAGTATATGTGACTGCCTTATATCACAAGCAACATTAGTGACCTACATATGCCACAGACAACAATAATTACCGTCATATACTACACCATCTAAACCACCATCTAAAACAGAAAGCATTAACCTCCTTATTTCATCACTGTGGACCAGGTGCACAAGGTTGAAAAGTGATAATGTGGAAAGTAATAAACTACTAGCCATTCAGCTCCTAACTGCTGTTACAGACTGTATTTGAAAAATGGCGGTTGGGAGTTTATTGGCTGGTTGTTTATCACACTCGAGTTTATCAAGATTGTTGCATCTGGACCTGTCTCATAAAAAGCAGTGAAGCAGTGATCCTAATTAACCCCCATTATATTATTAACCCATTATTGTTATTATTACCTTCTATAAATTATACCCAACCACCCTTCTCCACCTCCCACCTCCATCCATACTCTAACTGGTACCCGGTTATTGACAGTTATCATATCAATCTTCACAATACGTACATCACAATGCCATCATGGTTCAACATGTTACAAGGAACCAAGTTGACATTCTCAGACATTTAAAATGTTGCAAAGAGAAATGATGACATTCTTAATATACCAATGGTTAGATTTAATTAAACTGGGGGATAATTGAGGTAATGGTTAGGCTACAGGGAAGGGGATGGAGGTGAGGGTTAGAATGGTTAGTCACAGCTCACGTACCGGCAGCCGCTTTGATTGGCTACTGCTACGCAAGCTCTGGTTGCCAGCGTCCTTTTGTGCAGTGCAGCTGAGGCAGTCAAGAGGGGGGGGGGGGGGGGGGGTTTGCGGTGGGCAAAATGAGCTGTACTTTTAGTGCAGCTACACTTAAGGTGCCCATACATGTACCAATTACCCGGTACTTTTTGTGCTAAAATAGCATCGCATCACATGCACAACGCATGCACTAACGATACTATTTTAGCACAAAAAGTACCGGGTAATCAGTACGTGTATGGGCACCTTAAAGCTGATAAGTGTTGTAACAAGGGGTACTCATGATCATCGTTAAAATCTGCATTATGTAAATCAGTATATCTAGACGTGAAAAGGTCTATTGACATAAAATCTCTATACAGTACATTACTTTCGATATTTACCGAAATTGTATGTTGTTTCTTTCCGGATAGGTTATTATGGAAATCCTTTAAACTATGCAGAATCTCATCGGCTTGGATCAATAATTGATCAACATGTATCAGTCATTAGCAGCGTTAGTTCTATCCGCCCTGTTCATTCATTTAATGACATCCATGATCCACTCAATATATTGGATGACAGTGGAAGAAGGCAAGTTGGATCATACTACACAGACTCATCGCCTCCCATTATTTGTCACAATGCAGTGGGTAAGAGTAATACTATTTTTTGCAGATAATTAACTGAAATCGATCACAGATGAATTTGAGTTTTTAGGCTCCAGTTAACACTAATATTTTATTGCCAGCGATATATTTCATTTAGTAACACAGTGGTAATAATTATCTGTCTGGTGGGTCCTGCATTGTCCCCCTCCACTGTGTTGTCAGCATCCTAAAAATGCCTGTGAACATTTAATGGCCAATGTGCATACCTATGGTGCTTCAAACCAGCGGGGACTCAAGAAATCCTTCACTGAAGTTGCCAATAGTTCCAAGCCTTCTGTGGAAACCCTCCACCGGCAAACTATGTGAAGTGAAGGATAAATTAGGCTATTGCCATCTTCAGATGGCAGGAGCTACAGGAGCCACTCCATAGAAAACGATGTACTGTAGGTTACAGTTACAAATGGGAATAGAGAGATCACAGCAGGTATCTTCGATATCAGCTACAGTCCCTCAGTGATAAATTTGGGGGATACTAAATATTTGAAGTTAACCCCTGAATACAGGTGAACAGGTGTTTTCAGGAATTAATTCACAAATATTCAATGATAAATGGACCCAAAATGAGCTATGACTCATTCTTAAATGGAGCCCATTGTCTGTTGTTCAGTAATTCAGTGATGCTACTCCCAGCACTCGTCTCAGCTCCTTTAACTATTTTTGTGTTGTAACGGATGTACATACTCAGGGATGTTTTTACAGGGGGACGAGGCAAGCCGTGCAACTACACAGGGCACTGTATGGCTCGTCCTGCTGTTTGATTGCCGATGGAGGACAGTCCTCCTCCGTATCTAGCTGATGCGTTTGGGGGTGGTTATTAGCAAAGGGCGTGCAGTGCACCTGTAACCCCCTAGGCAGCGAGCATGTAAACCCTCTCCTCCCGGGCAACAAGCATGTAATCCCCCCTGGGTAATGAGCATGTAAACCCGCCCCCCGGGCAACAAACATGTAGTACCCCCCTGTGTAACAAGCATGTAAACCCTCCCTCCAGCAACAAGCATGTAATCACCCCACGATAAAAAGCTTGGTACCCTCTATGGCAGTGGTAGCCAACCCTAGCCCTCGAGAGCTACCAACAGTTCACATTTTCCAGACAACCTAGCTGCTGCACAGCTGCACTCATTAATCACTGACACATTTTAAAAGATCCACAGGTGGAGCTAATAAGCTCACTTGTGATTCTGTGAGGAGACCTGCAAAACATGCACTGTTGGTAGCTCTCGAGGACTAGGGTTGGCTACCCCAGCTCTATGGCAACAAGAATGTAATCCCCCCTGGTGGAATGAGCATATAATGCTCCCAAGGCAACAAGCATGAAACCCACCATGGCAAAAAGCATGAAGCTCCTGGCATCAAGTACATAGCTCCTGGCAAGTAGCATGTAGGTAAGCGGTACTTTTGTGGCATAATATGTAATAGGCATTATGGCATTTGACACAATGGGGGAAATTTACTTAGATGAATTCGTAAAAAAAAAAAAATCATACTTTTATAGGAAAATACAAAATGCTTTGCCGTATTCGTATTTTTGGCATTTACTATGCCAAAAATAAGATTTTTCGTATTCGTATTCATAGGACATTCGTATTTGTATTTACAAATACGAATGAATACACCATCGATAGAATACGACAGGAATCACCATTCAAAAGAATGGTGATTCCTGATTTACTAAGCGGCCGTATTGAAATTACGTCCGCTAATTGGCGTAAATCGGCCACGAATGGCCGGGCAAATACGCCAGGAAAATACCCTTTATTTTCCTGTCGTATTTGGCAGAAGCCTGCACAGATCAGTCAGATCCGTGCAGGCTTCAGTGTAAAAAAAAAAAAAAAGCATGACCCTTGACTTTTAGTTCCACAGTCTTTGTTTACATTGTGCGGCTCCGCCCCCCAAATACTGCTTTTGGGTGGCTTGCGGTCTAATGGCTCCTGATTGGCCGCTAGACGCCACATCCGGCCAATATTCAGGGGGTGTAGCTGCATGGTGTAAACAAAGACACCGTGCGGCTCCTGCTCAGTCCGTCTGGTTTCGGGTACTGCCGGTTTATTTTTTTGCCAAGAGCCGTGGACTTCTTCAGGATGGAAAAGGACAGATCTTCGGCATACTGTAGGACACATGTAAGTATAATTTCCTTCCACAGGTTCCCCTATGGATTGCATCGGATACTGGACCCCCGGACCAGGACACCGGACCCAGAGCACCAGGACCCCCGGACCAGGACACCAGAACCCCGGACCAGGACCGAGGGCTACCTACAGGCTCAAGATAGGTAAGTATCAGTATATATGGGCTATGTATGTATTAAAGTTTTATTTTACTTATGTGTCAGTGTATTTTTATTTAACTATTGGTTTTGCTTTGGAACTAAAAGTCACAGCAAGCCCATTAATGGGCCGCATGCTGGGACTTGTGGTTCTCCAAGTCCCAGTATGCGTTCCAGGCTTGCTGGGACTCATAGTTCAACAGTAAATCCCAATGGTTTATTCTATCTTTTTTACACTTAATCAGCCCGGTTACCACAGCCCAGGGTCACCGGGGACAACACCAGGCTTCAGCCTGGTCAGGTAAGTCCTGGAGGGGGTACCCACTCCCCCAGGACCCCTGGCCAGGCTGACTGGTCCGTAGGGTTAATGTTTTGGCCGTGGGACCTTATATAATAAGTGTCCCCCGGCTGTGACATTAGCCTGCTGGCTGGTTGGGTCTGGGGCTGGTTTAAAAAAATCGGGGAACCCCTATTTGCCGGGTTTCCTGATTTTTTATTACCAGCCCCGGCTTTTTTTATTACCAAGCTCTGATTTTTTTATTACTAGCCCCGGCTCTTTCAGCTTGGTGCTGTTACGGACGTTTTTTTTATAAAAATATTTTACACACTGCACCCTGCACGGATTTGCCGTATATATTGCCACTAATAGGAATCAATATGACATCGGAGGTTTACAAAGCAGTCGCATTTGACTGCTTTGTAAATTATCCTCCGGAACACGAATTTGCATACGGCTGAAACAGTCAGTCGTATTCATTCTTATTAAGAATACGAATAGGAAAAATCGTATTCGTATTCTTAGTAAATTTCCCCCAATGTGTAATGGGCATTATGGCATGTTCTATAATTAGTAATGGGCATTACAGTGTGCACTATAATGTGCAGTAGGCATTATGGTATGCATAGGTATAATGTGTAATGGGCATTATGGTGTGCGGTATAATGTGAATTGGCATTATGGTGTGGGGCATAATGTGTAATGCACATTACAATGTAGGGTGAAATGGGCATCACGTTGAGTGGCATAATGGGTAATAGTAATTATGGTTAAACAGTGTATATAGATTTAAGTAGCCTGGTTTGGACTTGTGTAGTAATCTGTGAGGCCCACTGTATGGGCGCGTGCAATTTAATAAATCCCAAATTATGTATGGGGGGGGGTAGGCATTTTTAACCGTTCGCATTGGGAGCTAAATTGTCTAGAAACAGTCCTGTACATACTTAGCAAGATTCTTCCCAAAACTAGGAGGTTGAGCATAGGCCTGGATTCATGCTTTGCTTGGTGGCTGGCTATTTAGGTGTCCTGGTGGATTTGTTTTGCACACACAATTAGGTGGCCATTTACGCAATTAGTATATTTAAAAAAAAAGTCTTTGCGGAATTTGAGGAACTGTGACTTGAGCTTCAAGCTTACATTTTTGTTCTCCACATGAACTCATAATAGACTAGTAAGCCCGCTCGAAGCAAATGCAAAAGCCAGTCTGCTACCTTGTGATTGCCACTGTGTTTGTGCATGTATGAGAGAGAAAGATATGTACTTTCACTCGCTGCCAACAGATGGCAGTGTTTTGGAGACACACAAGTGGACACTAAACACAGGAATAGTCGATGCCGGGTGTGGCTGCTACAGGACTGGGGATGTCTTCAGGGTATTGATTTCCGCCTGCACCTACAATACTAATGCAGGGGTAGCCAACTCCAGTCCTCGAGAGCTAACAACAGTTAACGTTTTCCAGGTCTCCTCACTGAATCATCCACCTGTGGATCATTTATAATGTGTCAGTCAGTAATGAGTGCACCTGTGAGGTGATCTAGAAGACGTGAACCATTGGTAGCTCTCGAGGAATGGAGTTGGCTACCACTGTACTAATGTATCTTGCCTCACCTTATGTGCCCCATTGCTTCTCCTCTGATAGCAGTGTGCTGCTGCGGCAGCCATATCTGCTGTCAATGTCACTGCTGGCATTGTCTCTTCATCATCACTGATACTGGGAATAGGCATGGCATTACTTAGCGATGAAAGAGGACAGAGAGATGAAGCCACCCAGGACATTGACAGCAGATGTTTCTGTAATAGCAGCATACTACTAAAAGAGGAGTAGCCACTGGGCATAAGAGGTGAGTGACAGCCCGCTCTAAGTAGTGTGGTGGTTACAGTGAGTTTGTGGAATAAGAAGTGGTGAGGTGCCGATGGGAGGGATAGGGTTAAGGTTGATTGTCCAGTGAGTTGGGAGGGGAGGCAAAACACTGTAGGGTGCTGTGATTCAAGGATGTTTGTATATATACACATATGTAGCAGACGGGGGAAGGGGGGGGGAATGAATTCAACATACCAGTGGCCAGGATGCCAGATTTAACCAATACCCACACCATTATCCCGACTACTGCTAGGAGACTGGCGTCGGAAACAGACATCAAAGATTCCCACTGCCAGGATGCAGTATGGAAATATGGTGGGGGGGGGGGGGGGGGGGGATTAGGCACTTAGAAGGGGGCATAAGGTTGGGCTGCAGGGTGGGGGGTTAGGTTTAGTTGGCAGGATACGGGTAAGGGTTAGGCACTAGCGGGAAGGGTGAGGGTCAGGCTGTGGAAGAGGAGGGTTAGTGGTAAGCTCAGTGGAGGAAGAGTTAGGGTTAGTAGGGGGCAGGGGGAGAGTAAGTGTACTTACCTGACCCCTGTTGAAATTCACTCCTTTAGGATGCTAGCATTCATATTCTGAATGCCAGCATCCCAACTGTGTGTCATCCACATGTGTCCGAGGCTGTGATTTCTTAGAATGCTCATTTCTGCTCTGTTTTTTTTAAGTTTCATCATAATAATGTAGATCTATTTGCCATTACACAGTTGAGTTAAGATGTTATATTAAAGTAAAATGGCGAATTGAATGCATCCTAGATATTACTTGTGTATTTAAGCAAATCATTAATTAAACAAATTAATAATACATTATAAAAAGAACAACTCTTTAATGCATTCAGAAATTATAAAAAGTCAGACCTCTGTTTTGCAGCTTCAAGCATACAGAGCGGATCATCAGCCTCCACCTCTCAGTGCATGTACAGAACGCCTGTTGAATACACCGCACAGGAAGACATGGATTCTCATGTACAGTCCACAGATGCCAGGGAGATGGTCTCCTCCTTGCCTCCAATCAATACAGTCTTTATGGGAGGGGCTTCCAGCAATACATGAGACAACATTGCTACAATAACTATCACACTGTGTAAACAGATCTGAGATTTCAGATGATTCAAAGGCCATAAAACACATTCAAATATGAAAAATAATAATTGACTGAATTGTTAAACATTGTAAAATATTCAGGAAAATGTTTTACATTTATGCAAAAATATTTAGAGGTCTCATACAGTATATCCAATTTCTAAATGTGCGCAACGCAGCCATCTAGGAATAACATACAGTACATTGGTAAATAATTTACACATACTTGAAATGCGATCTGGAAGTAATGAATGTTGTCTTACCGCCTTATTACATTGTTTTAAAACATAAAGTAAACCAAGTAAAAGGGGTTATTTACTCCCTAACAAATAATTGAGTGTTTTCTCATTGGATACTAAAGGACAATGGGGGAGATGCCATTTACGATTTTAAAATAACGGGTCCCGCTTCTTCTGCATAAGGAGGAGAAGCTGGCACCCATTACTGCCAGATGTATTAACCACTCCCCAGCCGATAAGGAGAGCCATTATGCCCAGCGTTAATGGCTCTCCTTATCTACGGCCACGGTGGCCCTGCACATACGCGATCTACATTTCCCCCTGGCTGGCTCTAATGGGCATGCACGAGAACTCACTATTACCACGAGATCTCCAACGCAGCCCAGATCCACAGCAGGGCTAGCTTGTCCCCACAGTGGGGTATAGGTTAGGTGCGCTAGTAATACATTGGGGAAAATGTAATCCGCCCCAGTTCTCTAGCGTTATGTGCATTTCTGCACTTAACGCTAGTTCATACATCTGCCCCAATATGTGGGGTGCAGTGCATTTCTATTTGTACAAATACTGTATGACTCATTACCCAGCTTTGACATTATGATAAGTAAACCACCTGTATATCTATAGTCTGGGTCTCAGTAAAGACACTTTCCTTTGCAGGTGCGCTAGGAACTAAATTTAGAAATGTATTCAAATTCAGTTGCTGCATTTAAAAGAAAAACTTCAGAGTGCATCCTTTAAGGTATACGGTCACTAGGTCGACAATAGAAAGGTCGACAGTCATTAGGTAGACCACTGAAGGTCGACATGCATGAAGGTCGACGTAACTGAAGGTCGACATGAGGTTTGGTCAACAGCGTCATTAGGTCGACATGGACAAACTAGTCCGTTAAATGGCTGACATTTAGGTTTTAACTTTTTTACCCTACATATGCAGACAGGCAGTATTTCATGCACTTCCATCCACTAGGGCGTGGAGGGAGAATATAACAGTGTCTCAAGCATAGTGAGGCACCGTGCCAAAAGCAAGGATGCGGTGTACTTTTCTAGTGTCCATGTCGACTGTGTCGACATCCAGGACAAAAAAGTGAAAAAACCCATGTCGACATTGGCTATGTTGACCTAATGGTTGTATCAACCTAACCCCATGTTGACCGTCTGTCATGTCGACCTTGATGCATGTTGACCTTCAGCGGTTTACCTAATAACTGTCCACCTTATTTTTGCCAACCTTTGACCCATACCCATCTTTTACGACCATTTTTTTCTCTATTTGTCCTATCTATAGTAAAAAAAAAATCATTTGTGGCAGTGCTAGAAGTTTGCTGATCCATAACAGTTTTTTCTTGTAATGTAGCTACGTTAACTAGACACATTCATAGGCCTGGCCCACACACGAACGTACCAAACTGCCCAGATGCCATACCTCCCAACTGTATCGTTCTTTCACGGGACTGTCGCGTTTTTTGAGGGGTAGTTCCACGTCCCGCCTGCTGCCAGCAGTGTCCCACGATAGGGGGTGTCAGTTGGGAGTCCCCTCTTCCTGCTGCTGCTCTGCAAAGCAGAGCCCCTCTGTCTCAGAGACAGAAGGCCTGGAGGCATGACCAGCAGCTCACACAATGCTGGCCATACCCCCATAGTGACGACAAAAAGGGAACGTGACATCCCCACAAGGCCACACCCTTTGACTTAGGTACACACCCCTTTCGGGCTCGCACCCGACTTCGCTGTGCGAATTTCCAAAGTTTAAATGTTGGGAGGTATGTCAGACGTTGATATCACAAGATGTCAAATGTTGCACTTCAGACACTCACATCTAGACCCACAATAACAACAACAGCATGGTACAGTATAACAAGTAGCTTTTATAATTTGGGCTGAAACTATCTTTTTCTATATAATCCATTACCCATAATTTTTCATAAAGTCCCATAAAGTTTTAAAAAATAATAATTTGGATAACGGATATTTGGATAAGGGATACTCAACCTGTACTGGCAAAGAGTTTGCCGTAGTGTACTGATTATCTGGTATGTACAGTCTTTAAATTTACATATTACTTCTAATAATTTAAGTGATTATTCATGTATATACAGGTTATCTTAAATGTATAAATGTCTGTCTATTTGTAAAAAAATTTATATATTTAAATATCTGTATTGTATAGTTGCTATTTATTATTACTAAAGAGTGTCTGTTTACTAGAACTTGTTTGCCCCATAGTCAGGGTATGTTTTCTACCTCCAGAGGAATTGTTTACAAGGTCTAATTTACCTATTAATAAATTTCCTGTATTTTTCTTTTTATTAAAATGTCTCTTTTCTGCTTAAAAAGATTTGGTTTTTCTTCCATTTAAAATTGATTTGATTTGACAATAATCTGTGAATTCAGATAAAGCTTGTGATACTTTAATAGATCAACATTTGCTCATAATAGAATTCTACTTCTTTAATTGGGGAAGTATGCAAATGTGGGAGATTAAGACAAAAAGCAATATATTGATGCAACTCAGACAGTGTAATGGTTAGCATTACTGCCTCACAGCACTGAGGTCATGGGTTCGATTCCCACCATGGGCCAAACTCGGTCAAGTTTATATATTCTCCCGTGCTTGTACGGGTTTCCTCTGTAGCAGCAGCCATGGCTCGTCTGTGTGGAGTGAAAGTGGGAGATAAGAAACGCTACACTCCTGGAGGTCCGTCTGCCTGTGAGTCAGAGAGGCACGGTGTGTGATGTCCAACACCGAGCCTCTCTGACTCACAGGCAGACAGACCTCCAGGAGTGTAGCAGTTCTTACCTCCCGCTTTCACTCCACACAGATGAGCCGCAGCTGCTGCTTACCGCTGCCCTCTCAGCCAGCTGACGAGCGTCACTAGCTCCCAGCTCACGAGAGGACAGGGCAGTTTCTCATAGCCGCCTCACTACATGTTATGGCAATTGGTGTTTTAAACCGCATACCTCATTGCAGGTCACAACGATGGGTATAAAGTCTGTGGTACTTGTGTATTATCACGGCGCCCATCGCATCGCATCACATACCACTAAATAGGGTATGCAATGCGCTTTTTGCGTGAAAAAGGCAAAATGTACAATTAAATATCGCATCGCATGCCAGCAAATGGCATGCGATGCGATTTTTAATTGTACAAGCACCCTGATGGGTACATACAATGTTAAATGCCCCCAGAATGTTAAATGCCCCCCCATTGTCAACGTCACCCCCACTATCAACAACAACCCAAAGCGTGGTGAGTGCAAGCGCAGCGAGCCCGTGTGGGGCAGCGGTACGCGTCCTCTGACCTTTTCATACCCTCACTATCCATGTCGGCGTGGAGTTGATTCTAGATAGTGTGGCAAGCGCAGCGTGACCCGCGAGGGGACGCGGAATACATTTAAAGTCATCCGCGTCCCCTCGCAGGGCTCGCTACGCTTCGGGCTCGACACACTATCTAAGGACAATTACACGCCGACGTGGATAGTGGGGGTATGAAAAAGTCAGAGGATGCGTACCGCTGCGCTCGCCATGCTTCAGGTTGGCGTTGATAGTTGGGGTGGTGTTGAGTGTTTTCTATGTACAGATGTCAAACAAGAAAACTATACCTCCTCAAAATTGATAAAGAATATCAGATATTGGCCCTTATTCTGGTTGGTGCGGTCAGAGCCGCACACGGGGCTCCGACCGCACAAACCAAGGGCCGCCCACCGGACGGATCGCCACGGCCGTCCGTACACGGACGGCTGGCGATCCGCACAAAAATGGTGGAGGCTACGCCTCCACCATGGTGGGAGCTGCCCCCTGCCTTCGATGGTCGACGACCATCGAAGGCAGGCCCGCACGCCGCGGCAGCTCCCGCAAGCTCAGACCACACGGACAATCGTCCGTGTGGGAGCTTGTAAGGGGGCTGAAAGCTGACATCCGGCGACGTCAGCTTTCCGCCCCCATGTCATGGTAATGAGGGCGTCATGCCCTCATTACCATGCATACGCCCCGCGTTTTCATGGGAACGCCCATGAAACGCGGGGCGTACACATAGGGAAATGAGGGGCTGAAGCCCCTCACGCCCCTATACGCCCCCTTTGCGGCGGACGAAATCCGTCTGCGGCGAAGGGGGCTGCACATGCGCAGAATGACCTCTGCGCATGTGCAGACCACAAACATCGGCGGTACGGCCGCACGCGGGCCGTACCGTGCCGATCTGAATAAGGGCCATTGTCTAGGAGTAATTGTATAGTTCAAAGCAGTGCATCATAGGATTTAAATTGCTTCCGTTACCCACACACCACTACAGATTTTTTTTTATGAAATTAGGGAGATAAATCTTGGGGCCCCACTGTGTGAGGATTTAATATCCTTTTTATCTCGCTGTCCGTGTCTTATTTGTATTTGTGTGTCTTATATTTCACAACTTATTTTAATAAAGTGTCTGAATAAAAGTTACATTTTAAACGTTCTCCAGTGCACCTCATAGTGACATTCTTTCCTTTTTTCTACATTTTAAGAACTGATCTCAGGTTGTTTTTAGCATTGATTATCAATGGGTCGAAGTAAAGCTGTAGAAAACTTTTGTGTTTCTTGCAAAAAAAACATACAATAGGATCTGCAAAGAAATATGAACCTATGTATTTTCATGGCCATTATTGGGGAAAAAAGGCTTTTTATCACAGATTTGGTTTAGCTAGTCCCTTATAACTGGTGGCTCGCTCAATGGCTGGGTGTGGGACAACGGGTAGACAACAAAAAGGTTGACAACCAATAGGTCAACACCATTAGGTTGACAAAAAAGTTGACATGTAAAAAGGTCAACATGCAAAAGGTCGACAATCAAATAGGTAGACCATGGGTCCTCAAACTGCGGCCCTCCAGATGTTGTGAAACTACAATTCCCAGCATGCCTTGCCACAGTTTTGCTATAAGGGAGTGTTAAAACTGTGGCAAGGCATGCTGGGATTTGTAGTTTCACAACATCTGGAGGGCCGCAGTTTGAGGACCCATGAGGTAGACAATCAAGCATTAGCTCGGCACAAGCATTAGGTCGACATGGGGAAGGTCGACAGACAAAAGGTTGACTTGGTGTTTTTCAAATTTTTTGGTTCAAAATGTCAACACAGTCAACATGGACACTAAAATATAGCACCGCGTCTCCTCGCATGGCTTACTACGCTAGCCATGCTTCGGGCATGGTGCCATTCTAGACTCAGCACACTATTTTATTCTCCGACCACGCCCTAGTGGATGGTAGGGCATGAAATAGTGATGGAAAATACCAGAATTTGCATAGGCTAGGGCAGGGGTTCCCAATCTTTTTTTAATCACGGCACCCTAGAGTATCAGAATTTTTCAAAGGCACCCCATGGACCCAAAAAATATATATCAAATTAAGTAGATTGTGTTTATATGTGCTTCTTAGGTTCAGTTATGTGGTAAAGGGCAGGCTTTGCTTCTGATTGTAAACATTTTATGATTGGCAGCCACCAGCACTGGTTTTGTCCAGAAATAATTGATCATAAATAATTTGAATTGGTCCTGGACGACCAACCCAAGGTACCCCTGCAAGTGTCCCGAGGCACCCCAGGGAGCCTAGGCGCACAGTTTGGGAACCACTGGGCTAGGGGCTTTAATGGCACAATGACAATAGAATTGCATCAGTAGGCCCCGCCCCCTACCGATGGACAGCAGGTTGCCCACTCTTCAGAGGAACTACCATAAAAACTGTGTTTCTCCCAGGCGAGTAGACAAGTACCGTAAAGAACAACATTTTAGTGTATTTTACTATATTTAAATATACAAGCATGTCAAAGAAAAACCTTTTTATTTAAAAATTGTATGCATTATGACACCAGATGTTTAAATATGTATTTCCTTTAGGTAATATAGTTTTATATACGATTATTACTGTACTTTATACATTTATTGTCCCATTTTATTTTATTTCCTAAAATTAAACATGGTTTCTGGAAATGGGTTACCTCTTCCATTCATGGCACAGATGGATATACTATTTAAAAACACATAAAAGATATAATAACCATATGAAATAGGAAGACCAACCTGCTTTCCTGTTGGCTTGGTTGATTATTATCCTTATACAAATAATGGACCACATGTTCCATTCACCTTCAGCCGTGGCTGCTGCATCAGGCGATGATAAAGAACGAGAAATACAACATTTCAAAATAATGACAGGACATGATTTTATATTGGGTTTTTTTCTAAGTCATTTGCGTGTTTACTTTTTGCCTTTGACTTAAAAAATCATATAATAATTTAACATCTTATATACAAGAAACAAAACACAAAAAAAAATGTGTACATTAATATCAGGAATGTGAATGACCTACTGTATTATAGGGCAAAATGAAAGTCATTTTCCTGCTAATCTTAAAACATATATATATAGGCACCCCTTGTGTGGGTCTCCAGTTTATTCTGCTGCTGTGATTTGATGATCTATCTATCTATCTATCTATCTATCTATATATATATATATATATATATATATATATATATATATATATTATATGAGGGTGGAGTGAAAAAACTGAAATTGAGAAATAAAAAATCGGCTAATTTGGGAAAGTTGTGACTTGACCTGAATAAGAAACGTGCAAAAGCTTTTTGATCTGAGTCTGTTCTGGCAAAAGGCCTGATGTTTCACTTTTTTGGTGAAAATGACGAAAACTATGAAGATGCTCCGATCTAGTTAAAATTGTGTCATGATGTCTTAGAGTGGTTTATTGATATACTTTAGCTTAGTAAAAGTTCATTTGTGAATATGGTGCTTTCTCCGGAACGTGTTTTTTTTTTTTTGGGGGGGGGGGGGGGAGAGGATGCTCTGTAATTGATGTGATCAAGAAAAGAAACTTGGTGAAAAGGAAACAGGGTAAATCCATTTTGTTTGTGACAAGCTCGTACTCTCTTTTACTAAGCTAAAGTATATAATTAAACAACTCAACATGACAGAATTTTAACTAGATCGGAGCATCTTCATAGTTTTCGTAATTTTCACCAAAAAAGTGAAATTTCAGGCCTCTTGCCAGAACAGAATATGTGGTACTTGTTTCCTAGCACTGCGCCCATGGCATACCGTATTTAGTGGTGTGCGATGTGTGCGAAACGATCTTCCCCTTAAATTAACAGAAGTGCTTGTACAATGAAATATGGCATTGCATCGCATGCGATGCCATATTTCATTGTACAAGCAACCTGATGGGTGCTTACAATGTTAAATGCACCCCCACTGTCAACGCCACCCCCACTATGAACGCCAACCCGAAGCATGGCGAGCGCAGCGAGCCCGTGAGGGGTGGCGGTATGCTTCTTCCGACTTTTTCATACCCCACTATCCACGTCTGAGTGGAGTCGATTGTAGATAATGTGGTGAGCGCAGCGAGCCACCGAGCCCAAAGCATGGCAAGCGCAGCGGAATACGAGCCCGAAGCGTGGCGAGCGCAGCGGAATACATGTAAAGTAATCCATGTCTGCTCGCCATGCTTCGGGCTCGCCACACTATCTAACAACAACTCCACACCGGTGTGGCTAGGGGGGGAAAAGGTCGGAGGATGCGTACCGCCGCCCCTCGCGGGCTCGCTGCGCTCGCCAAGCTTCAAATTGGCGTTGATAGTGGGGGTGGTGTTGATAATGGGGGTGTATTTTACATTGTAAGCACCCATTAGGGTGCTTGTAGAATAAAAAATTAGCATCGCATGCACCGCTATATTGCATGCGATGCGGATGTATAAGATGCACTTCGATCAAAATCAGAATTTCTCAATTTCAGTTTTTTCACTCCGCCCTAATACATATATATAGGATTCGGTATGAAATCCCGACGATCAAAATCCCGAATGGGTCAAAATACCGACAAGGGAAAATCCCGACATTTAAAATCCCGACAGGGTCAAAATCCCGACATTTAAAATCCCAACAGGGTAAAAATCCCGACATATAGAATGTACAGGTGACTTTCGGTCGACAGGTACGAGGTCGACGTGGGTTTTTTCACAGTTTTTTTACCCGAATGTCGACACAGTCGACATGGACACAGTGGCAAGTAAACCGCAGCCCCTCGCAATGCTCTGTTCGCTCGCGATGCTTCGGGCACACTATTTTATTCTCCCACCAAGCCGTAGTGCAGGGCTGGGCAACACCGGCCCTCCAGATGTTGATGAACTACACATCCCAGCATGCCTTGCATCAGTTTCAGCATGGCTACATAGCAAATATTTTCGCTGGGGCTGTCTGCTGTCTGTCTCCCTCAGTACTGCTCTCCTCTCTGCTTAGGGTAGGATCACCATAGCAAGGAGGACAGTCGGCTCTAACTGTGTACTTGTAGTACTACTGTCTCCTCTGTGCTGGGGCCTACCTCTGGTGCTGTGCTGTACCTAATATAATAATTATATATATATATATATATATATATATATATATAGTCCACTGGTGCTGCCTGCTAGTGTCTGCACTGAATAGAGGCTGCCAGTACCTACTCAGTCCACTGCTGACACTGCCAGTAATACTGCCTAAGTACCTACCTAGTAGTACTACCTATAGTACCTACTAAGCTGCTATATTATTTAATTTAAAATAATACCTGTCCTGCAGTGATGCCTGGAACTGTAATAAATAATTCTGCTGGACTGGTGCACTGCCCATCAAGTACCTAATACATTAATTAATTATTATAATTTCTGCTGGTGCATATAGTAGTATGCTACTGCTGTAATTACCTGTGTGCTGCCCACTGCCAGTGCTACTGCCTACCAAGTAGTTTATCTACCTACTAGGCTGCTATATTATTTAATTAAAAAATAATACCTGTCCTGCAGCGCTGCCTGGAACTGTAATAAAAATTAATTATAAATAATTCTGCTGGAATGGTGCACTGGCCAACCAGTACCTAATAAAATATAATTAATTATTATTATAAATTCTGCTGGTGCATAGTAGTCTGCTGTCTGGTGCCTAGTACTGCCATATCTACCTGTCTGGTGCCTAGTACTGCCGTATCTACCTGTCTGGTGCCTAGTACTGCAGTATCTACCTGTCTGGTGCCTAGTACTATCTTATCTACCTGTCTGGTGCCTAGTACTGCCGTATCTACCTGTCTGGTGCCTAGTACTGCCGTATCTAGCACTGCAGTGCCACTCTTACATGAGCCACGTGTTTGTGCCGCACACTTGTGTGGCTTAGCATAATTATCCAACTACCTCGGTGCAACCTTTTGCCCTAAAAACAATATTGTGAGGTGTGAGAATAGACTGGAAATTAGTGGAAATTAATGTTATTGAGGTTGATATAGCGTAGGAGCAAAAAAAAAAAACTAAATTCTGAGATTTTAGCAGTTTTTATGCTTTTTTAACAAAAAAATCAGAACCCAAAACCCAAAAAATCCAAACACAAAACACTTAGGAGGTGTTTTGCCAAAACCCATTAGAACCCAAAACCTCACGGTAATCAGAGCCCAAAACCCAAAACCAGAAAAGTGGCCGGTGCACATCCCTAATATATATTGTAATTGTAAGGTGGCATCCAATGTTAGATCTTATTTAGAACAGCCCTATAGGGTCAACAACAGTAAGCAATCCAGGAAGTCCTTGTTTGTATTTATTTTCACAAAAAGTATTTTTAGTTAATAAAAAGGGGATATTTCCAAATGAAGAAGATTTTTTTTAAATTTTTTCACACTTGTGGACATGGATGAAATTGAGTCAATGTAGAAAAGAGACCAAAGCGTTTTGTCTACATGAGACTTCATCGGGGTCATTCGAACACAAAAACATGGTAAAGAATTACAAAGAAGGTGTTTCATAGAAAATTTAAGTATTTCAATGTTTGGTTTTCAACAATCCTTAAATCATTATTAGCTGCTTTTGATAGGGTCACTGATAAAAAAAAGGGCTTCAATGGACTTTGTATGGGGGTGAATGGCTTAAAACAATATTAGTGGTCCTATTGCAGAGTATCATTGGATAACCAAAATTCTATGGAACAAACGCCAAAGTGGACAGATGATCAATAGGACCAAACACAATCAGACAGTGTACCATTGGAGACACATTTTTGGCAGAAAAAAAGTATCCAGGGTTAGAACCATTAATTATATTGTATAATAGTCTACCGAGAGAGAAAGAAGACTGCCATTTTTGGTCATCAGGGATTTTGGTTAGAAACAGATTGTTAGTTACTTCATACGGGTTAAATACTAATATAAGCTGAGCAGAGCAGAAGATCCGAAATAGCTTAAACTGGATGGCCTAATGTATATTTTCCACCTCATCGACTATGTAACTATGCAGGGCAATATAAACAGCATTATGGGCCCCCGGGCACAGCAGTGTAGTGGATCCCCCACCTAAACATCCACTCACAGAAATAAAAATGGCAATTTTCAAAACAATTCGCTTATATTTACCTGCAACAAAATCAGTGTTTAAATATTTAAGAAGATATGCTGTACGCAGAGATTAATCCACCTAAACGTTTGGACAATATAAAAAGACTTGAAGTTAAAAGCTAAGAAATTCAACATGAAAATGCTGCTCCATTGGTAAATGATACCGAAAAAGATGACACATATGAAATTAGTACAAAATATTTATAATTAGTGTTCAACACAAACATACAACACTGTGCCCCCCATCATGCAGCTTTTGCTTCCCTTCACTTACCTTTCTAATGCTTTGTTTCTTCTGATTTTATCTTTTCTTATTTAATCTCTTCTCTTCTGATTTCTTCTCTTCTGTCTTCTCTATCGCGGTGGTGGCTCCTCTCTCAGCGCTATTCACTGATAATGTCAGTCATCATGATGTCAAACCCAACATTCAATGCAACCACTGGAGGAGGAGGATGGAGAGAGGAGGAATGCCGGCCAGGGCTAAAAGGTATTGTTATAAGCAACATTTTTTTTTTAATTTGTCCTGCCTTAAGCTGCTCTGGGGCCAGCCTAGCCTAGTGGGGAAACTTGCCCTGTAATGATGTGTGTGCCTGTATAGAAAGATCAAGGCTTTGAATACCTATTGCTGGGATGCCTGCGCAACCAGAACACTCCTTTGGATGAAGTTGCAGTGTTCTGCTTACCCCATTCCCACCCACCTTGAACATGTATTACATTACATTCTCACCATTGAGGTGTGTAAACTCAGGGTGCCCATACATCAGAAATAACAATTCATTGTTTCTCAGATGCTGTGATTTGTTTCCCCCAGATAAATTGTTTCTCCAATATATCTTATTTGCCAACACATTATATATTTGTTTCAGTGATCGGCAGATTATTTCCATCATAACATTGAATCTTCACATTTTTATAAAGTGCCCATATATCATTTAAATCAATTGTAATTTTCGTAGTCATGTGGAAAAGATTTAAATAATGGGTTTTATTACTACCCACCCCCATTCTACTCTATTCTACAGTTATCTGTCTTCAATGAGAATGAGGGGCACATATAATAATAAGCAATGGCCAATCCTCAACTGTATTCCAGAGAATCAAAAGCAATAAGGCATAAACTCTTATTATTATTATTTTTTGGTACTTGTCTCCTAGCACGGCGCCCATCACATACCATACTTAGTGGTGTGCGATGTGATGCGATATTCATGTTAAATTAACATGAGTGCTTGTACAGTGAAATATCGCCTAGCATTGTATGCCAGCAAATGTTAAATGCACCCCCATTGTCAACGTCACTCCCACTATCAATGCCAACCCAAAGCGTGGCAAGCACACCGACCTTTTCATACCCCCACTATCCACGTCGGCGTGGAGAAGAACTTATATAGTGTGGCGAGCGCAGCGACCCACCGAGCCTGAAGTGTGGCGAGCGCAGTGGAATACGAGCCCCAATCGTGGCGAGCGCACGTGTAATACATGAAAAGTTATTTGTGTCCCCTCGCGGGGCACGCTGCGCTCGCCATGCTTCGGGCTTGGTGGCTTGCTGCGCTCGCCATACTATCTAAAATCAACTCCACGCCGACGTGGAAAGTGGGGTTATGAAAAGGTCGGAGGACGCGTACCGCTGCGCTCGCCACACTTGAGTTGGCGTTGATAGTGGGGGTGGCGTTGCCAATTGGGGTGCATTTAACATTTAGGGTGCTTGTACAATTAAAAATCGAATCGCATTGCATGCCGCTATATTGCATGCAATGCGATGTGTGCATAAGATGTACTACGATCAAAAGATTGGGCGCCGTGCTAGGAAACAAGTACCTTTTTTTTTTTCCTGTATTTCATCATTTCAGGCTACGCGAAAATAGCCACTTCCATCATAATACAAAAAGTGTGTGTCTAAATAGTAACAAGAATTTCTATTGTTCTTCCCTAATGGATTGTATACAGCAGGGCTCTCCTACCTCCAAGTCTGTCTGTTGTTACCCAGTTTTATCACTGTCTACTATTGTAAAGCACAACGGAATCTGCTGCGCTATATAAGCGACTGTAAATAAATAAATAAATAATTGTAAGTTGAACATACACATATATATATATATATATATATATATATATATACATATACAATTGTATGAATATGCATACTACCACCATACTACCACTATAAATACTATTTGTATTTATATCCACAATATTGGTATTTTAATTGATCTGTGCACCCATTTTCTTTTATTTTGTAAACAAAAGGTACCCCTTTTTTGTAAACAAAAGGTACCCCTGATGAAGTCTTGTATTAGACGAGACGCGTCGGGTTTCTAAATTCAAGCATTTATTGAAATAACAAAGACACCAACCCGAAAGGGTGATATGCAATATAATTAATATCTTGAAATCTTTTGACATGTACTGTATGTCTGTTTTCATATGAGATCTGACTAGGTCTAAGGCTACGCTGACAGCGTAGCGTAGCTGGGCACCCGGGAACTACATAAGTACCATTGTTTTAATAAAATGCTAACCAGAAGGTAAACTGGTGTGTTTAACATCGTGTATATGAAATCATTTATATGTTATCTAGTGGGTAATTAGCACATTTCCAATACCCCATATTGCACTGTTCTATGTCCCTTCCCCACTAACAAGAGGCCATCCTGGAAGAGCATCTGAAACCAGTTGGGTGCATCAAAAGTTTCCCCCTTTCTCTACACACACACACACACTATATATATATATATATATATATATATATACACACACAAGCAGAAGGTGCGGCACTTGGGTACAAATGATGCTGGAGACGTGGGTAGTCTGGCAACATTTCAGTTTATAACTGTTTTCAAGCCAAGTTATAAACTGAAACGTTGCCAGACCACCCACGTCTCCAGCATCATTTGTACCCGAGTGCCGTACCTTCTGCTTGTGTGTTCTATTATTTGTGAAGGCAGCAGGGCCAGTTACCTACAGTTATTGGGAGTGCCGGACCCAAGTCGTTTATATATATATATATATATATATATATATATATATATATTGTATATATATGAACCAAAGATGCCATTACCAATCAACCGTAGATCAAACAAATACTATAGTCACATAATATATTTTAATGAACTTAAATCCCCCAGTAAAGTAATTTTTTAATTGTTTTGAACATTTTTTTGCAATAAGGGAAATGCTTTACATAATAGGTTTTAATTGTACAAAATTGCACCATTCGGTAGAAGGAAGTGCGGTGGGTACTGAATCGATATCAGCATTAAAAGTATACTAGGCTATATTTTTCTATTCCATCTGCCAAAAATGACCCTTACACCATAACAGATGGCGTTAAATGCAGTGATTATAAAAATCCTGAAGTTAAAATAGTTTAATTACAAAGTCAATACCACCTCCAACCTTTGCTGAGCCTTTAGTGTAAAAACAACAGACGGTATAAGGCACACGGCAGGACAATATTTAACTAGAACTTTGCATTAGCGGCTTTCCTGCAGTCTTTGAATGTTAAAGATCACCTGGTTTGAAATTTATTTTATTAACCAGCTCAGCTTACACAGCAGGTATTTATTTGCCAGATGCGTGAAAACAACACTTACTCCTGTTACAGTATATATTAAATAAACTTAAAAAAATGTTACATTTATTTGTAGCTATTTTTTATTTATGCATTCATTGTTTAATACGAAAGTGATCTTAATTTATAATTTAGTTTTAATAATTTTTACCTGTTCAATTCTGGATTATTTAATCAGGTACTTGTTTCCTATCTGGGCGCCCAGGTTTTCTACGTACGGCACCATAATGAAATCGGATCGCATCGCATCGTACACATACACGATATTGAACGATGCGATGCGATGCGATCCGATTCGATTTCCCATAGGAAACAATGTGAAATGGCTCAATTTAGCCAAATTATCATAGGAACAATAGTAAATGGGCCAAAAACACCCCTGAACATTGAAATGTCCCCCCAAAAGTAGTTGACGCCACCCCGCCATCAACGTGAACCCGAAGCGTGGCGAGCGCAGCGAGCCCGCGAGGGGCGGCGTTACGCGTCCTCCGACCTTTTCATGCCCTACTATCCACTAGGGCGTGGAGTGAGAATAGAATAGTGTGGCGAGCGCAGCGAGCCACCGAGCCCGAAGCGTGGCGAGCGCAGCGAGCCCCGCCAGGGGACGCGGATACCTTCACAGTTATACGCGTCCCCTCGCGGGCTTCCCAGGTGTCCATGGCGACGCGGACACCTGGGAAGCCCGCAAAGGGACGCGTTTACCTGTGAAGGTATCCGCGTCCCCTCGCGGGGCTCGCTGCGCTCGCCACGCTTCGGGCTCGGTGGCTCGCTGCGCTCGCCACACTATTCTATTCTAACTCCACGCCCTAGTGGATAGTAGGGCATGAAAAGGTCGGAGGACGCGTACCGCCGCCCCTCGCGGGCTCGCTGCGCTCGCCACGCTTCGGGTTCACGTTGATGGCGGGGTGGCGTCAACTACTTTTGGGGGGACATTCCACTGCTCTGTGGGTTTTTTTGGGGTTTCTGGCCCATTTACCATTCTTCCCTATGCTGATTTGGGTAAATTGATCCATTTAACATTGTTTCCTATGGGAAATCGAATCGGATCGCATCGCATCGCATCGTTCAATATCGTGTATGTGTACGATGCGATGCGATCAGATTTCTCTACGGAGAATAGCATGGTGCGCAATTAACTTAGCGGGCGCCCAGATAGGAAACAAGTACCTTTAATCACATATTACAATAACTTAGTGTTGTGACTTGAATTATATTTTAAATTAAAAATACTTGTGCTTGATCAGGGATAGCATGTTACAATGGCTTCCAAGACCTACAAAATGCCCTCTTGCTATATTGTAGTTACTTAGTAAGTGTTATTGGGTACGGATCATTGGATAGACATGGACTAGGTTGACAAGCATTAGGCGGACACCACTAGGTTGACATGCATGATGGTTGACATGACTGAAGGTCAACATGCAGGAAGGTCCACATTACTGAAAGTCGACAAAGGTATATGGTATGAGTCAGGGGCGCCGATTTCCCTTTTTACCGGTGGGTGCTCCCACAGACTATTGACTATTATAAACATTATTTTAATCATTATGGACAACTGGACAAGTCTTTACAGCAATGAACACTGTCTTGAATGTTGTTGAATGTTGGATCTGTCTTGAGGACAGAGCTGAACACTGTGGAGTTGCATGTCTGAGGCAGGTAGGGTTAACCATTGACAATCAATGGTTTAGCAACCATCAATGGTCAGCCTGATGATGAGTGTTTACATAATCATTGGCCAGCCCATAATACTGATGGCTGAGCCCAGTTGGCTGCTAGATCCTGATAACTTACAGCAGACACAGGATTGTTGTGTTGATAGAGAAAGACTGTAAGGGAAAGGCATTTGTACCTAGAAGGTTGGTGCTCAGAGAACTGCCAGTGACACTGAAATTCTAGAGGAGCCATCCTGAGAACAGTACATGTTGCGGATGCTGTCAATCTGCTTCTGGTACCAGGCACTGCTAAGATTTATATACCATGCTGACAAACACTAAAGCCCCGTACACACGGGGGGAGATATATTGCTCAGGAATATATTGCTAGCAATATATTCCTGAGCAATATATTGCTCAGTGTCTCCTTTTCATCAGCGACCAGAGATGGTCGCTGATGAAAGGGAACCTCTGCCAGCGGTGCTGCAGAGGTAATCAGCTGGTCGCAGGAGCTTGCGATTAGAACGGGGCTGAAAACGGGAGCGAGCACCCGGCGATTTATCGCAGGGGCACACTCCCATCACTATCAATATGGTCGCCTGTGACCATATTTCCAGCGATTTCAGCCCCTATCGCCCCCCCCCCCCGTGTTTACACAGCTTCAGAGTTCCAGCATGAACACAATGATACCAATGAATAAACCTGAGTTATCACTATTAAAGTTATAAAACACATTGGAACTTGTTAATTCAGGTTAAAGAACCTCAACATTTTTGACATTGTGTTCTTTATGTTGTTTTCTTTGAGTTTTTTTTCTTTTATGTAAATTATGTAGATTTTATAATAACTTATTTAGAATTCACACTGTAAAGTACAGCATAAATAGTATTACCATACTGCACAGTGGCAAACGTAGGGGGTGACATTTAATAGAGTGCGATTAGGGATTTTTACAGATTTTTAGGCAACAAAATGGCGTTATCGCATTTTTTCCCGAAATTGCATACTTAAAAGTCCCGGATTTCACACATTTTGTGCAATAAATCGCATTTTCTAACTTGCCTGCTTAAATTCGCATTTTTATCGCATCCAGATGTTTTCCCATTCAAAATTATGTAAATCGCTTATTTAATGGGATGAGCAAACGGAATTCGCATTTCTGAAGTGTCTAAAAATTGCAAAAGTTTCAGACCACCTGATTGAACCAGAAGCAACTTTGGACAAGTGCAGAAATGGTTAAATTTCACACAGGTGTCCTCATTTTTACTCATAAACTCCCCTACATATACCCCAAAATCAATAAGGACACCTGTGAGGGTTTGAGAGATGGAGATTGTGCAGAGTGGTGTGGAGCAGGCTGTTTGTGATTTTGACTGTTAGGAGGAGCTGCGCAGGAGGTAGGAAGCTGCGCGCCAGATCCAGGTACCCCGAGTACTACGTACTTTACGTAGGTATCGTGCTAGGCTGTACCTGGACTCCCTCTCGGATCAACAGGTTGTTGGGATGTTTAGGCTGAAACGCATTAAACTGTTGAAATTATATGAGCAGGTGAGAGATGATTTGGACCCTTACCAAATATGTGTCTGAGTTGCAGAAATTGATGTGTGCCCTCTACTTCTTAGTCACAGGCGCCACTCAGTCTGTGACCTCATGGTCATTGGGGGTCTCACAAGCCACTTTCTCTAAGCATTTCACTCAAGTGTTACTTGCTTTCAAGAAGTTGTGGCGCACATATATCAGATTCCCACATTGTGAGTCAGAGTGGCAGGACCTTAGGGTGACTTTCTATCAGCCTCAGCATTCCCAAATGTGCTGGGAGCCATATATTACACCCACATTGGGCTTCGGGCACCGCACGTGAGGGGACACATTTACGTCAATTGGCGTGGGAGTCACTCTCTGAACGTGCAGGTGGTATGTGATTCCAACCTCAAAATCCTCAGTGTGGTTGCAGGCTACCCAGGAAACTGCCATGACACCTATATTCTGTGGCACTCAGCCCTCTGGGACCATTTTTAGGACCACCAAATGCCAGAGGGCTGGCTACTTGGTAAGTGCATTTTAACATATAGAAATGTTTTGCCATCATGTATAGTGCTGCAATGTGTTAATTTACCTACTAAACAATTATAACATTTCTGTTCAGTGTTCCAATAGTGTGTAAACTGTAGCCACAACTCCATTACATGCTCATAACCTTTTAAAGGTGCAGTCAGTATGGCTAAAATATGAATGTGCTTGTTTGTGAAACCAGTAATTACCAACAGTACGTGTACCCCGTATTATGGGGCCTGTTGTTTTAAATCTAAAGTGTAACTGTAGTGTGTACTCTCCTCTGATATGTGCAATATGTAGGTTGAATTAGTCCCTTTCCTTTACCAGACTTCTTTGCATATTGGTGTTGCCCCCCTTGCTCATGTAATATCAATTCACATATGTTACCATATACTGTACTGACCTCATCTTTTCTGTAAAGGTGACTCAGGATATGGGTGCCTCCCGTGGCTCATGACACCTCTGCGTTCCCCGGAAGGCCCTGCACAGCACCGCTATAACGATGCACACGTTGCCACCCGTAGTGTTGTGGAACGCACCTTCGGGGTGCTGAAAAGTCGTTTCAGGTGTTTGGACAGATCATCACGAATACTGCTTTACCACCCAGCAAAAGTAGTGATGATTGTTCAGGCTTGCTGCATGTTACACAACATAGTCCTCTCCCAACCACGTTATGTGGAGGATGGCAATGCAGCAGTCGTGCAGGAAGGTGAAACTACCCCAACTACAGCAGTTAGGGGTACGCAGAGGGGGGATCTGATGCCTAGGGAGATCATCAGGCGCTATTTCTTAGGTAAATGCATGTGTTAACTATACAACCAGGAACCTTTGGTGTAAGTGTGTTTGCATACCATAAACCATTTCCCATACATTATCATCAATATTTAGGGGAGTAGTCAGAGGCCAATGGCAGAAGCTGCGTCACCTGAGGTATCCCTTGCTGATTATATGCTGGTAAGTACATTATGACAATGCTGTATGCCATTTCAAGTAATGACCAAACCCACAACATTAATTCACCTCCCTAACTGCAAATCACCATAGTGCCTTACACCATTTAAGTTATACACAAGGAAAAAGAACTAGCACTGACTAAATGTAACGTTCTTAATTCAGAAAACCAACAATCTCAATGATTATGGACTTACAGTATCTTGTCCTAATGAATTTCACTAGTTGGTGGTGCTCCCATGAGTCATGATACAATATACTTATATACAGACAGAACAAGCACAGACTGGTGAACAAGCACAGGCGAAATGCGCGTCCAGAAAGGAAGGGCTGTCACAGCGGGGAGCCTGCCGGTAATGGCAAAGAGATACGGAGCTTTCACATGCTAAGTAACCCATGAAGTTTGGTTTCCTTTATACTTACATAGGCGATTTATGCTCTTTATTTGTACTTGCACTTGTACACTGGAAATCTTACAGACATACAGGGGCGTAACTATAGCACCGCAGCCCCCGCGACCGCGGGGGGGCGCTATGCATGTGCGGGCGCCGGGGGCTGCAGTGCTATAGTTACATTACACCCCACCGCCCGCCGCACCATCCCCAGTCTTTACCTGTACAGGTGGGGGGGACGCTGCGAGGCGGCTGGGGGGACACAGCTGCGGCAATTACTTACAGCTGAGCCGGGCAGGGGGAGCCGGGAGCTGTCTGTACTGAAGAAGAAAAAAAAAGCCCATACAATGAATGGGCAGCCTGTGATTGGCTGCTGAGCGCTCTCTCAGCCAATTGCTGACTGGCTGAGAGAGCGCTCAGCCAATCACAGGCTGCCCATTCATTGTATGGGCTTTTTTTTTTTTCTTCCGTAATGACTGTGAGAGCTCCCGGCTCCCCCTGCCCGGCTCAGCTGTAAGTAATTGCCGCCCTGTGTCCCCCGCAGCGTCCGTCCCCCGCAGCGTCCGTCCCCCCAGCCGCATTGACGGCTACCTGGGGGAGCGGCGGGTGAGTGGCTGGGCGCCCTCCCTTTAACGGCGGGGGGCGCCCAAAATGTCGTTACGCCACTGCAGACATATGGTATTTATGTGGGAGCTATGAAATCAAGGAGTGGTACATATACATAGGAGTCTTAGACATATTGGGCGAGATTTATTGGGTTTACCGTTTTTGACAAAATTCGATTTAAACTCAAATCGCCGTTTATCGCCATTTTTTATATCGCATTTTTCCCTAGAAATCGCGTATTGAATGGCTGGCGCAAAGCCGCCCGAAAAGTGCGATACATGGCGATAGACGGCGATAAGGTGCGAATTGAGTCGATGTAATACGCCATAAAAGTGCGATTTCCGGGTTCGGTCATGTGCGTATTAGCGTCCAACCGGAGTGCAATTTACACCAATACACCTGAACAGCCCATACAACATGCTAACCTATTGGCCCACCTTAGTCCCTTGCAATACGCAACACACCCCCTATATAAAGGGGCGCAGACACCATTTTACCCTTTGAAAGGGAGTAAGGCGTGTGAGATGGAGAGGAGAGGAGGTTTTGTAAGGTGCAGAGGAGGCAGAGGGACAGCCAGCTTGGGCCCAAACACCCCAACCACTGGGAGAGGTAGGGGAGTGAGAGCCAGCACTGGCAGAGGCAGGACAGGGAGAGCCAGCAAGAGCTGCGCCAGGGAGAGGCCACATGGTGGAAGCTGAGCAGGTGGCTATGGAGGATGAGGAGGAAGCAGTCACAAGCCAGGTGTCCTCACAGGAGGAACAGAGTGCCAGGCACACAGAGGAGGAGCTGCAAGAGGGGGATTTCTCGGAGCTGGACTGGCCTGTGCAGGAGGCAGAGGAAGCTGAATTGGAGGTGCTGGGTGAAGAACCAGGACAGGAGGATGAGGAGGAGGAGGAAGAGGGTGAGCCTGGAAATGTGGAGGAGGATGATGCAGCTCGTACAGAAAGTGGGAGGAAAGTCAGGTTCTCATATGAGGAGAATATGGCCCTGGTACGTGCACTCCTGCCCCTGTATGACCGCCTACTTGGTCCTCACCATCATCGCACAAGTGTGGCAAGGAAGAAGGGGATGTGGGACAGTATCACCTCCACGGTAAATGCAGTTAGCACACACAAGAGGAGTGTGCGCAACGTCAAAAAGCGTTACAATAACATCAAGCGCCTCCTCAAAGCCAAGCTTGCCCTGGAGAAGAAAGAGGCCTGTCGCACAGGAGGTGGCCCTAGGCAGGAGGTCTGCTTTAAGGCATATGAGAGGTTGCTACGCCGAATCATCCCACCGGAGGTGCTTCCCGGCATCCACATTGCCGACACAGACAGGCCCCCCACTCCACCGCCAACTGGTAAGTGTCTACACATGTCAATGTAATATTTTGCTATGTCATGTGCGCATGCTATTATGCTGCTATGCTTTATGTGTCCAAAAGATTGCTGTGTGTGGAACTACATCTCCCAGCAAAATCACATTTTGCTACCTTGCATTGCTAAATAATGGACTCTGCATGTTGCTGGGTTATGTAGTTCCACAGATCCTATTAATGTGTGCTGTCCTAAACACTGTAGGCCTGCAGTGTACTTGATTGTTAATCCTTATCAATCCTCTGGGTAGTTGAGAAAGCACTTTACAGTCACTTTTACATGTGTAATCTGCTGGTCTTTCCTGTTATTTGCAAGTGGATGCAAAATATTGTTCACAGGCATAATAACCACTTCAGTTCAAAGTCTTCAAATTCCTTATGTAATCATATCAGGGTCCAAAAGTTTGATTGAGGAAAAGTTTTTATCTGCATCATGCGAAAAATGCCAGTTAGGTGCAAATGATAATAATAGAAAATGTCTTCTTCTTTCAAACAGCTCCAGCTCTGGAGTCCCAGCCTGCTGTTGACCAACATCAGCCACATCCAATTGGTGACACTGTCCAGTCTGCAGGTGAGATATCATAGTGTTACACACACACATTGCACATTTCACACATGCCTGTCCCCACCACAGTAGCCTGTGCCAATGCATAATGCATGAGCAACACCTAACCATTCTAACTAAGGTAACATGACCCACCATACACCAATCTGCATAGCATACTTACCACTCTTTTCTCATGTGTAGGTCCTTCACAACCGATGCCTGAACCAACGGATCCCATGCAAAATATCGACGACATGAGTGAAATCATACTGGAGACGGTGACATCGTTGGAGCCTGCACAAAACCAAGCACACCCAGTCAATGAAGCCCCCTATACGCAGTCACATAGGCAGCAGCCCACAAGCATTGCACCCACCAACACCCCCACTAGTGCGGAGGAGTTGGATCAATCCATCCATATTTTTAAGGGGAAACAACTCGCTTTTATGGAGGTGCAGACCACCCAACTAGAAACGGTGAAGGGGTATGTGCGGAACATAGCTCTGCAAATGCGAAGAATTTCGCAAAGTGTGCGGGCTAATGTAGGGACACAAATTCGTCTTGTCTCTACATTAGACACACGCTTAGCAGAAATTGGCCAAGCCATTCAGGGTCAAACTACTAGTTTTAGAGGTCTAAATACCAACATGGTTGAACAGACCCAAGCAATTAATGGGCAAACAACTGCATTGATGTCCCTACAAACGCAAATCAGCCTCAGTGCTAATACTTTGTTAGGTCAGCACCAAACCACATCTACCCAAAGCAGTAGTGTCTCCTCCACACCCATGAGTGGGTCCCCCACTACTCCCCCACGGCGTAGTGTCCGTACTAGGGGTGGTGGTGGCACTACTGGTAAGGGTGCTAATACCCGGGGCAGTATTTAAACATGAATAATCTTCTTTGCATTTACATGTGTATCATGTTTATTCTTTTTTGCATTCACTGTTGCAGTGATCCTTACTGCATATGTTTCATATGCTATGGCCTATGGCCAAATGTTTCTGCAAGTAAAAATTATTTGCATCCAGCAAACTTGTTGTCATTTTTTACAAATGATTACCCACACTGTTCTATTATGTATTGTCAACTAGTGACTTTTTAGCAGCCATGGGACTTTGGGTTGGGTGTGCTTATTAGTAATTAGGGATTTTAAGGAAATAGTCACATTTGAAGAGGATAAGCATTGGGAAATGCATACTGTATGTAGCCACCACTTTTTTTGCACCATTTCAAGCACCTGAGATCAATGATCCATGTCACCTCCATCCATGAAGCCTATGTTAATTTGTAGTTGCCAACATTTGCACACACTGAAAACTACAGTACTTACTTGACATTGTTATAGGTGTTATCATGTTGCCAGCCATAAAGTATGCTGTGGTGGGGTAGCTTTCAGGTGTTGGCCATTAGTGTTGGTCTGCTTCTGGGCAATTAACATGGACAGGGAAAAGTGTAATGTTACCAATGTATGTGTGTTACAGGTTCCCCATTACTATTCATTGTACACACACAAATTACCTGTGAAATGCTGCCGGATCATCCGGGTACGAACCACATCCCCCCTCTGTGTACCTCGCACTACAACATCAGTAGTTTGAGCTTCCTGCACGACTGCTGCAGGGGCCACATCGACATAATTTGGTTGACCCAAAGCTATGTTATGCAGCATGCAGCAAGCCTGGACAACCAAAACCACTTTGGCAGGGTGGTATAGCAGTGTACCTGCTGACCTGTCCAAACACCTAAATCGGCTTTTCAGCACCCCAAAGGTGCGTTCCACTACATTGCAGGTAGCAATATGTGCAGCATTGTAGCGGTGCTGTGCAGGGCTTTGTGGGTTCCGCAGAGGTGTCATGAGCCACGAATGACACCCATATCCTGAGTCACCTAACATGTAAAGGGATTTGTGTGGTCACATATCATGTGGGTAACTGGTACATAATAGTAGCAGCCTATACTACATTGTTTGGGCTGGTATAAACAATTACAACAGAAATGACTCTTGATTAGAAGGTTCCACACATGGATGTTAAAGGTAAAGACATAGGTAAGCAAACAGCATGTAAACAGTGGTAAGTGACTTACCAAGTAGCCAGCCCTCTGGCATGGTGTGGTTGTGGAAACGATCCCAGAGAGCTGAGTGCCGCAGGATATAGGCATCATGGCAGTTCCCGGGGTAGCCTGCCACCACACTGAGAATTCTGAGGTTGGCATCGCAGACCACCTGCACATTGAGGGAATGTCTGCCCCTGCGATTGACATAGACATGCTCCCTCACGTGCGGGGCCCGAATCCCAATGTGCGTGCAGTCTATGGCTCCCAGCACATTTGGAAATGCTGAGAGCCGATAGAATGCCACCTTCAGGTCCTGCCACTTGGACTCACAACGTGGGAATGTGATATATGTGCGCCACAGCTTCTTTAATGCATTTAACACTTGAGAAACATGTTTAGAGAAAGTGGCTTGTGACACCCCCAAGGCCCATGAGCTCACAGACTGAGTGGAGCCTGTGGCAAACAAGTGGAGGGCGCACAATAATTTCTGCAGCCCAGACACTGCATAGTTGGCCCCCCCACAAGTGTCCAAATCATCTCTCACCTGCTCATATAAGTTCAACAGGTTCTGTCGGTTCAACCTAAACATGTCCACCACCTGTTGATCAGAGAGGGAGTCCAGGTACACCCTGGCACGGTACCGACGAGAAGCACGGAGTGGTCGGGGTACCTGGATCTGGTGGGCAGCAGCAGCATCCCTCCTGCGTAGCTCCTCCAAACAGGCCAGCTCACACACTAGCACCTCCAGTCCACTGTGCAAAATGTCCATCTCAAACAGCCTCACAGGTGTCCTTAATCATTTGGGAGTATATGTAGTGGAGTTAGTAAGTGGTATGTGGGTCACCTGCAATGTTCCCTCTAATTTTACCAAGGCTGTGTGCGGCAAAAGATTTTGGCTGTGCAACTTTGGAAGGAAATTTAAATTTTTGTGCGTCACTGATATATAACTGGAAAATTACTTCAGCATTTGTGTTAACTTTACTTCAAAATGATATTAAACATTCAAAACACAGCACACAATGTAATTAATGGGTGAAACACACATTAATTGAGTCCACAACTGCAAAAATGGACCACTGCTGCTTTGTGCGCTCTGTTGTAATGTCTGTGCGCACTCTCGTCGAGTTGTGTGCGCGCGCACACGCGCACAGCTTAGAGGGAACACTGGTCACCTGTGAGAGATTTCTCTGTTTCTACGCTCAAACGGTGGCCATTTTTTGCAAACCGCCACCCTGGACTTGGTCTGTTTTTTTGGGGGGCAGAAATCACACTTTGCTGTCGATTTCCAAATGCGGCAGACACTAAATTAGCGATTTGTATCTTTTTCAATGGGAAAACATCTGGATGTGATGTTGTAAATCGGCACTTCAGAAAGTGCGAATTAGCTGCAAAAAGTGCGATTTATGCCGCAAATCGTCACCCATTAAGTAGTCGATTTGGGGGGAAAAAAGGCAGTTTTTGCGATATAAATCGCCAAAAACCCAACAACGATCTATAATAATTGTCACCCATTGTATCCTTACATAGGGAATCAATTTACTCTTATTTAAGGGACTCTCATTGAATCCAGCTACTGTTTGATCGGCTGCACTGGTTCTTACTAACAGGGGTGAGACGGGATTGCTCCTACATTCCACGTTGTATTTGTACTTATGATGTGAATTGATTATTAAAGCTCCATATGTATCTGCACAGCATATGAAATGAACATTAGCTAAAGCCATCAAGTACCACAGGGATATACGCTGTGGTCACCCACCGTGACAGCCACCATAACATCAATTCTATTTTCGCCATTATTTATATGGTCACATATTAATTAATAACAAATTTTTGATCTTTATCTGTATTTATATTATTGTTTAATTTATTTCCACACTTTGTTGTCACATACAAAAAATAAAAAAATCAGCCAGGCTGTTACAATGCCTCATGGGAGAATATCCCTACATTGAGATCATGTCTGACCGAGGCTGACACACACTTTCACTTATTTATCTTTATTTATTTTCATTTATTTAGACATTTTTAACACATTTATTTGATCTGTTCTGCTTCATCACATTTCTTCACTATTTGGAGTTCAAATAGATATATTCTGCCCTCTCCTTATGGTACAATCAAGAGACAGACTATTCTGGAAGAATTTTTAAAGATTGTGTTGTTTTTATATGTTTTATGGCTGTTATTAAATGATATGTACTAGTGATTGACGTACTTCACTATCCAGTTCATTTATTTCATTATATGTGCTGAATGATTTGGAGACAACAGTGCAGAACCTAGGATATCAAGCGCCTGATAAGTGATCTTTCCCATTTTTCTGTTTAAGAGACAGACTATGCTTGGAGGGTCTTTTGTGAGTCCTAATTTTAACGTATATCATTAAAAATCAATACATTTTAACAAGTTGTGCCCCAACAAAGAGAGTCATCTTTTTTCTTTTTGTATATAAGCATTTAAGTTATAAAAAATATACATTAGGATCTAATCAACCAAAGACACATTTGAATGTAAAATTCCGTCTTCACTAATGTAAGGATAATCAATAGGCTCCTATTACTGGGCCATAGATTTTAAGAAAAAAACATCTGCATCATACAAGTTTACAAGAACAACAATATACATACTGAAATTTTATAATCATTCTTTAGATTCCTTTGCATGTGCGCATCCCCCTTTGCCCCTGACCCCAGACCACCCCTGATTCGCACACTCCGACATGGTGGTGAAGTGGGTGATCCACTCACTGGTGTACTGGACACACTACTAACAGTAGATGCAGCTCCCCCTAATAAATTAAACTCTAGTGCTGCTATAGCTTGTGTTTGCCCATGTACACTTTCACTTATGATGGTAATTCTATCATTATGTTCGCGTAGGGCCTGAATCATTTCACCCATATGTGTGTCCAGGGTGGTAGCCATTCTCACTTGTGTCCCCACACCTACACGGACACCGCTTGTCAATTTTTTCAGTTGCTGATACATGTTTCTAATGCATACTTGCCTACCTGACCCTCTCCATGCGGGATAAAATGCTCTGCTCCTGGACTTCCCTGGTAATGTATGATTGCCATCACCTGTGGTGAAACACCTTTACCTAGCTCCCCACAGGTGATGGCAATCATTCATTACCAGGGAAGTCCAGAAACAGAGCATTTTCTCCCGCATGGAGAGGGTCAGGTAGGCAAGTATGTTCTAATATAGCCTTGAATATTGCCAATTTGATGGCTTTGAATTGACATGAATTCTATCTGCTGGGATTTAAATGTGTGCAATGACTATGCTACCTGTTCAGGGGTGGATGGTGGTTGGGGGTTGATGGGGAGTCAACCCAGTTGTTGCCCTTTCAGTCACTGATGTGGCGCTGGTTTCTTCATCAGCTGAAAATGAGTCGACGGGCTGGAGTATAATATCAATATCTGTATCCATCATTTCCACTGAATCTGTGGGTTGCTGCAGTAGTTGTGATGATCCTGTGTAACCAAACAAATGGGTAAGTATTCCACCATAATAGTGCAGTATGTGTAGTTATGTTTCTAAGCAGGGCCGTAACTAGGGGGGGCTAGGGGGTCAAGCGCACCGGGCGCTGGAGGCGGGGGGCGCTAGTGTGGCACCCGGCAGCTGGTCCCACAAAACTGTGCCCATGATACTGACCCCACTGCAGTGAGGGGGTTAAATAAACCCCCCATCACTGCGGACACTGGAGGAGAAGAGGCGGGACTCACCTGTGGAGGAGAGAGGAAGCCGGGCTGGGATTGGCTGGGAGGTCTGGCACGAGGAGAGCCAGGAAGTGTTGGAGGAAGAAGCCGGAGGACAGGAGAGAAGCTGCAGCATGGAGCCCCGGGAGGAGCACGCAGCGTGGCACAAGGAGACCTATAGCAGCGGGAGAGAGCTGCGCCGGAAGACAGAGGTGACCGGCAGCAGGGGCAGGGTGGAGCAGTAGCTGAACAGCGCAGGGAGAAGCGCCGACCGGTCCGGGCCCAGCTGAGTGACAGCTCCGGTCCCAGCCTCCCGCAGACTGAACACGGGTACACACGTCGCCGCACTCCCGGACAGGGTGTGCTCCGGCGTCCCACACAACAAGGGCAGATGACCGCGGAGATTCCCAGGATCACCCCCCACAGGGCAGCAGATGGACGGAGAGAGTGGCGGCTCGTGACAGGGGCGCAGAGGGGCCTTAACCCCTTCCTCCTCAGTGATCATCCACAGAACTGTGAGTCAGGCCCTGGTGGCCATAAACCCCTCAGGGTCAGTCCCAGCAGGGAGATAGAGTAAAGTCCTGTAGGGCAGGGCCGATGGCCTTGTGGGCCGATTTCTTGTAAAGACTGCAGCGGTGCAGTAGCACCGCTGATGCCTTCATTGTGCACTGCACCGCCGCGTCCCCCACCCCCGGCGTCATTAGCATATTCACGTCATGTGACGCTGCAGCGTCATGACGTCAGCTGCCGACGCACCGGCGGCAGATACAAGCAGGAAGCCGCCTGCATACAGCATGTGTTCCCGGCACCCTCTCCAGGCAGTCTCCCTCAGCAGGCAGTCACTTGGTGCAGGGGGAGCACTACTGCAGTACCCCCCCAGCGGTGATCAGCTCCCAGGTGAGTGTAACTATTCCCTTTCCTTGGCACTGTGGGGCATATGTATCTGGCACTGTGGGGCATACTGTATGTATCTGGCACTGTGGGGCATATTTACCTGGCAATGTGGGGCATATTTACCTGGCACTGTGGGGCATATTTACCTGGCACTGTGGGGCATATGTATCTGGCACTGTGGGGCATATGTATCTGGCTCTGTGGGGCATATGTATCTGGCACTGTGGGGCATATTTACCTGGCACTGTGGGGCATTTGTATTTGGCACTGTGGGGCAAATGTATCTGGCACTGTGGGGCATATGTATCTGGCACTGTGGGGCATATGTATCTGGCACTGTGGGGCATTTTTATCTGGCACTGTGGGGCATATGTATCTGGCACTGTGGGGCATATGTATCTGGCACTGTGGGACATATGTACCTGGCACTGTGGGACATATGTACCTGGCACTGTGGGGCATATGTATCTGGCACTGTTGGGCATGTGTATCTGGCACTGTTGGGCATGTGTATCTGGCACTGTGGGGCATGTGTATCTGGCAATGTATGATGGGCATTACGGTGTGTTCAATAATGTGTAATGCCTCCTTTTTGTGATGCCACTCCCCCTTTTCATGAGGCCATGCCCCCTTTTTGCGGCGCGGCTAAGCCACGCAAGGTCCCGCCCACGTCTGGTGGGCCTGTGTGCTCAAAATGCCAGGGCCTATTTTTGGTCCCAGTCCGGCCCTGCTGTAGGGTCAGTGCCGGCGTAAGTGACAAAAGCACAGTCAGGCACCTGAGGGTGAGGTGGGGTACCAATTCTCCCTTAGAACCTGCCAGTACAGCCTTAACGTAGAGCCACGGGATTTCCCCGGTTACCGAGGATCTTTCCCCTCCGTACTAAGACGTCAACCCCCAAACTATTGATCCGTAGGAAGGCCTGATTGGTGTGTGCATTACGGTGTGTGCTGGAATGTGTACTGGACATTACGGTGCGTTCTATCATGTGAATTGATACTACTATGGGACCACACCACTCCCCCCCCCCCACCCCCAAAAAATGCCCTAAGATCTGACAATTTTGCGAAAAAACTAATATTACAGTGGTAAAAAGGCAAAATAAGAATACACACTCTCACTGTGTCTGAATTAAAGTGTAAAGCTGCAGAATTAACAGCTACAGCATGACAAATCTGAGGACGGCATAATATACAAAAGCCGCTTATACCTCAGGGGAGACCTGTATAAGTGATAACACTCCACACTGTGGCAACTTTGTTTAAAAAACATATATACACATCAGAGACTCCTCTATGAAGAAAGTAACAAGAATATACAAAATAAATTGAACTATCAATCTACGAATTGTATGGTGTGTATGATAGTGTGAGATCTGACAATTTTGCGAAAAAATAAATATTACAGTGGTAAAAAAGTAAAATAAGAATACACACTCTCACTGTGTCTGAATTAAGGTGTATTGGTTATAAAATAATAATACAAGTACATTAAAGACACACAGAGAAGGGTGGTGTATATCATTATCTATTTGTACAAATATACAAAACACACAGAGACCTGCAACCATTGTATACCTGCAAATTAAGGATATTAATGAGGCAGTGGTCCGACACTGATTTAATACACTTATTCCAATTTCTTTATCTTTCTCACAACTGTCGCTAATGTTTTAATATTTCACCTTTTTATTAGCAAAATCATTAAAAGTTATATATTATTATTATTATCATCAAAAAAAGAACATGACAACTATGTTCGGGCCTAGAGCCATTTCAACCTGTAACATAATGTGATAGACATTTGTCCCAAACCAGCAGGTGTGGAACTACATGACTGAGCATCAGCAACAATTTCTATCTATGACCATGACATTTACCTATGTTCCCCTTGCTGTGTTATGTAGTTCCACTGCAGCACTATTGTTATGCTAACATTACAAGAGAGCATTACAGTTATAAAACATTGCAATGTATAATGTAAGTGAAAATGTGTGAGCACTTACCAGCTTGTGGTGGAGTGGGTGGCCTATCTGTGTCTGCCACATGGAGCCCAGGAAGGACCTCTGGTGGGATTATACGCTTCAGGTTTTTTTCGTAGGAGGTGTCAGGGTACTTGGCCTGGCCTCTTTGACCTCGTGGCCATTTTGGTTTTCAGTTGCCTCTTAATGTCGTTAAATCTCTTTTTGACATTCCTCACTGTTCGTTTGTGGCTGCTGACTGCGTTCACGGCCCCTGTAATAGAGTCTCACATGGCTCTCTTCTGCTGTGCAGTGGTCCGGTTGTTATGTTTCCCCAGCAGCCGGTCATAGACAGGGACTATAGCACGGACTAGTGCGGAATTCTCCTCATATGAGAACCACACCTTACGGCCACTTTGGGTGCGTCCACTTTCTGCCTCCTCCACCTCCTCTGCGGCCATGTCCCCCTCCTCCTCCAGGGCAGTCTGACTCTCCTCCTCCTCACCTCCATCTTCCTCCACCTCAGGCCAGTCCACCTCAGAGATGTATCCCTCCTGCAGCTCCTCCTCAGTCTGTGTGCTGAACAGGTCCTGTGTGAGTGGATGGGATGGGGATGCAAGAGGGTCCTCCACCTCCTCCTGCTGGTCCTGCTCCTCTGGGGTGTGGCCTGGGCCAGGCCTTGCTGTGGCTATGCTGGCTGGCACACTGCTGACTTTCCCTCTCACAGTGCTGCCTCTCAGTGTGCCTCTGCTGCCTCTCCCCTTGGCTCCTCTGGAGCTGCTGCTGCCTGTGACTGTGCCACTGCTCCCTCTGCTACCTGCACTCACTGCCACTCCTCTCCCAGACATCGCTCCTCTCCTCTCCATGCTCCTTACTACCTTTAAAAGTGGCACCTGTGCCCCTTTATATAGGGGTGTTATCCATAATGTAGGAGACTTAGGTGGGCCAATCAATAGGTTAGGGGGTTATTTGGCATGTGGAGGCAGTATTGTATTTCACATTCCGGTTGGTCCTAAACTCGCACATGACCGGCGGAGGAAATCGCACATTTATGTGTCTTAAAATTTCGCATGTTTTTGCCGCATTTTCGCATACCATTAAATAATCGGTTTTGAAGGGAAAAATGTGAATTTAAAAAGTGCGATGCGATAAGGTGCGATTTAAAAATGTTACTAAAAATCGCATCCCATTAAATGTCACCCAAGATTTTTTAAGGGGGGGGGGGGGGTCCAAATGTAATCCAAAATATCCCACTCTGCAGTGCATTGGAGTGAGTACGGGAGTCTGAGGGTCAGTAACAGCCCTGAAAATTGGTGTTTTTATACAATGGATACTGTATCGAATACAGTATTAATATTTAACATCTCAGAGGACATACGTACCACAATGGAAACAGGAAATATTAAGAGTTGGATTCCAGAAAAACCATTAGGTTTCCACAAATGTGGGAACGTCAAATGCATTACCTGCAAAGGGATGAAAAAGAAAACGGTTGTTTTAAATCTAACAATACAGGAGAAACTTTTCAAATAAAGGATTTCATGAATTGTAGGACCTCATATGTTATTTACGTTATCCAATGTGGTTGCGGCCTACAATATGTCGGCCGCACCATACGCTGTTTAAATGTAAGGTACTTGGAACACAGGGGGAATATCCTTGGGGGCGTTAAAAATCACCCATTGTCCAAAAATATATTAGGGTGTCAGGGAACATCGTTGGACAATGTGGAAATAAAGGCAATAGAACATATTAGAAACACGGAGAGAGGAGGGGACAGATTTAACAAATTATGTAGCCGTGAAGCCTATTGGATATTCCGCCTGTGTACCTTAGTACCAAAGGGATTGAACGACACTATTGAACTTAACAAAATTTGACTATATGGTATAATTTGATATTTTATGTTGCTATCATCCAGCTATAATGATGTATACTTAAAACCAATTAGGGGAGGAGGGTGGATGGGGGGGAGGGATAAGGGGGGCTATAAAGTGACCTGCTGTGTGAGGGAGGGGGGTGGGTATAAGGTATATGTTAATTCAACGTTATACTTCACGCTCAATGAGCTATTCAATATGATATAATTAGAATTTATTTATAGTGACATTTTAGATCTGTCAAATAAGTTTGATGTGTATTGATATGTATACAGAGAATTTTGCTAAATGTACCTGGAACATCCTAGTAAAAGTATGAGAGATATACACTGAATGACTATGGGCTTTGTCGTTAGTAATATTTATTAGACATCATATATGTACAGATAAAGCTTATGGATATATAGATATTTGTATTCATTCATTTTTATATGCACAGCGATTCAATCAGTATAGCCATAAAGGAGTTTAAAAGGGAATATGGTCTCTATATATGCATGTAGAAAAATCATAAAGATATATATTAGAAGTAAAATGAATGACTTCATGCATATTGGGAAGCCTGGAATTCCATACAATTGTATATATATATCCTTACCGTAGTAAAATATGAATTCTCCCTTTTTTTAAAATCTTTTTTAACTTATTTTGCGTATCTTGCTCTATAATAATATTATATAATGTTATATGTTTATATGTTTGTCCCATATGTGTATACTAAGTGCTCTGAATATGCTCAATATAAAATATACATACAATGAAAGCACCAGTTACTCTGATATACAGCTCTAAGTATCACCCGTATAGAAAAACGCATTACAATCGGGCCGAATTGAACTTCCTATTCTTTGGAACGCAAAAATTCAATACTGTGACACGCAACATCCATCTATGAGTAAGATCTCTAGAAATCTCGCGAGATGAGGTAACAACAGAAGCGTGATGCGCATAATGGTACGTATGTACACTGCGCACAAGCAACCCCTCATCAACAACGCGAGACTGTCAAATGACACGCATGACGATTGCGGATGTACAATGCGAAAACGAGGCCTGAACCGGCAAACCGCGCGAAGACGCGGACCGGAAGTGAGCGGTATAAAAGGGCAGCAATATGGGGGAAGCTGCAATCACCTCCTGAGGAAGCCGCTGATACTAGAAGGCGGAGAAACGCGTAGAGGGCGACGGGACAGCTTTGTGGCAACTGGATGCAATCTATGGGAGTAACATACTCAGCGACCGCAGTGAACTGCTAAAATCATCTGGTCATATCAACTCCTAAGTATCAAGAGCCGGATCCCCACCTTTTGTGAAAGGACAAAACCCTCAAGAATAAGTGAGTTATTCCACTAACATGTGCACATGAGTGGGGGACAGTTACTCCTAACAATTGGGAGATTTTAAAGTAATACTAACCGGTTTTTTACTAATGTTATGGACTAACAAGTTAAACACAGTTCAAAATATTCTACTAACAGTCTAAACAGAGCATTGTTATATGTGTGTTCGTCTTGTCTGTCACAGTGGCCACTAAATTCAAATTGCATGAAATTGATTGTGTTTTTTTTTTTATTTTTTTAATAAATTGTATATGATTTTGCAAAGCGCAGCTCCATTGTCTTTTTTCTTGTAACTTAATATTTAACAGTACAGATGGTCTATAGTATAGACTATTTCAAATATTTAAATAGGTTAAGTGGTCAGGAAAAGTTTTAAAAGCTGGTACACTAGGCATGTGCAGCAGCTCTGCTCTGTCCCTTACACTGCATGATGTGGCAGCAGTTCTAATAATCATTTTATTTACCAGTGCCATTGTCATAATTTAAGGCCAAGAGGAGGGGGTTTCCGGGCAACCAGAAATCCCCTATAAATAATTATAATCACAATATAGTCACATTCAATTTAAATTTTAATGCAGATAATTATATTGGTGCAACTAGGTCCTTGAATTTCAGAAAAGCAAACTTTGGTATGTTTGAGGAGTCCTTTAAGGATATATATTGGAAGGAATTATTTAGAGATATGAATACGAGTAAAATGTGGCAAACTTTTTAAGAAAATACTGCAGGAGGGCACAAATACATTTTTTTCTAGGGTAAATGAAATAAAATATGTCAAAAGGAAACCGATGTGGCTTAACATCAAAGTCAAATTTTAAATGGCTAAAAAAAGGAAGGCATTCTAACTTAAGTAAATATGTGAACACAACGCTAGTTGGAGGAGGGATTATGCTAAAAAACATTTATTTAATTCATAGTACTCGTACAATTAAAAATGTATTTTATGAGTACTATGAATTAAATAAATGTTTTTTAGCATTATCCCATGGTATTGAATAATAATAGCATAATAGCAGCAGATTGCAAATCTAATCCCAAAAAATATTGGCCCACTAAAAAATAAGCAGGGTACCCTGGTGACAGACGAAAAAGTGAAAGCAGAAATATTTTATTAGTTTTTTGCTTCGGTATTTACAAGGGAAGAATCTTCAGAGGTTCTCCCACAGATTGAATGTTCAGCTCTAGATTTCTCTCAAACTGTTTGTTTGAATGAGGAGATAGTCAAAAATAGATAACAGGACCTAAATAGTAACAAATCTCTGGGCCCAGACAAAAAACACCCTAGGATACTAAAAGAAATGTGTTTTGTCATAGCACTACCATTATACTGTATCTAACAGTCAATAAATAAATAAACTCGGGAAACATTACCAAGGGACTGGTGCATAATGGAAGAAAGGTAGCAAAACTAACTCTGAAAATATTAGACCGTCATCCTTACATCCATTGTTGAAAAAATATTAGAAAGAATAATAGCATAGTATCCAAAACGTCTTAGATCAAGACAAGGTGATAAATAAATAATAAAGCATGAGTTCATCAAAAATAGATGAATTTAGACTAATTTAATTAGCTTCTATGAGGAAGTCAGTAAGGGGTGGACTTAGGGAAATCTATTAATGTAATACAGTACTTACTAAACTTACAGTACAGTACATTACAGAACTAAAGCTTCTGACACAGTGCTTAATCAAAGGTTATTAATTAAACTAGGTAACTTAGGCATAGGAGATAAAATTTGAAATTGTATTAGAAACTGGTTGCACAATCGGGTACAGAGAGTGGTGGTCAATGGCATCCAGCTGGGATAAGGTCCACAGCGGAGTCCCACAGGGTTCAATATTGGGACCCACTTTATTTAATATATTCATATTCATGAATTAAATGGAACAGGTACAGAGAAGGGCGACTAAACTAGTAAAAGTCGATAAGAAATGGGTAGGTTGGCGCTAGAGTTACCCTTGTTCGAAGGGGCTGCAGGACTAGAGTGGTCCAGGCTCTGAAGTTAATGCAGATAAGAAAAAGATGGCACTGCGCTCTCCTTCTTGAACGCTTGATATGACAGATATCAGTATCAAAGGGTCCCGTGACGTGTATAGCAGTAGGTGTGTGCCTGTGGTATTGGTGCAATGCACTTATCTGAGGTACACAATTGATATGAAATGAACACATGAGGCTGTATGTGACAAATAAAGTGATGCTTTATTTAACTATGGGGATACGGTAGGGTGGAGAACCTGTAGCGGTTCACCGGGGACCGTCTGTAAGTTGGTGAGTAGGACTCAAAAAGATGGTGTAGCTGATACTGCTACACCATCTATTTGAGTCCTACTCACCAACTTGCATCAGCCACAGATTAAGACTGTTTCCCCCCCCCCTTCCCACATCCACTGTCTCCACAGTCAAGCGGACACCACTCATCTGAGTGGAAGCTTGACTACAGACGGTCCCCGGTGAACCGCTACAGGTTCCCCACCCCAACCGTATCCCCATAGTTAAATAAAGCATCACTTTATTTGTCACATACAGCCTCACGTGTTTATTTCATATCAATTGTGTACCTCAGATAAGTGCATTGCCCCAATACCACTGGCACGCACCTACTGCTATACAAGTCACGGGACCCTTGATACTGATATCAGTCATATCAAGCGTTCAAGAAGGAGAGCGCAGTGCCATCTTTTTCTTATCTAAACTAGTAAAAGGTCTTGAAACATTAGAAAACAAATATAGGCTAACCAGGCTGAATATGTTTTTGCTGGAGGAACGTAGGTTGAGAGGAGATATGATTAGCATGTTCAAATATAGGATTGGAAATTATAAGGAACTGGGAGATGATTTGTTCACTGTTAACAGGTCTATACTTAGGGCATGTAATGTGGCTCAAGGAAAATAAATTCCATACTGAATTAAGAAGAGGATTTTTCACAATTAGAGCAGTAAAATTCAAGAATTAATTGCCTGTAGGGGTAGTTACAGCACCTATTGTTAATGAATTTAAATAAAAACTAGATACATTTTTAGCCACTAATGGAATCATATAAATGACTTACTCAAGTCAGCAGTTACACTACAAATAGGTTGATCTTGATGGACTAACGTCTTTTTTCAACCTTATTAGTATGTTACTACAGTATGTTACTGTGGCTAAAATGTGCAAGGGGCACTACTATTTTGTGTAATAATGTATAAGGGCATAATGTTTAAGGGGCACTATTACTGTGACCATAAATGTGTAAAGGGCACTACTACTATTTGGTATAATGTATTAGGGGCTTTATTACCATGGGCATAATATGAAAGGGACACTACCAATCAGTAGTATAATTTGTAAGGGCACTGTTACTCTTTGGGCATGTTGTGTAAGGGACAATATTACTGGATGGTATAATGTGTAAGATGCACTACTATTCTGTGGGCATTATGTGTAAGGGTCACTAATATTGTGAGCATGAACTATAATAGGGCATGATGTGTATAGGACACTACAGCTGTGGGCATAATGTGTAAGGTGCACTACTTCTTTGTGGGCCTTATGTGTAATGGTCACTAATACTGTCTGGCATAATGTGTAAGGGGCACTGCCACTCTACAGTATAGCATAATGTAAAAAGTGCACTTTTGTGTAGCATAATGTGTATAAGGAGCACTACTATCTGGATATCATGTCTAAGAAGCACTATTACTGTGGCCATAATATGTAAGAAGCTCTACTACTGTGTGATATAGTGTGTAAGAGGAACTACTATCATAAACATGGTGTGTAAGGGGTACGAATACGGGGTAGCATAATGTGTATAAGGGGCACTACTGTGTGGTGTAATATGTATAAAGGGACACTGCTGTGCGACTTAACATGAGTAAAGGAAACTACTATGTGGTATAATGTAAATAAGAAGCACTAGTATTCTGTGTAATATGAAAAAGAAACACTACTGTGTGGTATAATTTAAATTGTGGGTACTAATGCCTGGCCATGCCTCTTCCCCAGAGGATCACAATATTTTTTTTGGGGGGTGGGTGGGTGTAATCAATGCTCTCTTTGGTACAGAACAACAAAATGTCTAGTTACAGCTATCTCACCAATAATCCTGATTAGCACATTTTCTATAAATAAAAAACACAGCAATTGGATTCTAACAAAAGACATTCCTACCTAATAAAAACATGTTGTCTATACTTGCAAGACAATTCCTCTAAAGTTTGGTATGCAGTACTGCAGTGATATGGTTTGCAATTCCAATCTCTGTATGATGTTTTCAAATCAAAATAATCATATAAATTCTTTGGCAGGTACATACTGTAACATGACAGAATGGTCCATTAACCATGAGTTATGTGGCTGTGTTATAGGCAATAGATAAACAGTGATGACATCTATGTTTTTCACTGGGATGTGTGGTAGTGCCAGGCAACCATAAAGATAATTTGTATCCTGAATTAGAGCAGTGAGATCACATAGTGTTAGATGAATTCAGGTGTACATAGTTACATAGTAGTTAAGGCTGAATAAAGATGTACGTCCATCAAGTTCATCCTTTGTTTAGAGTGTATGATCTATTTGATTCATCCCTTTATAGAAGTTGTGTATTCTCAATACATTTTACACAAATTATGATTGTTGTTTGTACCCCTTGATGTTTTTGCCCAATAGAAGTTTATCCAACTTTATTTTAAATGTATTTATTGTGTCTGCCGACACCACCTTACTGGTAAAGAGTTCCACACTTTAACTGCCATGACCGTAAAAAAAGTTTTTGATTCTAAGGGTACAAAATCTTCTTTTCTCTAGTCTAAACACATGCCCACATGCCCACGTGTCCTAGGCTCCTTCGTCAAAGTAAATTTACAGTATTTTCCTATTTTACACTTTACTAAATTATATTATCTTTCTTGGTCCATTGAATAACATAAAATATAAGTAATATTTCAATAAACAATTTATGCAAAATATATAAAATATTAAGAAATATCATGGTAGATCTGAAAGCAAAAATGAGGGTCTACTGTGTCTATCTCTGTCACTTTCTGACTTCAGAAACTGTTCCATCTGGAATGAAACTGGCCTGGTCTCTCCCAGTCTTAAAAAGAAAATGACCCTTAATCTTAACACTCTCCAACTGCAGCTGTGGAGTAACAAATCAAGCTTCCTGGTTTGGCAGTCAGATTGTCAAGTCTGGGTTTGGAAGATGCCGGAAGAATGTTGCCTGCCTGTCTGCATTATGTCAGCTGTGAAGTTTGGTGGTGGAGGGATAATAGTATAGGGGGCTTTTTTTCAGGGCTTGGAATTATTTTCCTCTCCCTATCAGATGCCCTACTTCTCTAAAACTTCAAATGGCCTCTCAGGACCCACTTCTTTATCAATGCTATTCAGCTACTGTATCATAGAAACACACTGCTCCTTGCTGCTTCCTCAGGGCATACATCATTTGTCACCCCTTTCTGTGTGCCCCTCCTTTTTAGATACTGTGTCAGCAACTGTATTATGTGCAAGGCCCTCCCCTCAGGTGCTCCTCTTTTCCTTACATTTATCTACAGTATTCCATACTCTCTACAATGTCATCTTTTTATTGGTTGCTGCCCCATTGTTATAAGTAATGCTTATAATCTATGTCCTTGTCCTGCATTGTCTTGTACTGTAAATCACAGCTTTCTTGTTCTGCTCATTTGTGTATGTACTTTGAAGGGTGCTGTGGAATCCATGTGGCACCATATAAATATAGGATGATAATATTAATGATGATGAGGATGATAATACACCAGGCCTCCAGTGTGAATGGACCGTTAGTGCTGTCCCCCACTGTTCTACTGTTTATCAGTACTCAATACACTAATTGTATAGTTTATATAATTACTGTCCAAATGAAATACAGATATTACTATTCCCATCATTTTGGTATGTTATATAAGTGTAATCCATGTGTGACCATTAGGAATCTCTCATATAAGTCATAAAGAGCATAAGGATATATTATTATGTAAGTTTGATTTACTCTAGGCTGGTCAATCTAATATCTAAGGGCCAGATGTGCTAAGCTTCAATCTCGGGATTGAAAATTAGAGTTTATTATCTTAAAAAAAAATCTAACTAAATTATTTAAACCCAAACTGGTAACATGGCTGTTAGGAGCTGATTGGCTGGTTGATTATCACTCTCCACATTATTACTTTTTGAAGCTTGGTGCATGTGGCCCAAAAGTGATTGCTAGCTTTATGGAACATAACTATTGTCCTTTGTAAAAATGAATCATGAAAAACACTGGAGATCCTTCTGTGAACATACTGTAGAGCTATACTGTATGCTAAAACCAAGTGGAACACATGCCTAGAGAACTATTATATGTTGAATAAGTTGAAAATCATTGCTTTTATTTTGTGGCTTAATGATGTTGGCAACAAAATTATTGGACACTTCAACAACCTTTAATGTGGTCATATTGCTCTTTTATTCCTAATATTACAGGACGAATATGTTGAAAATATAAACATGGTCCTTTTGCTAATGTCTTTGTGCTGTTAAAATAGCTGTGTTGGGAAGACTCAGCGGGCACAAGTTAGCAACGGTGTCATTTGAATCGTGGGTAAAGTAACTGAAGCAGATGTTGCTTTGACCATGTGTTTAGTATGTTAACATTGCCACCTGTCTCCCATCGCAGCTCCTAGAGGGCTTGTGCATTAAAATACTAATAATCATTTGTAAATATTCTGAAAGGAAATCGCCAAAATATTTTATTGTACTTTGTGTTTTACTCATTATAATCAAAGGCAAGTATGGGATATATTGATAAAAATGTAATGCAGACAGACATAACCACCAAGCCTTTACAGTAACTGTAATAATCTCTAGTGCACAATTTTATGTGGAAGGAAATGCCAGCGAAGTGTGCAAGAAATGGGAATCATTTTTAAAAGTATATTAAGACAGTCTTCATTTAACAGAAACCTCTATGTACCACTTTAAGAAGGGAGAGTACTTCTGCTTTCCCACTGCAGAAACGGGTAAAGACCCGGTATTGTTAAATGGGACATTAAAATGGGTCTGAGCCTGAAACCCCTTTTCCACTGCATGTTGTAAACGGTATATTAATGGTTAATTACCGTTTTTGAACCTTTCACATTAAACCCGTTTTGAAAGGTACAAAACCAGTAATTCACCAGTAATATACCAACCCTCCCCAGGTACCTGTCCTGCCCCCACCCTGGTACCTGGCAGCTGGTACCACCGCTTCCCTACTGCCCTGGTACCCCCTGCCCTGGTACCCCACTCCCTTCCTCCCCTGGTACCTGGCAGTGTGGTAGGCAGAGTAGGCAGCGGGCGTGCCAGGGCTCCTAGTTGGCAGGTCCCTGACTGGTACCCTGCTCCCCCCTCCCCTGGTACCTGGCAGCAATCCATCCAGGCAGCGGGGCAGTTCAGTAGGCAGCGGCGTGCCAGGGCTCCTAGTCGGCATGTCCCCGACTGATGCATGAAAGCATCATGCAGGAGCATAATGCAGGAGGAGGCTGCAGCTGGTGCACAGACCGCGGGGGCACTGGGGATCGGGGCAGGTCCGTGCTCAGGAGGAGGAAGCAGAGGAAGTGGGTCCATTAAGAGATTGTCATCTCATGGGCGGGGGTCCTAGCGGGCCCGCACATAACATATGCGCATGTGTAATGAACCACTAATTAAATATGTGCATATTTAATTAGCGGGTCCGTTACTTCCCATTCGCTGCAGGAACCCTTGCCGATGAAATGACAATCTCCTAATGGACCCGCTTCCTCCTCCAGAACACGGACCTGCCTGGATCCAGTGCCCCCATTGTCTGTGCACCAGCTGCAGCCTCCTCCTGCATCATGCTAGTGCAAGATGCTTTCACCAGCTGCAAGGTACCAGGAGGGGGGTACCAGCTGTGAGGTACCATGGGAGAGGGAGGGGAGGGGGTACCAGCTGCCGGGTACCTGGGGGGGGGCAAAATAGGTACCAGGGGAGGGGGATGACTAGTGTGCGATCTTAAATACCGTTTAAGACCCTTTCCCACTGCCAAAAAAAACGGGTCTTATTATTATTATAATTTTATTTATAAGGCGCCACAAGTGTTCGCAGCTCCGTACAAAGGAACAATACAGGGAGACACAACTTGGCATAACATTGAATAAATAACAAAAATAGAGTACAAATAAAGAACGCCACAGTTCAATACACATTCCAGATTAAATATAAGTACATACCTCCCAATTTCTTGGCTGCTGGAATAGGGACGGGGGCGGGGCCCGGAACGGGGCCTATGCAAATTAGGGCGTGGCTTATGCAAATTAGCCGTGCCCCCATTTTCAGCCACGAATAGACGCTGTGCGCATGCTTGGGGGCTCCCAACTGCCACCCCCCGCAGCGGGACAATGCCGGCCGCGGGTGGGACAGCGGGACAGGACCCGAAAATCGGGACTATCCCGCTGAAATCGTGACACTTGGGAGGTATGTAAGTAGTGAGGGCTCAATCAACATACTATAAGAGGCTTGAGGCCAATGATGTAGATGAGTATGTGGACGAAGATGGTCACAGAGTGTTTGAGTATAGGAGAGCTGTGAGTGAAATGTGAAGAGAAGAGGGCTTTGACAACAGGAGGGAAGAGGGCCCTGCTCAGAGGATCTTACAATCTAGTAGGAAGGGGAGATAGATTACAAGAGGTGCAAGCAAGTGGGTGGTGGCTAGATGGCAGGATGTAAACAGGCAAGGGGTCGGAGAACAAGCTAGTTTATGCAGTGGAAGGGTACGCTTTGGTGAATAGGGTCTTAAACGTGTAGGTTTAACAAATACCGTGTACCCATTTAACAAATACCGTTATTTGTTAAACGGGTAAAGCACCCTGGAGCTTTCCCACTGCAGCTCTACCCATTTAAAAAGGCTAAAAAAAAACATAAATTTACCATTTAAGAGCTGCAGTGGGAAAGGGGTATCAGCTAGATTAACACAGTATGTAACCTGGCCTTGCATTGCAATTGCAGATCAAACGGGCTGCCATAAATATGTATTGCAGCCTTAGCTAGGATCGCATACGATGCATTTGATACATCGTATGCAAAAGAACTGCATACAATGTTTCAAATCTGTCCAGCCGTGCAGGAGCCTCCCGGTTAGTGGGCAGGGTATTGAGTGCAAGGTACCGTATGCAATACCTCCCACTAGTGCCTGCATATCTCGCCACTGACAAATGCCTGCAGCTTCCCTTGGCCAATCTGCTGTACTTTGCAAAAAAGAGAACAATGATCATCAGTGCTTTCTATCATAGCCGGAAACCAAGCTGCTGTGTCTCCTCAGACAGTCACTGTCTCGGTGACTATGGGGTGTATTCAATGCGGCCAGCAAGGGGGTTAAATGGCGGGGATTGCAGAAATCAAGTGATCCTCACTGTTTAACCCCCGCGTTAGCCACTCACTATATTCATCATTCCCAGGGAATCCTCGCTCCCCAAACACCGAGGCTCGTGGCTAATGCAGGAAGACCACTGCATTTAGCCGCGAGTCTCACTGTTTTAATGGCCGCATACACCGATTCTTCCTCACTCCAAAAACAAAGCGAGGGGGAATCGGCGTATGCAGAGGGTCAGTTGAATACTGACCCTGCGAGCTGTGACAGGGAGCAGGTAACCCTGCTCCCTGTCACAGCTCACCAGCACCATTGAATATAACTATATAATATATAACTATCTGGCAGTGAATTCTCTCCTCTTCTTCCCCAACGGGTTTCGAGGCTCTGTGGCCTCTTTGTCAAGGCAAAGAGGCCACAGAGCCTCGAAACATGTTGGGAGAAGAAGGGGAGAGAAGGGGAGAGAATTCACTGCTGGACAGAGCAAAGACCGGAAGCCCCCACCTGCACTTCCGGCCGCGAGACGAACGAACTGCCCGGGGCGGAGAATACATGGAGAACAGATGGAGGACTAGGTAAGAGAAGGGACAGGTAGTCTCTTCATCCTACCGCCGCAAGACCATCTGCCGGGACAACTCCAAAGCTCCGGCGGGGCACCGCATTGGGCAAACGGCACCTTCCAACTACAGTATATCTAAAAAGAGCTGTAATCATTTGACCACATGGTCAAAAATTATATACTATAAAACAATAGTATATTTTATACTTTTTTATCTTTATTTTCATTATTTCTTTTTTATTTTATTTTTTTATTATGTTTTAGCTTCATACTTTTTCATTTTATGAGACACAATAAGCGGCACACACTAAGTCTATATATACAAGCGCTCAATTTTTCACAATAAATATGTATTTTTTATTCTCCATCGAAAATGTGATCACAATAAATACAAATGTAAGACAACATATACAAACCCTTGCTTTGGTATAAGAATCCACTGGCAATTTTCTTTCCTGAGTTAGTCCACATGGAAATCAGAAATATGAAAAGAAACATACTGTAATAAAACTACTGAGATAATCAGCTGGAGAAGTCAATATGCAAACACGGCTTGATTCAGACGTGTTAGCAAGGCTGCAATTTTTACAGGTTGCACTGCAGGTGGGGCAGATGTAACATGCAGAGGGAGCTATATTTGGGTGTGGTGTGTTCAAACTAAAATCTAAATTGCAGTGTAAGAATAAAGCAGGCAGTATTTACTCTGCACAGAAACAAAATAACTCACCCAAATCTAACTCTCTCTGCACATGTTACATCCAGGGCCACCACTAGGAATAGTGGGGCCCGGGACTGACCCCTCCGAGTACAATTACTTACCTAGCTGCAGGGGCACAGCATCGCCCTTTTTCCTGTACACCTCCACTCTCTGCATACATCTCCTTGGAAGCACACACTGCACAGTGCAGCCTGCAGAGCGCCAAGCCCTTCTGTGTCCTGGGCTCGGCACTCTGCAGGTTGCACTGTGTATTGTGGGTGCCTGGCTGGGGGGCTACCGGGTGGGGGGGTGGTAGCACTGTGCCACTGTAAGCAGCTGCCTGGGGCCCCTCCGGAGGCCGGGGCCTGGGACAGCTGTACGCGCAGCACCCCCCTGTTGACAGCCCTGGTTACATCTGCCCCACCTGCGGTGCAGCATGGTTTTGTCGATCTTAAAAAATTGCAGCCTTGCTAACACATCTGAATGAGGCCCTTACTAAAAAGCAGCTACAATGTACTGTTGGCATCTTTACTGTATGTAGTTTTACATTTGGGCCAAACATTTTCACTGACATAAAATGAGCACAATTGCCATTGTTAGAATTGTCCTTTCTTTGTATGTGTTTGATGCATATTAATCTTTCCCCAATTGTAAATCAGAAAATAATATGCTGGAGCTATATAAGCAATCACTGATAAAAAGTTAATAATGAAATATATATTTTTTTCTCAACTTCAAAGGATTTGATCAATATAAGTACTTTGGCGCACTCTAGTGGGAGAAGATTGCCTTAACACAAAGAGCCACCTGAATTAAACCATACAGTACAGTATGATTCGTTTTCCAAAATATTCAAAATGTGTCATCAATACATCATTAATCATCATGTGAAATATAATATATTTTGAATAGCATAAATCATATTTATTAATTGATATCAAGTATTTTCCTTCCGTAGGGAAGCCAGGTTATCCTAAACCTGGGAAATATTTATGTCTAAGCCAGTATTACGTGGAACTATCACTTCATGTAATTCACACATATGCAGGGAAAGAATGAAATTGTACCTTGACGCCCAAATGACTCTCACTAATGCATACCAGTCATTTAAATCAGCACCCACCATCACCAACAAAACAGCATACAATCAGGCCAGGACAGTATTTGACGCATTGTTATCCAAAACGGAAACACGCATGTAATTTCAGTCACAAAGCAAATACCACAGATTTGACGGTAAATCAAACCACTTGATGACCAACTTACTACAGGGACAGCAACCCCCCCCCCCCCCCCCCCCACTATCATCACAGCCCTGAAAGATGATAATGGTACTATAGTAAATAAAGGCCACGACCTCTCCAATACACTACATATGTTTTATTCACAACTTTACGCTTCCACCTCTATAGATGAAACCCGAAAATCATCCTTCTGGACCTCGGTTTCTTTGCCTACCTTAACTTCAGATCAGACCATCTCCTTAATGTCAGATTTCACAGAGGAGGACATATCGCAACTCAAAACTGGCAGGGCCCCAGGCCCAGATGGCCTGACCAGCGAATACTATAAATTACTAGCACCTAAACTAACAGCTCCTTTAACAGTTTTCTTTAATACACTATTCAAAGGCACATCCCAACCTGCCTATTTTATCACTTACTTAAAGTGATATTGAAACCGGGAAGCAATCCCACATTACCCTCTTCCTATCGCCCTATATCCCTCCTTAACACAGACTACAAAATATACACCAAATTATTGAACAAAACCATGCTTTCATAGTTTGGTTCACTCCTATAGCTCAGACTTGAAGACTGAGGTCTCTGTATATTTTCAATACTAGCTACAGTATAGAGAGGGCTCTACATAGTACTTAACCCCTTCCTGACAGAGCCAGTTTTTGCGTTCCTGACAGAGCCCTTTTTTTCAAATCTGA